>NW_027211692.1:18685000-19250000 GCF_022749685.1 Semicossyphus pulcher | reverse complement strand
TTGTGTCAGACGTCTCCGGCTGAAGTCTTTTTCACCGCTGATGGACTTGATTGTGGCTGAGCACCCTGTCTAACCTAGTTTAGTCACTGGATCTGTTCTTGAATACTGAGTGTGCTCTCCAGCTCAGACTGGCAGCCACAGAAGCAGCAGATTTTCACAATAAGAGGACGGATGTCAGAAAAGGTCTACATGGCTGAAAGTTATTTTTAGCAGTGTGGAATAATAACAGAGCAACATCTGACCACTGTGACCCTTTTCTCACGTGCTTTAAGTATTTGTGCGGTTCAGACTAAACCTGCTTTTTATCATACAGGGCCGAGGTTTTTAAAAGCACAGCCAGTGCAGGGGATTTTATGGACTGAAAGTTGACATCCATTGTTTCTTTGAAGGCTGAATCCCAGAACCCGTCTGAGCACACCAAACCTGCCGCAATTGTGAGCTGCATCTCTCTGAGCTCGATGGATTTCAGTAATGTGAGCCTCAGTTCAGCTCCCAGCGTTTCTGAAGCTTTTCAAAGACTCCAGCTCTTCAGTTTTCATACAGCATCGCTCTGTGAGGAGATGCTGCGAATGTTCACAATGTGCACAGCTTTAACAAGATCACCTGCAAAGAGCGCCTGCCACCTGAGGATCTGATGCAGGAAACAGTGAACAGAATATCTCAGGCTGCAGGATTGTTCTCTTCAGTTGTGTGCGTTCTCAGATTTTTCATGTTTTTCTGCACACACTGTACAACTTTATCTCTTTAGGCCAGAAAGTACTACATTCGCTGACCATTATGTAAAGATACTGACACAGTCCGTCAAGCTTCCTGAAGTCTTCCTGTTTTATTTTGAAACTAACACTTGCCTCTACCTTCCAGATTCCTGCTCCCTGCATCCCTCACCTCTTCAATCCCGCAGAAATTAGACCCACCTGTGTCTCGTTTTCCCTTGATTGTTTGTGTATATACACCCTGTGTGTCTTCCTCTCGTTGCCAGTTCCTTGTGTGTTCCTTCCATAGACTGTATAAATAACGGACGTAGTCTCAGTGACGTCACCCATTGGTTTCTGAAGAAGCGTTTGGAAGCCCGAATTGTGCCGTCGCTGGGGGTCGCCATATTGGAAATGCCAGAGACGGCTAATCTAGAGACGGGCAAAGAGGCGGAGCGCGACCGAGCTACAGCCTATGGCTGAGCTCTATGGGCGGGCCGCATGAATCAGCCAGCTACGGCTATGAAGCTAGGCTGTATGCTCCTCAGCGTAGCTAACGGTTATTATCCATAGACTGTATAAATCATGAATGAGCTGGTTTGACTTTCCCAGGAGGAGATTCTGTCGGTGACTGACTGCAGGTGTTTAGTCATCAGACTAAAGAAGTAGCGGACTTGCTGCTCGTTCGCCCGGTGAGAGAGCGCGGGCCGACACGTAACGGGAAACGTAAAAGAACCGGTCTCTTCATCACTACGGTCCGCTGTAATCTCTCCGGGGAAACGCCAACAACTCCTGACTCCTATTTAGTGACTGACGATTAAATAAATAAACACTGCACAGGCTAACAATCAGCTAAAGGGAGCACAGTATACCTGCTACTTAGTGCAAAAAATATTTCAATACAATAACACTAGCATTTAACCCCTATAATTTAAGGCTTAATATAATTAAAACGGGTGTGTTATAAAAAAATTCACCCCCCATACAGTTATCTTGAACAATAAAATTAGCTATTTATAACAAAACAGTTTTTTGTACCAGGCTGTAAACATGTTTATTTCTGCTGTAAAAATGGGCATTTTCCCACCTGCTGTAATGTTATTTCTTGTTTTCTGGAGCCAGCCTCAAGTGGCCACTCGAGGAACTGCAGTTTTTTGCACTTCCGCATTGGCTTCATTTTTCAACACCGGCGGCTGCCGCTTGGTTCCTTCCTGTTGCCTCGTCTCTTCGAGTGAGTGATTTTTGTGTATGACCTTAGCCTGATTTTTTAATTTGCCTTTTGCCTGCCTTTTGATTACCTGCGTAAAGAACACAAACTGGACATTAAACTCTGCCTGTTTTTTTACCTTGCTCTGCCATCATGTATTTTGTGTTGTGTCACAGGTAAAAAAAAAGCCTTACAAGCTATAACATGTCATGCCAGACAAAACCGGGTTAGTCAAAACTGGAAGTGCACAGACGGTCATTACTGCCTGAACTGTACATAATTGACACAGTTATCATGAAATAGTGAGTTGACTGGCAAAGTAGAAAAATTAGTTTTTAAAGTGGTAATCTCAAAGATCTCAGTGTCGTTGTCTTTGATGGCACCTATAGCGATAAACAGTCATTGCGGGAGCACACTTTCCAGATATCCAATCAGTGTTGCATGTGTGTGATGTCCACAGTTGGCTCCGTTTTTTTCCGGTTTGCCTTCACCTGAGATTAATTTGTTTCTTTTTCTTTGGATTTTCACTTATTTTCTTTGTTTGTTCAGCCAGAGTAGATTACTGTTTACTCGCAACACTTGAAGAGACCGGAAAAGCAGCCGCTTAGCTCCGCCTACCCTCTCTGGCAGACCAACCACTGCTGGGAGATGGAAAACGCGTCACTAACAGGGCGCCACTTGTGATTGGCGCTGCTTGTGACACCTATTCCATAATTCTGCAAATTCAAAGGCTTTCATCAGTGGGCCTTAGACTCAATCACCATTGTGCTACCTCATTTGGCGATAGATAGTGACTTAATAGACATTTATTTACATGAAAGTCTTTGAGATTATTACTTTAACTTGAAAAAGGAGAAAATATTGTTTGAGGTATGCCAGACTATCTACCACTGGTAGATGGTTTCAAAATATACTGGTATAGCCTACTTATGTTATGAAATATGATACATCTGATACGTATAGTCCATTTTGCTTCTGATAACTTTAAATTCAACCCTTTCTCCCTCCTTAAGACTTAGAGATGATATTATTGAGCAGTAAAACACACTTCAATGGACCCAGATGTTTGCCCTAATTGGCCTGGTATGAACCAAAACTTATGGAGAAAGTTTGCTAATGTTAGCATATAGATATAGCATTAGATATGGTCGATATCACTTTAGTGCACCTAACTGAATCGCTGTGCTTTATGACCCTACTCTACTACTACTGTTATACTGTGTTTAAGCATTGACCAGCGTTTCTTGAGAGTAGCAAATGTGCATGCTGTAGGCTCACTTATTAATAATACATAGTTAAATGTATCTTCCACTACGGCAAATGACACCCAAACCTGCACTGTCTCTATGCTGTCATTTTCACACACAAACTAAATCATATGTTGTACAGCATATTTAGTACAGAAGACTAATGTATCATTGTGTAACCAGCAATTACAGTAAAGGCCTGAGGTCAGAACGTATAGAACATTGAGACTGACAGCAGTGAAGGTCATCAGATTGAAAATCCAGGCTGCTTCTGATTTCAGCAGCTCAGAGTCGTCGCCTTCATGTGGAAACATTGACCTTTGACCTTTTCCATCCCTTAGCAGTGAAGAGACGAGTCCGGCTGATTATCCTCAATATAATGTGCAGGCAGATGATGGGTGATGTTATTACATCTGACAGCAGCTGTATGTTCTGACAACAGACATCCTGTTCCTGATTACAGAGGAGTCAGTTTGTTGTTCTCTGGGAGACTCTGGCCTCACCCTGACCAGACGGATGTTGAATGAACGGCCGTGACGCTCCCACACAGGACTCTGTACGGCTTTAGATGTCCATATACTCAGGGCCGCCTTGAATGAACACTCAGAGACAAACTGACTAGCACTCAGAAGTCAAACAATCATCAGTCACAGTGAATGAAAACAGTGAAGAGTAAAGGATCAGTCACACAGAGGCAGCTCTAGTGTCAGTCGCTTCTGTCACCTCTGGATCCTGACAGCATCTTGGCACCTTGTAGATTCTGAGACATGTGAGTGGGCAACAATCCTGATTGAAATGACGTGACATGTGTTGCTCATCTACAGTTATTAGATTTCAGTGGCACTACTGACAAGAGAAGCATGAAGGTGAATACCTCCATCCATCTTGTTATTGTTCATACTTGTTCACTGTCACACTGTCATGGCTTACTGGGACTATTGATAGATCTAATACTAAAAGTAACATGTGCTTTCCTTATGTGCTGATATATAGGTTTTTTATTCACTGAGTCAAGTTTTTTTTATTAATTCATCACCTATTTGTTTAGTGTATACATGAGCTTAGACGTACACTGCATGGTGGTGCAGTATTTAGCGCTGGCATCACACAGCTAGAAGGTTCCTGGACGGTAGGGGGCCTTTCTCTGTGGAGTTTGCATTCTCTTCCTGCGTCCGTGCGGGTTCTCTCTGGGTACTTCCCCCACAGTCCAAAGACATGCTTGTTAGGTTAATTGGTGACTCTAAAATAGTGGTGTGAATGTAAGTGTGAGTGTGAGTGTGGTGTCAGCTCTGTAATTGACTGGCGATCAATCAAGGGTGTGCCCAGCCTTTGCCCAATGACAGCTGGGATAGGCACTAGCCATGCCGCAACCCTGGACAGGATAAACGGCATGGATAGTGGATGGAAGGATGACATAGACGTAAATAATCCCTGGAAGTAGTCAAGTGACTGGGCTAGTGACCGGATCATGTTAGAGAGCTGGGAAAAAGCATATCAACAGCATTATTATAGGTTCACTATTTGATTAAACATCTTTGGTAAAAGAACAGAAAGTAGCAGGAATATGTAAACATGTAAACACTGATTTTGGAAAGCTGTTTGTTTAAACTCTTCTTGAGGCTTATAATCAATTTGATAAATGAATAATTATGGTAAAATAATGCTACATGGAAGTGACACCTCAGAAAGAGAGGATCCTCATGACGAAAAATGGCCGCCGTGCTTCTTTGTGCACACAAAACCAAACATAACTGGCTAATAAATATTTCTGCTTTGGGATAAGCTTCTGCTTTGATAAAGGAGCTTACATACATTCAAAATGGATGATTAGTAGAATCACAGTACTTTTTTATCCCAATATAAAATGGCAACTAAAAATGAAAATTTAAAGAATCTTGTCATTGGAATCCAAATGAAAGGATGAAGATTTCGTTGGCTTGTAACAACTGAAACTAATGTTCAGTCCCTCTAACAATCTTTGTCACAGACAGTAATCTCAGAGTCCTTCAAATGCAGCATCTAACACTTACAGCAGACACAAAACATTGGCAGCTGATACACAACCAGAGTGCCAGTGATTTGTAAATCCTTTTTGTCTTCTGCTCTGATTACAGTAATCAAGAAGTTGTTTGGTTTTGTTCAATAACTCTTCAAACTGGATGTTGTTTACTTCTATTGGATTTTGATAATCAGGATATTTTATTTCTGCATTGCATCTTTTGAGTCTTTAAAGTCATCCGTCGCCTATAAGCTGCAGATAAAAACATCATTATTACAGTATGAAAGCAGTCAACAAGCACCGACATAATACAGAACTCCACCTGATTTCTAGTTAAATATAAAAAAAATATTTGTTTTATTTGTAACTGGAAACAATACTATTGAGTTATTCAAAGGGGAGAAAGATTCAGTTTCTAAGGGATTCTTTTCTTCGGCTTGTCTTAATGTCGGCAAACAAAAGCAGATGTTTGCTCCACAAATAATCCCGCACATGATTCCAAGTCACCATATAGAAAACATATTGCCTCCACATTATCTCATTGTCAATATGGCCAGTTCTGCTCTAAGGCTCCTCCTTATCTCTGTGAAGCGTGTCACACTGTGCTTGATATCAACTGTATGCATTAAATATGTCGATCCTATCACTGGTGACGAGCCTGAAATCCATTCTCTCATCTGGGATTAAGGTTATGAATCCTTTCCACGCATACAAACACATTCACACACAGTCAAATAAAATGCCGCACTGTGAGGTCTGTCCTGTGTTCAGAGATGTTTTTGAAGATTTGCCCTAAGATCCATCTTCCTCCTTATACCGACAACCTGCAGAGCCTTTTAGGTTTCAGGATCAAATCTGCTGAGCCGCACAGGTAGCACACTGCCTCAGAAGGCAGAGCAGGGAAGAAATAGCCTTTAAGATAAGAGATGGTTCAACCAGCATGAAAGTGAAACTTATATTATTTACCTCTTTGTATGTAGGTCAGATCTGGCTGTTTGCTGAAATCTAGATCAAAAACAGGATCATCTGTGCTATCGTGATCTGCCACAGTGATAAGTGTTCAATGCTCAGTGATCTCATCTTTGTGCTCCTCTCAAAGGCTTTGACATGTGGGGAGGGAAGTGAATGTGAAGGGGCATCCATCCAGAATCCATGACATTTTCAATGAGGAAACCCCGTACTGACGGGGAAGAGACTGAAACATCTCTCTGCACCTTTACCATTTAACTCCACCTCAGTTATTTGGGGGGAAAAAATAATCTTATGTTAAAATCTCCCACTTTGATGAAGCACAAAGAGGTCACGGGGGACAAACAGAGAAATGAGACCCCTATTAATCTAATTTTCCACTCTGTCTTGTACTTAAAGCTATATAAACACAGATCTTTCTTCAAAGTATGGCTTCTGTCACCAGCTGTATTATTCAGCTCAATTATTGCACTCTCATTAAAGTCAAACCCGTCTTCAAACAGTATGAACACTTTGCTTTTAAATGCTGAGCTATGACGACACCAAGTGGACAAAGACAGTAACATCAGCTGCATGAACCAACTCTCGTGTTCTATTTGGACTGTACAGGCTTTCATTCTTTTCAGACATCTCTATTTGTGTCTATGACCTCATCCACAAGCTATGAGACAGTTTGCTCCAATGTTTATTTTCTGAACTTTTATTTTGGCCCAAAGCTCAGGATGTGATGGAGCTGTATTACCCAACACTTCCCTCAACATCTGGGTGCAAGATGCCCGACCAGATGAGCCGTGTCTGTACTCCTCTCACCTATTCATCCTACTCTTCTAAATACATTCCTTTCCCCTTTGTTCTAATGTTGTTTACTTCTTCTGCTTTATTTCTTGTAAGTCCCTCCTTCTTTAGCATTGAACCGTCAAAATTAACCTTTGTTATTAGCAGAACAATAAAGCAGAGTACAAATACAGTATTTTTCTTCTTCCACACAAGAGTGGAACACATGTGGTTACATAAAATCTGAAAAAAATGTTAACTATTTTATTCAACACAGGACAACTAGGTCTACCTACCTAGAACACCAAATACCACTCTTACGCTATCTTACTATGTTTCTAGAGCCACAGCTGGTTAGCTTAGCTCGTAAGTTACGGCACCCAGCCAAGAAATAGTCAAACAGTGCATGTAAAAGCAAAACATGCAACAAATTTCTACAGATAAACAAATAAGTAACTAACTTTAGTGCTGTAGATGTGTTGGCAGGCAGATTTTTGTAACCTTTGGACAGAGACAAGCTAGCTGTTTAACCCAGCTGTTTCCAGCATTGGTGCAAGATAGTGTTGCTGCTAGCTTCACATATTTAGCACGCAGACATTTGAGTGCTAGCAATGTCCTCATCTAACTCTTTGCTTGAGAGAAGGTAGACCATTTTCCCCAAAACAACAATGCTACATCCACAGACGGTTAGCTTAGCTCGTAAGTTACTGCATTCAGCCAAGAAATAGTCTTACAACGCATGTAAAACATGTAATTCTGTACAGACAGACAAGTAACTAACTTTTGTGCTATAGATGTGTTGGCAGGCAGATTTTTGTTACCTTTGGACAGAGACAAGCTGTTTTGTTTCCGATAGCTATTAGTGCAAAACTAAGCGGACCTGTTGCTGCTAGCTTCATATTTAGCATACAGGCATTTGAGTGATACCGATGTCCTCATGTAACTCTGAGAGATTAAGTAGACAATTTTTTCCCCAAAATATAACAATTAACCTCAAAGGACATGCATGTTCGACACATGTTGCTTGTCAAGGTCAAATATCAGTTCCTTGCTTTAGAATTTCCCAAAAACCACTAATTTCATTACCCTAAATTCAATCTCACATGTACGTTTCTTTTCTATTTTGGACTCTACTTGAAAACGGTGATATATTTTTGCTTAAAATATGTTTTAATCAGGTCAGTGTTTCAAGATATGTCTTCAGCAATACTCCAGCAATGATGACTTGTATTAAACTTTGAAAAAAGTGCACAGTAGGACTTTGCAGACGGAGCAACTGACATTCATCCTCCAGGATCAGTATAAGCCTGTTGTCCTCTCTGACTTTATCCCCCCTACTGGATCTGAGTCCAGACATTTCCTGTCCCCCAGGCAGCATCTCCTCTGTGTGTGACTGTAAGTGTAGCATGATAGCGATGTGCACCGAGTGCTCCTGGCTCAGGTTAACAGAGACCTAAGCACCCCCCTTCATGCAAGTCAACATTTCATTATGGCAGGAATCTTAAATCATACAAAGGCTTCGGGGAGCCGTCCAACAAGAGGAATCAGAGGGAATCTGGACGTGATCACAGGAAATGGTTTGTTTGTCAGAAAGAAAGAATCTGAGGCTGTCCTGTTCATCATTCATCCTCAGGTCTGGAAGAAACATTACCCTCAGAAGTGCTTAGAATACATTTCTTTTTATATTATGGTCCCTTTATTTTTTCTTACATATTGTTTTTATATTATTGGGAAAAATAGAAACAGACAAAAATGCAGAATTTTGTCTTAATCCAAACATAGAATTAAATATAAAGAGTACATTAATCTTTGTTGGGTTTAATTCTGTTTTTTAATTAAAGGAAATTCCTAATCCCCTTCTCAATAGAAAGAAATGCCAAAGAAGTGAAAGTGAAGAGTGAAATAAGTATGTGCAATAACAGTTTTGTTTTCTTTCATTCTTGACGTTATAAAACGTGCTAAAAATAGTAGTTAAAAGTTCCCAGGTATCTTTTCCATGATGACATTGCAGCTGCTGCGCAAATAATTGTAACTTTAAAAATGGAGAGTCTGAAAATATGTACTTTGTGGGCACAGAAATGCTTAATTGGATACGATTGCTTACACAGTTTGTATTATATTTATAAATATAACAATCACTGCTAATTCATTCCACATTTTTGGTCTTATTCAAAACAACTACTGTATCTGCTATCTAAGAGATGTCCAGAAACACTGTTAGAAAGTTTGAAACATTAAAAAGTGATGTGGTCCTCTATGTTGAACCGTAAAACTCTTTGCATAATATACGATGTAAAGTGTACTTTATCAGTCAAGCCAGAGGCAGAAAGAATGTGTACAGCGCCTGGTCCATTTCACACATATGTTACACACATATGTTTACAGTACTTCACCACACTCCCTCTCCATGAGGCCTGGGCCCCCTGCTTGGGGAGCAGCAGCCGAGAGAGAAAAGGGGAGTAAAGGCAAAGATAGGGAGCGAATAAGAGGAGTCTGATCAGGAGCCAATATTGGCACCGCTCCGCTCCCCAGCCAGACCTCGAGCATGTGGGCCCGTTGGCGGGTGGACAGACAGGCGGTTCTGGGGGCTTGGAGGAGGAAGAGCGGCCAGCTGGAGCGGTAACAGAGTGGTATTGTGAGCTGACTGACTGACTGACGCCTCGGTGGAGCAGAGACGCAGGCTGCTGGGGTGGCCTCTTTCTGGGCCCCACAGGGCCCCTCTGTGCTGATGCTCTGCTGGAAGTGGGTCAGACAGAACGATCGGAGAGGGTGCACTCTGCAGAGATCCAAGACAAAGAGGCATCTAAACAGTGCAGCTTGTGTACCATGAGCTCAGAGGGATGGAGGCAGAAAGTTGACTGTGTTATGAAACTTGTGCAGTGTTCAAATTATCTCAAGTGATTGTGGATGAAAGAGTGAGGTCAGCTCATGTACATTTATGTCCTTTTTCTGTTGGAAAATGCACAAAGTTTAGCCATTGTCTTATAATAAGTAAGCAAATGATGTAACAGCAAATCAATGTTTCCCTCCTGAGATATTTACAAAGTAATGATCATCATGAGGAGTTGGACTGTTTCTGGCAACATGAAAAGGAGTCTTTGAAAAAATGTTCAAAGCAGAGGCTGTAGCTCGTCTTGCCAGAGGGAGGCAGTATTCACATTCAACGCACATTAACATTCTTCACAGCATCCATTTTGCCTCCAATTCTTTGCAGCTCTTAAGCTGCAAAATGATCGCCAGCCACAGAAGCAGCGAGCAGCTAGTTATCTTGTTACTGATGTGGGCACTTTGAAGAAGAAAAAAGGGCTGCTGCATTCTGGCAGGCGAGAGGCCGGAGCACAACAGCACAATAAAAGAAAGATCTGAGAAGTCAGAGGAATGTGAAGAATGGGAGAGTAAAAGATTCCCTCAGAGCGCAGACAAAGGCGGTGTCACACTTAAACCTGAAACATGCTTGGAAATACAATAAAGTTATGTTTATGAGTTTGTTCAGGGCATTGTGACCACACGCAGAGGATTGGACTAGACGCGTGAGGCGCTTAGACCTGGTCACAGCTCAGCTTAAGAGTCAAATATCTCAACACCCACCTACTCTGGTCATTTATGATCCAATGAAAACACAGAATGAATAGCCTTTGTGTTAGATTGTGGCTTCAAGTCACATTTACACACTTACAGAAACAGATTTTATATCTTGAATAGTTTCAGTCACATTCCAGAATGCAGCAACATGTGTGTGAGAGGACTGTGTGGTTATGCTTTACATGTGTCCTGGCTGTCTGTCAGAGCATCACCTGGTTAGCCATTCCGTTTGTGCTGAAACTGAACATGCTTTGTATTTTTCCTCCAACGCTCAGCCACAGCAGGAAATCAAGCGAGTGGATCTTTAAGAATAAAACCTTAAGAGGAAAAACTAGATGTGCATGTGAGACAAAACAGACCACACCGTCACACGCTCGGTCTTGGTAAATACTTTATATGCAATTGTTTCTTGATCTTTGCAAACACTGTATAGAAAACACTTACGGTAACATTTGTCGAACATTTAAAGCGCGTCTGAGCGTTCAGACAGACATGACACAGTAATCTACAGCTTTATAAACATTCTCCCCCCTCCGGCCTGTCCACACACACCCCTCGTCACGCTTCCTGCCGCATACAACCCCTTCCAAACACACATACACACGCACACACAGCCACCGCAATCAGGCTCTCCACTTATAATTCACAGTAGGCTTTATAACACTGTTTCTGTATCGTATGATGGTTCTCAACATTTTTTTATTATTTAAAATAGCTATCGACATTTATGCTGTAATATTTGGAAAGTGATACATTTGTATTTACATAAGCTTATTGAATCAAATACAATGTGTGTGTACATATGTATAATTGTATGTTTGTATACTTGAGTGTGTTGAGCAGAGCCACCTGATTGTTCTGTTTGATAGCATCCAGTCTGTTCATTAGAGTCCGGTTAGAAAAGAAGAAAGCTCTGATGAGTTTTTGCCCCACAATGGCGCCTCAGTCGCTCAGAGAGAGGCGGCCCGGAGCAGCAGAGCAGAGTGAAACCGGTCACTGACTGTCTGTGATAGCATGAGGAGATCATGGGAGATTGAATGGAGATGATGTGAGGTGCTCACAGCACGTTGGACTCATCATACATTCAGAAGGAGGCGTCAGTCGTAACCTTGGATGGCTGTGTTTTAGGGTCCTACAACCCCACCGACTGGCACATTCAGACTCTCATGTTTTCATTTCATACGAGCGTAAAGTAAGAAATCGTGGCAAATGGTCACAGTACCATGTCTGATTTAAAACGCCTCTTTTAGGATAAAAACATGGATCCTTCTGGGGCAATGAGAAGTCTTCACTTCCAGCTAATCATACAATACCCACCACCCATAATCATCCTCCTCTTTTCTTTCACACACAGAGATGCAATCACTCACGTGTACATTCATATACACAAAGTACAGACGTAAGCAATTACACCTACACACACGGAAAGACAAACAAAACAAAAAGGTAGGCACGCACGCACATGGCCACACATACACACTGGGACCTGGGTAAGAGACCAAGCTAATGTGAGAGGAAAGTGAGGCACATTATCTGACAGGCAGAATCCAGCCTGAATTTTGGTATACTCCAAACCGAAGTCAGATGTGAATGATTAAGGTGTCGCAGAGAGGCCCAGGCTTTCAGCCCGGTGAGAACTTTTAAAATGTAAAATCTACGTAGCACCTATAATCTCTCAGGTGCCTTAAACGTACTGAATCTT
Source organism: Semicossyphus pulcher (assembly GCF_022749685.1). Lineage (NCBI taxonomy): Eukaryota > Metazoa > Chordata > Actinopteri > Labriformes > Labridae > Semicossyphus > Semicossyphus pulcher. The sequence goes on along the minus strand of NW_027211692.1, from coordinate 19,237,828 downwards.
TAAGTACCTATTGAACAGAGACAGCGGAAGAAGCTCTGGCTCCATCGTCCACTTTTGGGTTGGGATTAAGGTACCATAGTGATGATATGAATAGTGCTTGAAGGCTTAGCTTTTCTTTCACATCCTCGTTTGCTTTTACCAAGGTCGAAGGCATTGAAACAGAGATCCACGTAATTAAGCATTTAAAGAATCTATGTGCTCAGACAGTCTCATAAACTCTGGGTTGGGACCCAGAATAGGTCCCGGGCCTATTTCTGCTGGGTCCCTAAATGGCAAGAGAAGCAATATGTTGTCATGAGCTGGGGTCAGAAGGACTACAGTTTGTTGTTTCCTGGATGAAAAAAAGCTTAAGAACCACAAACAGAGTCTCTGCAGGGTGCAGACGTATCAGTGGTTGATGGAAATGTTGAGTCAATCTCTTGAGGGCGTTTACAGAGGTGCATGAAAGGCCCCTGTTGGTTGTTGAGGGCCATTATACAAAGTGGCAGCACTTTGCTCTCCCTGTATGTAAGTAGGGCTCGTGTATCTCCTCTTTAAAGTATCTAAAAGCTACTTCATTATCCTGGTCGTGATGGATCACAGGGTCAGTTCATTTTGTTCCAAATTGATAACAGAAAGTGATAGTAGGGCAGAATGAGAGAGGGTAATCTGTCCATCCTTCCAGTCACCCCTCACTCTGTAAGGATGGGGATCAGGAGTTTAGGCGAGTATCAGTTCAACCGTCATCTGGTGTCGAGTCTTCAGGGGTGGACGAGTCCTCAGCAAAGTCGTCTGATGAGCCACTCTTGTGGATGCGGCCATCGCTGCGCATACTGTGGAAAGTCTTGCGGAAAGCCTCCATCATTGAGTGCGCCAACTTCTTGGCCTCGAGCTTGTTCTCACACTCCACTGCGTGGCAGTCCATCTGGAAGGACAGGTCGTCGTTGATTTCCCGGTAGATCCAGGCGAATACGTTGGGTCTGACGCTGTGGTCGGCTGTGCAGTAGGCGATCCGCGCCACCTGGTAGGTGTCCATGGTTACAGAGGCCTCGCCATGCTCATCCAGGTGGTGAAGACGCACCTGGAAGGGCCGGATCTCCAGCAGGGAGCTGCCAGCGGGACAGGTGCCTTGTTGCTGGGCGAGGGCGCGACGCTCCACCAGACCCACCACCGCTGACTCTGTGCAGCCAGACAGGAACTGGGTCCCAGAAATAGTCACTTTACCCAGGTAGGCCACCTGTAGGTAAAGAGAAACACAAAGACACTATTAGACTTTAACAATGCCACATATAACAAATGTAAATATGCAGTTGGCTACTAATACATTGCAATACTTTCAACTGCAGATGTGCAGAATCACATCTGCAAACGGAAAAACAACAGAGATGTGAGGACACCAGGACACCTGAGTGTCTGGAAAAACAGAATCTGATAAAGTGCGACTCTGTTCCCTGTCACACTGAAAGAGAGTCACACAATAGGTATCTCCAAATCATTTTTTTTTTACAAAGTTATAGGCAAAAGAAAAACAAGAAGAATACAAGCAAATACAAGTTAAAACAAGGAAATGAGTAATAAGACACAGGAAACATAGAATACTGTCAATAAGTAAAAAATAGCATAAGCTAAGAAATAAAAAAGGAAGTCATTTTTTAAAAATCCACCCAGGCTTTCTTCTGAAAAAGGGTTTTTTAAAAGATGTTACAGACATAGCCTGGGGACTTTAACTGCATATCCAGGTCACCTTCTGACATCAGCCGAGACCTAGAAATAAGCAGCAGAGCCCATTCTTCTGAGGAGTCAGCAAAAAAGGAAGATATTTTGGCTCAAGGCCATTCAATGCTTTGAAAGTCAGCAGTAAAAATTTAAAATCAATGCAGAAAAAAACAGTCTGTATAATGGGGCTAGGACAGGAGTAAAGTGCATAGATCTCTTTGTGCCCATTATAATTTAAACCGCAGAATTCTGAGTCCATTGAAGCCGGTGGAAGGGGCACTTATTGCACTGTTGACTTAAGGAGGGGGGGGGGAAAGCATCAACAACAGATCAATGTGAATCTGAGGGCCAAAAAACGAACTCATTTGAGAATGAGAAACTTCATGTAAAAGATGAAAACACAACTGGACAAAAGTTTCCATTTTGTAAGCGGTAAAAGATTTGATTTAAAAAAAGCAGCCTGCTAAATATTCTTTGACAAGCAGTGTAATTTGCAAGAAGTAACTGGTAGAAAGTGTTGGTCATTTGCAATGAAGAAGTACATCATGCTTTTGTATTACCTGAATCACCTGAGGAGGTATGTAAACCAAAACCAACAGTGGGCCAAGAATGCAGCCTTGAGGAACACCACAATTCAACAGATATGGGTAAAAAAAACAACATTCAGGTCAAAAAATCTGCTGACCTAGCCACCTTTATTTTTTTGGAGTTTATATTGAGGAACATCCACTGATCAACTTTGGACAGAACTGATGTCATCAGAAAAAATCACTGCCAAACTCAAAAAAGTGGACCCGTTTTCCACCTCAGGCAGTTTTCGAGATAAGAAAAAAAAATCTGGCATAAAATATACTGGGAGCTAATCAGTGTGGAGCAAATTGAAAAATAATGTTTCACTGAGAACGAATTAATTCCATATTCAGCGTCCATCTTAATCAACCTCAAAAACTGGGCTGTTTTAGGTCTCTTGGGGAGGGGGGGCTAAAGGCTGTGTGTAAGCTACTTCCTTAAGAGAAAAAAATGACATTATGTTGAGTTGTGGCTGAAACAAGGACTGTAGAATACCATAGTAATGACACTGCATACCAGAAGAGCGATAGACTGAGGAGATGGAGAAGGATAAGAGCAGAGAGAGAGAGAGAATTAAGAAGTGAACAAAGCTTGAGACTCTATGGGAATGTGGCCAATTGGAGAGCAGTCCGGGAATAATGGCTGACTTGTGCGCTTTCTCAACATGGTGTTCTTTATAGCTTTATAAAAATACACAGAGGAGGAGCCTGCTACGAGTCAAACACTCAAAGACTTTTCACTCCTGTCTGTGTTTATACTGGGGCAGGGGAATACTCGTCTCTCTCAAGAGTTTATTACAGCCAGCTTACATGCTGCACATATGGCCGCAGATAACACAAGTGCAATGACTACTAAAGGAAAGATGTGTATCTTACACAGGAAGATGTGGCCTGCGTTCAGGGCTCAAGACACATCTACTGATTATCAATCTAGCTGATCTTCATGGCACTATTCCCTTAAGAAATGTAATTAAACTCTTATCTTTAATTGTTGTGACAACAGGAGAGATCCACCCAGCAGATCAACAGATACTGAATGTTGAGCACCCACAGATGACACGAACCAGAGCCGCTTCTCTTCTTTCATAAGTTTTGTTTAGTCTGCAGGCGTTAAGTCTACCTGCCCTCATTCACCGCTATGGTTTTTGGAGTGAATGGGATCTTTCAGAGGAACGATGTCGAACAGAAGGCCAGTCACTCAGTCCTCCAGCTTTTTGGTTATAGAGGCAGTTAAGTCTAATGTGGGGATACAGCATTTACCATAAACTACAGAAATGGAAAAACTATTGCAGGCACCAATGTACCAAAAATAAAATGTACTACAACTTTTTTGTCTTATCAAAAACACACAAAAACCTTTGAAGGAGCTACAGAGAAACATGTATTATAATATTATAAAGCATTTCCTCTACCTTTAATGACATAGAACAGTTGAGTTTCAATTTGCTTTCTTTCCACATGTAAGATGAAAAGATAGTGTCATGTCTATGTGTTAAGTATAAAAAGGGAGCCAAAAGATTGTTTGTTGTTGATGGTTAGCCTAGCTTAGCACAAAAACTGGAAGCAAGAAGAATGATTTAGCCTGGATTGGCAAAGTTTAAAAAACATACTTATCAATACCTCTGTAGTGCACTTTTATTACATTGTATCTCTTTTGTTAAATCAGTACTCAGTCTATAATATAATAACGGCTATACAAAATAAGTATTAATTTAAAAATAAATTAAATATCCTGTAAACTCCACATGTAATAAAATATATAATTCTTACATCAGAGATGCATTACATCTCCATTTGCAATGAAAGGTAAGACCCATCTATTAAACTGCAGCAATGGTAATATAAAATATGTCTGCAAGAAAGATGTGGGATGAATCCACTCAAAAGTAGCCTGTGTACTATCTGGTCCCTGATTGCAGCACCACATGACAATGCTCCCCAGTTTCCAATAGGCAACAGTAAGAGGTCCAGGCAGTGAAAGCAGCTGCCTCGTCATGTCTGCTTTTCATTAGCGGGAACCGCGGGGTGGGATGTACAGCCTTTGCACCCAATCCATCATTCAGCTGAGTAGCACAGGTCTGCAGGAGCAGCCTGGAGGCAGGGCGGTTTGCTGTTCAACCACACTGACACCCTCTCGCAGCCAAAAGGCGGTCAGTCACTCAGTCAGCCAACAAATCCATAAACTGTGCCAAGATACATCCACCATTCACAGAGTGCTGTTTGTATATCAAACAGCAATAAAGAGTCATTGTGCTCTTCTTTTCTGTCTCCTTTATTTTGATATCGAGTTACTTGTTTAAACTGCCTTGGTTTCGTCTGATTGCTTGCTTTCCTGTTGAATAAAGGCTCACGGCTCGGCCAGGTTTTAATTCTGTTACAGCAGCTGGGAGCAGGCCAAAGCACAAAGAGTCAGTTAGCGTGTTCTCTCAATATATACATGTCTGCTCTACTGCCTCTGTTCTGCTCTTGTGTTATAAAATGAGGAAGCAATCCATGTTAGAAACCTGGTTAAATAATATGAACAACTTAGATCGAAGAGCCAGCTGAGACAGCATGGTGAGGAGTTTCATGTTTAGACTGAGTGACAAGAATTTACAGTAAAGTCTGATATTGCTTTCTTTGATGAGATTTTTCCTGAACTGGTCATGAGTGTTTGAAGTATCCACCTGCGTTAGTAGGTTGTGAACCTTACAATAGAAACAGAAAGGTAAAAATCTTATTAAAGGATTGTGCCTTACCTAGCAACAGCCAATTTATCTCCAAGAACTTTCCAGAGGAGCACAATGACTACAACTAAAGCTAGTATAAGGCAAGTGTGTTTGTGTGTATAACGCAAGATGTCTATTTTAAAATGCATACTTCAACATTACACACAAGTCATAGAAATGACCCAAGATAACACTGAAGAATATGAATTCTGGTGTAATCACTATTTAAGATGTTCCTTTAACATTGAAAGACTGGGTGCAGAAATTTCTACTGCAGTATGGAGGCCCCCTCTTTGATAGGCAGACATCACTTACACCTTCAAATCCTCTCTTGGCAACTTTTTATAAAAACTATTTGAACAAATTTGAAGTGTGAGGTCTTTAACCATACAACTGTCATATTACAGTTGAAGTAAATGTAATTTTGTTGTTTCTAAAATGACCAGAAAAAGAAGTCCACACTTGGTCAGTGTAAAATGATGAGTCCACTGTTGGTAAGGTTGGTAAGTATGTGTGTGTTTGTGTGTGTGAGGCGGGGGTCAACAGGCTGAGCAAATATTAGAGATAGTTTCTTCAAAGTCCAAACACAGCATGCAGCTGAAGAGGACATTGTTACATTGTTTGAGCAGAAAGAAGAGGGATAGATAGAAACCTGCCATTAAACTGTGGTCTTTAGGATGATATAACAATCCGTATTAGGAAGGTTAAATGTTAGAGCTTTTATGAACAGATACTTATTATGAAACAAAATGTGGAGTTTATTGGGTATTTATGGTATGAGGTACACAAACGGATGCAAACAGGCCATGGGGCAGAACCATCAGCACCATGGCAGAAGTACCACTGCTATAATAAAGGACATAAGGACTAGATATTTGTGCTTCCTGGAGCCAACAAGACAGTCTATAGGAGACGGCAGGTTAGAGTGGCAATGCTAGAAAACCTGCTGCCTCCAAGTTAGTAACCAAATGCGACTGACCCTTCCTCTTTGGGGGAAGAAATTATTTTGATTGTCAGGAAGTAAATGGATTGAAAAATATGAGATGCTTTCAGGAACTGAGACTGAGCTCAATAGAAATTTGCTTTCTAAATAAGAATTTGCTTTCACTTCTCAAATTTCCTTCCTTAATTCCTTCCTCCTTTTTTCCATTTTTAAAATAAGGTAGAGACCTAAAACTAAACCCTAAGGTAGAACAGAACTGAAAAACATCACGTCAGCTTCAGTTGTGCTGCACATTGTCTAAATCTTGTTTTGGTTTGTAAGCAAACATAATGGAAATTTTTTTCTCTGAAGGCAGAAAAAAACCCATGGAGCAGATTATCATGTTAAAATAGAAATCAAAATTTTTCGTCTAACATCTGACACCAGCTAAATGCCTTTTAAAAACATGCAGCCTCAAAGCAGCTGCATTCAAATGCTAACAGAAGCCCGAGCAGTTCTGTGCACAGTCTGTTTGTCTCCTAGTGAGGGCCTGAGACAAATTAGTGGGTCACTTTAAACAGCCACAGTGTGTGTTTGTGAGTAACTTTTGTGAGACTGTGTGAGCGTGTCAGGACAGTCTCCAAAGGTACAAATCATGGGTTATGATTGGAACAATGACGAGAAACAGTGAGTCAAATGGTCGCAAATTCTGCAAATGGAGAAGCAACGTGAATCAGGCTGAACTCGCTGCGACAGCAGGAATGAGCTACTTTCAGCATCTCCAGGCCAAACTTTAGACACCTGCATCAGTCAGTGTTCGCAAACCACTCCATTTCTACAAATCAAGCCGGATAAAATTGATACATCTATCCATCCATCCCAGACCAGAACACATCTGTTGTCCTCGGCTCTGGCAGCCGGCTCACCAGTCGTCTCAGTGCTGGCAGCTCAGGCAGGCAGCTTAAATCATTCCAGAGATCCAGAGTCCTCCCCTTTGTCTCAACTTTCCATGTGTTTCTCCTCCACTCTGAACCTCTCTCGTCTCCTCTTCCCTTTCTCTCTCCTCTCTGTCTCTTTCACTCCTTCTTTCTCCCATCATCTGTTCCTCTCCCCCGATACCTCCTCCTCTATCCTCACATCCCCTCTCTTCTGCAGCCCACTCTTAACAATTCTATACCGTCAAACTGAAAATATTGATTCCATATGAAGAGAAATGGAGACAGAAATAAAATATGTTTCATGGGAGATGGCCTAGGGGGCAGCGAGAAGGAATGCTACAAAGACAGAAAAACAGATACAGGCAATGGGAAAAAGTTGAAGTTTATACACTGTTGCTGCTTCAAACAAGAAAATAAATGTGTTTACCTGCTTCTAAGGAGAGGAAAACAGAGCAGTGGAGTTAAAGTGTTTGTGTGTGAGACACGGAGAGAGGAGGAGCGTTGTTAAACATCTGCATGTGTGGGGAGACATGTGGCCACCATTACTGGCTCTTGGTTTATGGAGGATATTGTTCCATTCTATCCTTCTTTGACAGACTGTTACGACCTGCAAGGTGAAGGTCACGTGACTGATGGGGACAGCTGAAACTAGCTTTTGGCAGCATTGCCGGCTTGACCATTTCTTATGTACTTAGTGAAAATAAAAGCTCACATTTACAGTCTAAGTAAGGGATAATGTATAGTTACCAGGCTGTTATCGCAGAATAGAACCCCGACAGGGTGGTTCCACCTGCTCGCTATACCAGTTATTACACAGCTTTTTACTTATGAAATCAATAATTTGACACAAAATATTGATTTGGAAATGATTTCATTCATTTTAAAATGATTATCTTTCTGTTTTCCGTTTAAATATAGTCTGTTACACTAACAGTGAGAGCTGTGTCCATAGCAACAGTTAACTCAAGCCTTCTTAAAATGAGCTAACCTAGCTGTTATTACTCACATTAAAATTAGCTAACCTAGCTGTACTCTAGCTAACCTAGCTGTTTGTCATGACATTAAAATGAGCTAAGCTAGCTGTTATTACTCTAGCTAGCTGTTTGTAATCACATTAAAATGAGCTAACCTAGCCGTTTGTACTCACATTAAAATGAGCCAAGCTAGCCGTTATTATTTGCATTAAAATGAGCTAAGCTAGCTGTTATTACTCACATTAAAATGAGCTAACCTAGCCGTTTGTACTCACATTAAAATGAGCTAAGCTATCTGTTATTACTCGCATTAAAATGAGCTAAGCTAGCTGTTATTACTCGCATTAAGATGAGCTAAGCTAGCTGTTATTACTCTAGCTAGCTGTTTGTAATCACATTAAAATGAGCTAAGCTAGCTGTTATTACTCACATTAAAATGAGCTAACCTAGCCGTTAGTACTCACATTAAAATGAGCTAAGCTATCTGTTATTACTCGCATTAAAATGAGCTAAGCTAGCTGTTATTACTCACATTAAAATGACCTAGGCTAGTTGTTATTACTCGCATGAATTGAAAAAATGTCCACCGAGTAAGAAAAGTTGAACGGGAACGCAGGAATCAGTGCAGCACCTAATTAGGGCTTTCTGTCTCGTCACTGTCTGCTGACATTTTCTTTTCCATTCACCGTCTTTGAACACCACTGTATCTAGTACTGTGCTGTCTTCAGTTTAGTAGATCTCTCTGTCGTAGCCTACAGTTTTTGCATCGTTTAACCTTTATTGCTTTCTCTCCTGTTTGTCTCTTTTCTTTTTTGCCCCTCTGTAAACAACCCGAGCCTAAATTAAGCGGACTTCTTTCGGCGGATTGATATGTTTACAGTTAGTCCTCTGGATTGTGTGATAAGGGCTGAATACCCAGCAACGGTCTGTTCTTTATAGCAATGGTCTGTTATCGAGAAATAGCAGACCTCGGAATGCTGTGATTAACCAATCAGAATCAAGTATTTAACACAGCCGTGTAACAATACAGTGTAATTGATGAGAAGATTAACTCCACCCCAATGTCTGTTTGCTAAATATGAAGCTACCATCTGCAGCTGGCTAACACTGCAAAACACTCTGTATTGTATACTGTAACACATGCATGCCAACAAGGTCACTCTGCCCCCGGTGCACATGCCAGTAACAATGCTTTGTGTTTTTAATGATAAATGAGAACATCTAACATTTTGTGATGAATCATTGGATGCAGAACCAACAATGCCTGAAAAACCACAATTATGGAATAAGAAAGGAGAAACAGACGGTCGTGCAGGGAGGGGGAGGCACTGAGAGAAGCTTATTGTTGTAAACAGATGGGGAGGAAAGCTGAAAGAAAGTAATTGAATGCAAAAAAAAGTACAGAAGAAAGTGGCCGGGACACAGAGGGAGACAGAAAAAACATCCGCAGCCCAGCAAGTGAGCCGGTGGGAAGAGAGACAGGAACATCCTGGTCCACCGACACACAACACACACTTTCTAAGTGTCTGTCTGTGCTGGTAAGAGTCTGTGCACAGGCATGCATGTGTGTGTGAGAGGTGTGGAGTTAGGGCAGCTGCTTCTACGGCTGGAGCCACAGCTGGTTCAGCTATCAGTGGAGAAAGGAACACTGGGGATGAGAAGAAAAGAGGAGGAGGTATGGGAAAAGGAGGAGGAGGAGGAGAGACTAGATACCTGTCCCTATGGAGAAGCTTTGGGAACATGGAGAAAGAAGAAAAAAGGGCTAAGATGACAGGAAGAGGAGTCGGGAGCAGAACAAGGAGGCAGTTGTTGAGTGAGTCAGTTTGGTCCTGTTGGATGAGGTCCGGGAACAGACTGATGTGGAGGTAAAAACAGTCAGCAACACTTCTGGAAGTCATCGTTTCAGCATTAGCAGACTTTTGCAGATAATACTCCCAAGGACAAATTGGTGGTGCAGACAAAACACATCTTAATCTGAGCCTACAATTGTTTAGTTTGTATTTCAATGGCTGACTGTTTGGGAACATATCCGTTTAGTATGTGGGTGTGTTGATCTAATGCTATCAGCAAATGTAAGAAAAACAAAAGATATTATTAGTGTAAGCAAGGAAGAAAAGGATAAGATTGCAAGAAGTTAACATAGGTCCCAATGGCAAGTTAATGTCAAAGGATTTTTTAGCATATTCATGATTTTTAAAGAATATTTTGATATTTTCTATAAGATAAATATGTAGCTACAACTAGTAGCTGGTTAGCTTAGCTTAGCATAAAGACTGGAACCAGGAAGTTGTCCAAATGTAGTAAAATCGACCAATAGAAATCCTGAAGATCACTAATGAACATGTTATACCTGGTTTGATTAATCCACACTAAAACAGAAGTATAAAAATAATGCTAAGCTAAGCCTGTCTCTTAGCTTCAGGTTCATATGTAGTGTTCAGATATGTTGAACTAAGATATTCTAATGTAACTGAAATCAGATGAACAAGCTGCGTTTCTCAATGAATCTATTTGTAAAGATAAAATCCTGAGCGGACTTTTAACCCTCCCAAATATGGAGGTGTAAAATTGATATGGCCCCACTGACAGAAACGGAGGTTCTCCTGGCGCTCTCCCTCAGTGGGCCCCTGTGTCTGGATCCCCCAACATGACTGGGAATCCACTCCTTGGGAATGCAGCATTCCTGAGGAGGTTGTTAACATTCCTCCTAACTTATTGAATCAGCACAGTACAGCTGGCTTCGCTTGCCACGACATGCAAGGATGGATGACTTCTTTTTTTTTTTCAACGTGCTGTGGGTGCTTGTTTGTGTTCCGTGGTGAGAACATGATGCTGTGTGTGTGTGTGTGTGTGTGTGTGTGTGTGTGTGTGTTTCAGTACAAAACAGAGTCTGAGTGTTTTAATGTATCTCAGGGTATATGAAAGTGGCGTTCACATTCCCAACCTCTTCCATGAAGTTTTCTATAGAGGCATAAATCTACATATTCCAACGATGGTCATAACATTTAGCCTAAACTGAGCTACGCATTAACATCCAGTGACTTTATTAATTCTTGGCCACAAATGATGGTCTCAACCACTCAAATTTGCAATGAAATGCAAAGTGGTATTAACAAACCCCCTTTTCTGACCATCAAATGCTTTATTGTCAAGGCACATACAAATACTGTAACTGCTGTACATGTGTGATACATCAAGATCACCCTTAAGAGCACATTTTTGCACAGAGAAAGTTTTTTGAAACATTTTAAAGATTAGACTGGATGGAGAGAACGTATACTTCTACAGAGATAACTCGTACATCAATCAATCAATCAAATGTTATTTGTATAGCGCCAAATCATAACCAGAGTTATCTCGAGACACTTTACAAAAACAGCAGGTCTAGACTGTCTCTTTGTTATGTTATTTAAAGAGAGGCCCGACATGAATCACCATGAGTAGCATGAGCGAGACAGAGACACAGGCAGAGATGCAGACAGAGATGCAGACTAAACTTGAGACAGCATTTGGTCTCACTGTCCAGAAAGTGAAGCCAAACAGCCTGGGTCAATCAGCGGATCTAAGGGAAGCCCTGAACTGCTGCCCACTCTGGCTCCTCCAGTGACGTGAAGCTAGTGCCAGTAGAGACAACACAGTACTTAACCTGAAGTAGAATCCAGGCTGCCTTTCAACACCTTTCCCCTCTGGTTTCCATACAAACAAACAAGCATAATTTTTTATCACTTTAAGATATGCTGACAGTATAAATAAACAGTGTATGTTCCAAATACTTACTACACAGGAGATTACATTGCAAGTAGCTTCTTAATTCTAATGGATCCTTGCATTTCATCTGCCTATCTATCCATTAGAGTTACTGATAGACTCTTTAAGGGAGCACTCCACTGATTTAGCATTTGTTCAACCGATCTTCTTTGTCAAAGGAACATGTTGGTGCCTATGTTACCCACAATGCATCATAAACACTGACAGTTTCATATAGGGGATTGGGCTACTAGCTTATTGGTATTAGGCTAGTAGCATCTAATGTACCCATTAGCCACCAACCTGAAGCACAGATGAGAGCAGGCTACAGACGTCTGGACGACTTCTTTCTTACATCACACCTGATTTTTCATTTCAAAACAAATAGTCTTCAGAGGCTGACTCAAGAGACAACACTTGAGGCAATTTACCAGACGTTTCCTCTGGAGCCACAACAGGCTTTAAACAACTTTTTTTCCACATTTGCAGAAGTCCTCCCCAAGTCCTTTAAATAGACCTTAACGTGGAAAGTCAGTGGAGATTCCCACAGAGCAAATTCATGCCCATAACTAGCATGTTAACAAATTCTGTCCTGTCTCAATCTATAAACACATACACACGCAAAGACAGAGGCACTGGTACAAAGGCTCCATTAGACAAAAACACAGTCATACACTCATCATGCAGGGGACTGGGAGCGCTGGTCATCCCACCCTGGAGGTTGCTAATCGTGTAAATGTCATCACTGTGTGTTCTGTTCTCTGTTCACTGGAGAAGACGTGATGGTACGTCCAGCACACTGACTGACATCAGAATAGCAAGTACACAGAGACAAAAAGCCTCTCTGCCTGACAGATTGGATAAAGACCTGGTAGAACCAGCATGCACTGGGCTGCTGGTGTGAATGACGTCATATAGCTTATACTTTGCCTACTGTGACGTCATCTGTGACAATAGCCCTTTAGTGATGTCCTGTAAACACTCATTAGACTTATGCCTGTCAAATACAGCTTTGAGCTCACTATACATTCAAAAGAAAAGTTCAAGATTGAGGGAAATCTAAACATTAGCATTTTTGCAAAGAGTTGGATGGGGAGATTCATACAATTCCAATATTTGTATGTTTAATATGCAGCGACAGCTAGCAGCTGCTAAGCTTAGGTTAGCAAAAGGAGGGTAGTTTTCCAATTTAAAAAATAATAATAACTTTTAGTTTCTAAACTTTTTTGTGCAGATTAAGATGCAACAAGTTTATTAGTGTGCTTTCCAGGAGCCATATGGAGGATTTTGTAACCTTCTGACAAAGCCAAGCTAGTTGTTTCCATCTTTATTTGTGTCAAGTTAAGCTAGCTGAGTGCTAGCTTTAGCCTTATATTTTCAAGATATCAATGGGGCACAGAAAAGGTGATTTTCAAACTTGCGTAGCTGGAAATACAAAATGTCGGCATGTTTAAATATAAAAAGAGGAAGAAAATTATATAAATATTAACATTTTTAAGGCTTCATTTTTATATATATCTTATATATCTGTTGCTGCTGTATTTTTAACAACTTCAACACAATCATGAAGGGAGTTTCTTGGGAATGATGGGTAATTAGTTTCCACTCCACATCCCTGGTAACCCTTCTACAGTCTACTCACTGTCTCACCCTTGGGCTGCTACACATGTAAGACTGGGACCTGAATCAGACACTTGTGTGCTCATGTACTGTATGCAAGGTATACATGCAAAGCCAAGGGGCTGCATTTATAAAACTTTATCTAGGCAGGGTTCAACCCTGAAAACTCAAGAGACAAGAGCAGACAAGAGCAGTGACCAGAAAAATGTATTTCTTTGTGGAAAACATAAAAGAAAGGTTGATTTAATTCTCTTTCCTACTCTTGGAAAGTGGGAGACAGATTGAATTCAAACACAACAAAAACATGAGCAAGAAGCTGAGTAGTATTTTGAGCAGCCTCCAAAGTCATTTTACCATTGTCATGGAGCATGACTGTGGAGCTGGCATGGCTGCAAAGTGCATTGAACACATTTTCTCAATGGATCTGAAGTGCTCGCTTTGAGAGCAGCGGGCCAGGCAGGGCAATGAGAGGTGGCCTTTCATCCCTGCTAGCTGTTAGCTTTGGCAGAGGGACAGCAGCCCGCAGCCAGCCTTCCTGCCTGCCTGTAAACTGAAAGCACAACTGGGGGCTGGGAGAGAACAGAGTGAAGGAGAAATGAAAGCAAGAGAATATAAAACCGTCCATGAGGATAATAAATGGTATTGTATTGTATTGTAGCTTATGAAAGCCAAGCAGGAAGGCCTGAAAGGAGAGCAAAAACACCATTGTCTCCTCAGTTTTCTCCCTTAAAAAGGAAAATAACATCTCTTTGAGGTCTGGGCTGAGGTGCTGGAGCAGGTGGGCAGACAGATATGCAGACAGGCAGGTAGTGACTCAGACAGGAAGTTACACAAGCCAACAGATGCAGGCGGCAAGGCAGACAGACTTGCAAATAGGGAGGTTGCAGACAGACAAGGGAAATGAATGTCTTGTGCGGCTGGTATTCTGCTGAATAGCTGTAGTGGTATCCATGGCAACACGGCTTTGGCATTCTGGGTAACGCTGGAAAGAGCAGCGAGTGCAGAAGAAGAGGAGCTGGCGGCGGGAGGATGCTGGGATTCACACCAGAGAGAGGGATGCCGAGTATAGCTGGGTGCAGCGTGCACCTAAGTGATAAATCAATATTTATCTTCTATCATAGCGGTGATGTGATGATACAAGCTGTTCCCCCTGAACAACTGTGCATCATTACACTGTTTGATTGGGATAAAGAGCTGCTGGGATCGCTGCGCTTTTTATTGTGGTCTGAATTTGAACATTTTGATGTTTGTTACACCAAAAAATGTTGCCAATGTATGACTGGTAATTGGAAAAGATTGGTGAGTTGTGAAATGCGGTATGACTCACGGAACACTGGAATCTACATGAGTCAGTAACTTGTGATAAAATATTACCTCACTGTTTTATGTGAGGTAAAAGATCTGCCAACAGAAATAAAAAATACTTGTGTCGAAGTTTCCCCTCTTTTTGACTCCTGTGACTCATCCTGCCTTTCAATCAAACTTAATTTTGGGTGACCAGCTAACCCCTCCTATAACATTACAACAAACTAGCCAGCTACTATGAGCCACAGCCATTCGCTGATAGTTTGTAGAAGCGAACATGGTGATTATAGATTTGGAAGTGTGTGTTTAGATGTTATTTGGAAAGAATTGTTGTGGTCTAAACACTTCATTTCTCCCATGCATCAATACGAGTAAGACGAGGAAGTGTGGGTGGAAGTGAGAAAGGTGTGGGCAGAGCATCATCAAGCTAAAGATGATCTAACTCCCATTTCACTAAAACAACAAACAAACTTTAAGAACTATTTTTTTCCATTTTGGTAAGTCATCTCCCACCTTTGTTTTTGGCTTTCTTACCAGAAAGTTTTCTACCAACTGAAAGAGACATAATGTCGTTTCAATCTGTGCTACATTAGAGATGCAGCACTGCTGAGAATGTGAAGGATTTGACGTGGTCTCTTCGGCATCTGTCTGTTCGTTTTAACCTGGACGAGCACTGCAAAGAGATACTTAGACAATTTAATTGCAGCGTTTACAAGACAAGAAGATCTTGCTTGATTTTATTGTGTCTGGCAGGATAACAGCTGTCTTTAAGAGATGTGAGGGAGAGCAAATAGAGCGGTGTAACAGGTGCAACGGTAAATAATGCATCGGCTTAACAATGTCACATCAGCATCTGTCAGCTGTCATCACTGTATTTTTTTTCCCTCATCTTAATCCTCATCTAAAAGCCACAACAGTATTTCCTGTCTTAAGTCATATGTTTTTTTAAAGCAGCTATCATTGTGTTGATTTGGTCTGGCCCTGAAAGCTGTATTTCTCTTTGCTGATCCTTTTGTGTACCTGCGTGTGTAGGAATCCCTAAAAAAAATATCAGTGTGCTTCCTTGAACTGTCTATAATTGTGTAACATACTACTAAATGTGGAACTTTTCTGGGGAAAATGTAACAAAGGCCCTTTCAGTCACCAAGCTTTAAAGATCTTTGTCTGAATCCTACCCGGCAACAGCGGTAGATGGCATTAGAGCTAGCTATATAGAAAAAGCTGTCTTCTCACTGATGGTCTGATTTGCTTTTACAGGTTATAAGTATTAAATTAGGAGTATTAGTAGGTTTAGGATCTAGTAACTATATCAACAAAACTTAGTTTTATCCAGAAGAGTGCAGAGACATTTTCATGTGATTTTGAGCCAGTGAAAACTCTGCTTGTGAACTTGTTGCTCTGCATGTGTGTATCTCTCTCAGCCAGACAAAACTGGTCTGCTCTGCCAGTAAAGGCCGTCGTTCTGACTTTCACTTCATGTTTATGGTTGAACTTCAGGAACTTTGGGGAAGTTATGATGAGGACTCAGCTCTTGTTGCCTCTTAGCTGCCTTAGGAATTTTATTTTCAAGATGTATATATATGCATATACCGTATATGTGTTTATGTATGTGCTCTGTACAGCGATCCAACAAACACAGATAACAACAAGCACAAGGGGTGTGTTTTTCTCGAGTGTGTTTCTTGGCAATAATTTCATGAAGGATAGATTTTTTTCCTAAAAATTTAACTGCCAGATATGAAATGTTTATTTCAGTTAGGTTAAGCTGGAAACGCTTAAATTCCTTTTCCGACATGCTTCTTAATGGTACATCGAAAGCGACCAAAAACAACATTTTACGCACAAAACTTAATCCTCGTTCTGACACAGCCACTTGGAGCGGTCTCACATGAGCCCACAGTCATCTCAGTTTATTTGTTATGCTTGCGATGCTGTGGCACAAAGCAGAGACAAACTCGGTTACTTGGTTGGGGAGTGTTATGTGTAATAACAGAGCTTGGCTGCTATTTTAATCTGTTTGTTTTCTGTTTTGAGGACAGAGAAATGAGAATTGGGCTGTGAGTCAAACTGACTGGATCAAACTTGACATCTGACCCTTAGCAGAGGTGGTGGAGACAAGGAAAACAAATACCAGAACACACACACACAAAAAGCATGTGCTCACATACGCCGATTAATACTTATTACTTAAGGATTTCGGACGGAAAAACTTCAGAAACTCTGTGAGTGTTCGGGGCACAATGGAATAAATGAATACATGTGCTGGATTATGGATCTATTAATGCTATTACAGAACGACTGGGTTGGATTAAGAGATTATTCGTTTCATGTGATCGTACCTTGTATCCAGCATGGGGCCTGTTCTTTGTGAGCGGCGTGGTGGAGCACAGCTCGATGGCCTCGGGCTCGTGGAAGATCACCGTGGGCAGCGGCTCCTTCCTCAGCGTCAGCACATTTAGCTTGGTCTTCAGCATGGTCTGGAAGTGCTGATGGAGAGAAGAGAGACATGCACACTGTGCTTTAGGCAAACTTATAATCAGTACGAGACAACTATGAGACTACAGGTTAGCATTTTTGGTTTCCTTGAAAAGACTGCTGGAGGTTTAAAAAAGCGCAACCTCCACAGCATCAGCATTTTAGCCGTTTATAGGTGTGTTACAGAAAAGAGTGTCAACACCTTCACAAACATACAATCTTTATACATGTTTAAATGTGATGGGAGAAAAAAATGTTGCTACATAAAACTTTCATGGGGCTCAGAAGGTTAAAACACTGACTGTAAAAAAGCCCACCAGTATAAATAGAACCCCCCGAAACAAGAATCATGGAGGCATAAAACAGAAGATGGAGACTGAAAGCGAGATGGAGTGAGAGGTTTACTCGGCTGCGAGTGGAATGTGAGGAGCAGATGAAGGGAGCTCTGACCTTGCTGCCTCCTCCGTCAAAACAAGAGAGTAGAGCAGCCTGCTCTCGCACTACAGTCCACAGCCAGTGTTTCCTGACGCCGAGCAGAACCACATGGTGGATCTGGCCCTCTGGAATTTCTGGGCTTCTTCGAAACAGTCGGGACAAAATTTCGCAACAAATGAAAAACACAGACATATGGCATGTTTGCTGGGCTGTGTGTCTGCAGCCCTTCTCCATAATCAAAGATCACACAGCACAATAACAATTTCGAATACAGGGGCAATGACCTTTATGGTGGACGCTGCACCTGTGGGTGTTCTGAATCTAATTCTATCCTTTCTTTGCAACACAGTTTAAACAGGTTTAGCACAAGTCTGTGCAATATATTAAACTAGCAACAGTTGCATGATGGGACTCTTAAAGATTTCAGGTCTAACCAGTGCTTTGATTCTGACAAGCTAGCTTTTAGCAATGCTAACAGTGAAGGTATGGGGTGTTAGTCTGTTAGCTGGTCTGACAAACCCCCTCTGAAATATCTCAAAAACTGCTTTATGAACTGCTACAAAATGTTGTACAAACATTCACGATCGTTCGATCGACTTTTTCTCCAGAGAAATTAGGTGAAATGTCTCAACAACTATTGGATGGATTGCCTTAATTTACTTACTTCTAGCTATATTTAAAAAAAAAACAATATTAACTTTGATACTGATATATCAGTCCAATACTATCGACCGATATTAGGGATGCACGATATCTGCACATTATCAGTATCTGCAGATAATGGCTTAAAAATGACATATCGGCATTGACAATTACGATTACCTCGGCCTTTATCATTACTCTGCTTCTCTCGCTAATTTATTTATTTATTGATTTTGCTAATCTTCACCCTAGTCTACCACTATTATTGGCATTGTAACCATAAGTATGTGTCTGTTGTTGTTCATGTAACAAGGACATATGTTGTTGTTGTAACAAGGACATATGTTGTTGTTGCACTCTTTGCCTGTCTCTATCCTGCATCTCCTTCTATCCCATTTTCGGCCCATCCAGTCGAGGCAGATGGCTGTTCAACATGAGTCTGGTTCTGCTCGAGGTTTCTGCCTGTTAAAAGGAAGTTTTTCCTTGCCAATGTGCCGTATATTGTTAAGTGCTACTCATGGTGATTCATGTTGGGCCTCTCTTTAAATAACTTAACAAAGAGTCGGTCTAGACCTGCTCTTTTTGTAAAGTGTCTCGAGATAACTCTGGTTATAATTTGGCGCTATACAAATAAAATGTGATTGCTTGATTGAGTATAAACAATACTCTCAGCACTGTCTGCAGTATATGCAGCAGACAGACAGAGGTCAGGTTATTAGAATGTTAAATACTGTTTAATTAAGAAGCACTTCTGAGTATGTTTGATTGGTCATGTTGGTGGCAATCAGGTGCACAAACCACATAGAGAAGGTCTTTTATTTTATTCCAGCTCAAAAAGTCACAATATGTCCCGCCATATTAGTATCAGTGAACATTTTTCCTCTTAAGTCTGTATCTGCATCTGTCTCCAAAATCCAACATCGGTCTGGTCGGGCTCTATAATAATGATTATCTCGTTATGTAGTCTGGTGTAAGTCTCAGAATTTGTCTAATACCTATTTGATTGCTGCTTTTTCGCTTTTCTCTTTGGCGCTTCTAAGCTGTTTTCCATGTTGGACCTGCACAGTGTTCATTTTTTATGCAACAGATGGTCAACATTTTCGTGCGACGAAAACAGTCAATCCTGCCAATGCAGTCTATCATCAATCTTAAACGCCAGTTTGTTTGGTAGAGCCAAGTAGAATATCCTCAATCAACTTCAATACATGGGTTTGAGGCCAAGTCTAGGAAGTTGACACCACTTCATCAGATATTGTTTCAAGTCAATAAAACATTCAATTCAATATACTTTTGAGAATTCTTATGTACTTCTGAACATTTGAGTTTGCCTCATTTGTGCCGATGACACGTGTTTAATAATCTGACTGCTAATACCAGTCATGTGGCTGCAAAATTACAGCTTCAACTTTAGTATTAAGAGGTTTTCAAGTTGCTTCCTACACACTTTTGTCCTCACCTATGACATAAATAATTGAGATTCCTTTTTTCAAAGAAGTGTTCATAAGATGTACATAACTATGTACAGTAGTAACCCCAGGCACTCCTCCCCAAGTGAGCCTTCATGTTGAGGAACGAATAATAAAAGAAAAAAAAGAAAAGGAAAAGGGGGGGTGGGGGTGTCATGAAAGAGGAAGATATGGCAAGTAAGAAAGCATGGAGCAGATGAAGGAGAAAAAGAAGAAAAAGCAAGATGGAGTTGTGAAAGTAAAGCCACATGTGTGTAAACGCTCGCTGACCTCCGCGTCAGCACTTTACAGCTTCCTGACAGCGGCTCACATTCCTGCGGTTGGCCCCGGTACGGAGGGTGGGGGGGTGCTGTGGTGGGCTGCCCGACTCCTCCGCCCCCCACCAGGAGCAAAAGGCCTGAGCGGAGGGCCGCTTGTGGACTTACGCTGGAATTCTATTCATAATATTTTCACTGCATTTAAATGTTTTTTTAATTCCTCAGGTCCCTACAGTCTCCTCATCAAGTTACTGCTGTTATTGATTCTATTTCGGACCTTCGCTTTGACGCAGGCAGGTTTTCTGTCTCCACCATCAGGGCAGCGTGTGTCGGGTCAGTGTTGAGCTGGCTTTAGCCGAGGGTTTTGTCTACACATCAGACCTTAATGCTTAACAATGGGCTGCTGTCACACGAAAAACCCCTCAAATCTCTGCACAATGGAACTCTTTCAGATTTATGAAACACAACCTTATTATGAGATTAAAAGTTGAGCTTTCACTCAGGGGCCTGATCCCCACACATGCAATGTAAATGTGTGATTTTAGTGAAAGCCTCCACATGGTGCTGAAACGTGTCTTATTGACTCTGATGAACACTGTTTCCTCGTTGCTCTTTGGGTCAAACCTTAGACCATCTTCACCAACATTTTCATTCAAGTCCATGACTTCTCCTCAAAACAAGCTTCCCCCGTTTTGATGAACTCAGGGTGACCATTTCAAATTCTTTCATATTCACTGAGATGAATTTTGCTCGGTGCCGCTGCGGATTATTCCCCTACAGAAACCAAACCATACAGAATAGTTACTCTACAGTTACAGAAACAGAATTCAGAAAAGGTAGGTGAGAACAGGGATGGATTGGCCATTTGAAAAAGTCTTTGCTTTCATGTTTTTGTTGTATTATTTTGCACCATACCTTCATGTCTGTAAGTATCTGTGCTGAATGTTCCTTTAGTGGAGCATATTAGTTTGCAGCAACTAGCGCTCTTGTTGCTCACAGGTTTTATTAAAATGCTGTTGGCTTATAACAGTGAGCGATAACAGTGTGTGTCCCTCTGAGTGAGTTCTATGTTGCGGAATACAGCATTATTTATTATTCTATTTTATGTCTCTATATTTAATATTTTACCCTTTCTAATCAGAGCGTCCCAGCATAAGTATTTAAAATGATTGTACTTGTATAACCGGAGTCACAATAAACATCTTGAATATTGAATCTTATGGTTATTCATAAAATTACTCATGCTGCTCAGCCAAACTATTTGTCCATTTATAAGCCAGTTATAACTTTCACTATGCTAACATTAAAGGTCTACATGTTTAGTAGCATGACCGTAATGCTAAAAGCATCAACACTGACTCATTGCTGCCTGTACCCATGTGATTTCAATATATTTAAAGTGCATAAAGGTTACAATAAAAAAGAACTTGGCTGAACATTCAGAACCCCTAAAGCTCAATGTGACTTTTACAACAGTTCAGGTGTTTGTGTTTTATGGATCTCTCTGCACATATAATATGTATTTGCTTAAAATGAGTACTTCCAATAAACTTTGTCCCACATCATTTTACACAGACGGAGCTTTTTTTTCTGAGAAAGGGACTAATATCTCAAAATCGGGTGGAACCAAGGTCATATCCCACAGACCCATTCTGAATGGTTTCTCCCCATGTATGTATGCTGGAAACACAAGTGTCATCAAGTCCATGTGGTAATATTTCACAGAGCCTGTGACTGCATTCTGCAGTTAAATCTATGTAAATCCAGGTAAACACTTGAACAATCACGTCCGTGAGAAATCGAGCAGACAGGCTTCGGAGAGTGTCTCGGTGCAGTTTGCCTCCTGCAGTGATGAGCTTAACAGGTCACAGATGGTAAGTTAAACTTTCGGCCCCCTGAGGGAGCATTCTTACAGGAAAGAGGCTCTCGGGTCAATCTCATGGTAAGTCACTGCACATCAGGCTAAAAAGCAGACCTCTGACACGCCTCCTGACACACACAAAATAGAGGTTTTTTGGGATGCGATCGTGACAAAACAGAAGAAAGCAGCTGGATATAATGTTGACAAACCACATGGATGGATGATCCGTGTCTAAAGAGCATGATAATATAAAGAAAAATTCAACCCTTGGATACACAAATGGCTACTGCTTCATCTTGAAAACTGAAAATGATGTTAAGAATGGTCATAAGATTCGAACAGACCTCAAGACCAAAAAACATTCACTCATCTCAGACACAACACACACCAGATCAGATAACACATGTAGCGAGCTCTGAGATGAAAGAGTGTTTAGAGCTCTGTACCAGATGTTGCAGGTCTGTAGGATGCTGGCAAGACAGAAGGACATCAGGTCGGCTGTTCTGAATCTTATCTAATTTTTAAAGTAGATTTATGAGCAGTCAAATATGCAATATTAGAATCAGATTGGGTTCAGACTCATTGGCCTCTGCAGTTCCAGGAATCAAAGCAAAGATCCATCATTGTGACGTTTAACGATTGGGAATGTGTCGGGGATGTGTTGAGGATTTGGTACTCACACCAAACTTTGTATCACTGTCTCAGAGACCGTGGTTTACATTTTGGGAGTTATGAAACACACATGCTTGAACTGCACAAGGGTCGTCCTATACTGGCTGATAAAACTTAAAGGAGCCCTGTGAAGACTGCCTGTAAACAACGTACAGTTTACATCTTGTATTACTCACACAAAGAGGGATTGTGTGTGTACTTGAGGCCGAACAATAAAACTGTTTTGATTTGGTGAACTGTACTGGAACTGGAACAACTCCCAAGCAAGCAAGCATCACATCCATGCTTGCTTGCTTGCTAGCAGTCTTCCCTGTCTTTCAGTGGAGCATTACTACACTTCTTGGCAACGTGTTGATTGGTGTAATGGTAGGAAGCCATTGGCATGCTGCTTATGCGTCCTTCAGTAAGTGCATGATGGGGACTCGCTCACTCATACAAACGTTGTCCAATTGTGTTAAATGTGCCCAAAAAGTCCACAGGGTGCGTTAAAAGTGGGAGCAAAATACAAAGTGCACACAACAGAAGGCATCAAACCAACATCACCACATCCAAGACAGAAATATTTTGTGAATGGTTGAGCGTTGAATCATTCTTTTCTTCTCTTGTGCCCTTTGCCAGAGAGTAAACAGCACTTGGGCTAGAGTTACACATCCAATCAATCTGCTCCTCAAAATGTGGCCAGCAAACCGTGTCTTTCCAAACAATGACTTTACTTTGAAGCTTCACAAACCTTGGGAACTTTCAGGACTGGCTGCCAGCTCACTCCTGTCTTTGTTTGTACCCCAAATAACATTTAAACATCCTGTCTTCCGTAACCTTACTGAAGGATAATGCTGTGGTCCACAGGTAGACCATGAGGAGGCGGAGGTTGACCCAGCATGTGGTGGCAGTAACTTCCTGACACCAAGAGTAGGATGCACCCCTCCGGTTCCTTGCATGGTAAGAATTGGGCAGCGTAACTTTCTAAAATGTCCCTCTAAGTGTTTACAGCCTCCCCCTCTGATCCTGGGACAGTTTACGAGAGGAAATAAGTCTGAATGGGAGTCAACCCAGAGAGGACTGTGGGAGGTCCCTACGCATATGAAAACCTGCTTTTCTCAGGCCTGATTGGTGCACTTTGGCGTGTAGGAGGGAGAAGGCAAACGGTCGGATGTTGTGATTGGTGGGGGATACTGCTGCTGGAGGAAGTGGGTATTAAAGTACCCTAACCTCAGAACCAGGGGGTGGCAATCTATGGCGGGTAGTAAAAACATCAACAGCACTTTGACGTAAACAATGAACCCACTGCGACAGTTGAAAGAGTCTACATGGAGCCGGGGCACATGAAAAGACCTGTTAATGACAAAAGACAGTACACTGTCAAGAACAAGGTCGGTTTAGATGTGTTTCATGGTTTGCCTACTGTCAGGTAGAAAACAGTGTACAGTATGTCCTATATCTGCACTAATCATCAGGACGACAAGCCTTAAATTGTATCTATATATAATATATATATATGTATATATATGTGAGAGAACTTTTGCAACCTACTAGAGCATTTATTGGACACCATAATTCTTGCCTTAGACAACGTAACTTACCTAACAAGAGTTCTGAATCCTGCTTAGAACAAAGACAGGGCAGGAAAAGACTGGAAAAGTAATACCAGGAAGACGAGTCTTTGTAAGATAAAAATCAAAACCACAAAACTAAAAAACAAAGCTGAAATTGTTCCACTTTAACTAATTGGAAGCGTAAGACTATCTGTCGAATGCAAGTCCTTTGAAAAACTATAACTTCCACAAACAGATAATTGTGCCCATTCATCAAATACGAAGTGCCAAACCAGTGAGCCAAAAGCCATTTGTTCACAAGAGGCAAATGTGCTGGCTGAAAAAAGACAATGTGCCGAGGGAACCATGGGAAATTATCTGCCAGTCTGCTCGTGGATCCCTTTGGCCACTGAGGCCGCAGTCCCAACAACATAGCTGTGGCCACAAAGCAACCTCAGACAGACGGACGGAGAAACAAATAAAGGCCAACAGAGACTGTAAAAAAGGAAAGATGCTAAGACAGAGGCTGGTTCTCACCGTGTTTGACCTCAGTCAGCTATTTGTGCACAGTCAGGTCTCCGTCTCTTTATGTGCTCGGGCCTGTTTGTCAGTGTCACACACATTAAAGTGTCAAAAGTGGAAACCACGGCTAAAGAAAGAGCTGCTGACAGAGGGAAAAAACATGTTTGGTAGCCTTAGGGATATTCAGAAAGGAAGCATGTTGTTGTGTGTGTGCATGCTTAATCTGCATATTTGCTATATGTGCGTGTGTTTGTGCCCAGACCGTTGCATATTGTGCAATCTGTCGCTGAACTAACATGGCCCCTGCCTGGGGAGGAGGGCCCCCCAGATCTGATTGAGGCATGTGGTCAGCGAGATGTAGGAGGCAAGGGGGAAACAGTCTGAGAGAAAAATGACGGGCAGGAAGAGAAAAACAGACGCGTGATGCAGCATCAACACACAGCAAAGCAACACACACTTCTTATTGTCACTATAATGCAGCTTGCCATTGATGATGCGACCTATATCTCCTCACCCCCACACCCCCATCTATCTCTTCCTCCCCTCCTCTTCCCGCCTGAGCGTGAGACAAAAATGCAGCAAGACATCAGGTGTTGCCATGGCAACTGAGGACAGCACAAGTGAGGATAACGCAGGCGGATGCAGTCGTGAATGAAAGCAACAAAACAGACGATTATAAACACGGGTATATTCTAGATCAGCTACCTTCAGCTCTAGAAAAGCCCCACCAGTCCTGACTGCAAACAAAGAGGAGAAGGATACCAGTCAAAAGGATGGTCGTTACCATGGTAACAAAGCAGGCAATGGGCTGGTACTGCCGTCGTTCCATAACTGTGTTTCACTGGAAGGGTTTTTTCATTCTTCTTCTACGGTTATTTTGATCTATAACCTTTTATTTACCGATCTAAAGGATCCTGACAGCCCACGTGGACCACGATAATTAATAATGGTTTCTGCTGTTTATCCCAGGACAGACTTTGATGATCCAAAGTCAAAATGAGATGCAGAAACATTATTCTTTATCAACTTTAGCCATGGGTCTCCAAGAGGTAAGCTGTTTGAGCCAAGTAGAGGTTATCACAAGATTTCTTTTTACACACAAAGCAGCCTTTGTCCTCCAGCGATTATCACACTTTCATTAAGCTGGACTCCCATAATGCAACTCTGTAGTGTACCTTCCTGGTGATGTTGTGTTCAATACAAACACAAAGATCTCCGTATTTAAAACTTGTGAACGTTTACACACAGGTCTGCTCAAGACCTTCGTATTAAGACATGCAACTGTGAGAGTGGCACCTCCAGTTAGACCAGTTCTTCCATAAAATCATAATTTGAAAAACCACGTTTCCCAGGTATACCTATCAGTAGTAAATCATCCCATAAGCTTTAATCAGCACAAGTACTGATCCCAATGACATCCCAGTTATTTCACTCTGTTTTGAGAACCAAAAGTCATATGGTTTGAAAAAACACAAAATAACTTTAGTTCAAATGATGTTAACCTGGTCAATGTTGTTACAACGTTGTCGGTAAACGTTGTCGGTAAGAAGGCAAAGCGCTTGATTTGAAAGATTTACTTGCTCAATGAGCCATGGAAATGTGAGATATTAGTTGACTTTGTGACACTTGTTGAGTGTGAAGATGAAGCATGGTTGCCCAAAGCACTCTTGGGGCACCGTTTAATTAACATCAATAATCAATCAATCAATAACAGCGGATATATAAATTACTAAATGTCATAAACTGGGTGATAGACCTGAAAGGCAGTGGCATTAATTAACCACACAGTCATGCAGATGTGTGATTGTAGGAACATTTACAGCGGCTCAGGCTAACTCCACATCTGAACACCGGAACTCTCGGTTTTAATAATTCGTGATTCCATCTTCTTGACGCCCGGGCAGAGGAGGGGGATTGTGCAAGTTCACTTGGCAGGCAGTCCGCAGGCCGACATCTGGAGAGCATTACGTCTGCAGGAGACGTGAAGCCAGGCTCGGTGCACGGCTTGCCCCTTGGATATCAAACTACGTGTCATTAACGGTGTTTTTCCCCGTTTCTTAACAGGTCACAGACGGCAGGTTACTGACAAGAGCCTGTTTTTTTACGACTTCACATGCGAGGTAAAGAATCCTGATGTGACAACATTAAGGGAAAACAGAGTGACAACAGGAGGAGAGGGCCTGTGTTCCACTCAGCAGGTTAATGTGAATGTAATGTTGGGTGAAAAAGGCCTGTGGGCCAATATATACATTTTAACAATACTTGACTATGCTTGTTTTTGACGTTTTAAGAAAATATTCAGTGGTAGTTAGCACAGAAATGCAGCGGAGATACAAATTGTTGCACTGTACCCCGGTTTGCGTAATGTGAATAGGTGCATTTAAACGTATCACCAATAGGGAATCACCAAGAAACAGATATAAGCACACAAAGGATCGTATAAATGCATAGAATTGGTTACTAGTGTATAATACACGACTAACAACATTTGACGGTGCTAACAAAACATCTGTAGCTGCTCAGTACCCGTGGCAAGTCTCTCCAGGCTGGAGCCATGCACAGCACGGCGGGTTTCACTAACAGTTAACGCGGCTCAACCTTTATTTACTGCTGCCATGTCGGCAGTGAACGTTTCACAGACGCCCGTTTCTTACCTGCAATCGCTCCGACGCGGGTTGCCACATATTAGCAGACTCAAAGGTTCTCCGTCTGTACAGCAGCTTGTTGTCGTTTCGTAGTCCGGTTCACATCTGTTCGCTTTCACGGCGTGCCTCTCCGTCCTCCTTCAATCTGGACTGGTCGGTAATGAATGATGTGTTGCTCCGCCTGGCTGTAGTTATCGGAGTGGCCAGCAGGTGGAGGTCCCTGCTCTCTGTGTCTGGAAGGCTCTTAGTGGTGCGTTCATGTGCATTAGGAAATCGAGGCTTGGAGCAAACACTCAGGGTTTTTGATTCTAGCACAAACTAGCGTACGTCTGCAGCGGTGCTAATGGCATCATTTCAAGATGCTGTTGGGAACTTTATATTGTTTTAATTCAGAATTTTTTTTTTAGGGATTTTTATTTTAGGCTTTAAGATAGACTTATCTGATAGATGCCCTTTATGTATTCTATGCTGTTTTTCTACAACCTTCCTAATGTTCTTAACACGTCTTAAAGCTTTTCTAATCCATTTTCTTATAGCACCACTGGCCAAATGACTTTATATATCCTATTACAGCAGGAGCAGGCTATTTCCGGTTAAAAAGCTCAGCCCCAAGTGATTCAGTTAGCGACTAGCTGGCAATGATAGTTTAGCGTTAAAGAGCTGGATTTTTTTCTTCAGGAGTTACTAGAAACTTTGAACGATAGTGAATATTGGACTGACATCATTGTCTGGCCAGAAACATAACTCCAAATAAATGCTTTGGCTATTTTGCTTCATGTTTTTTAAGCACTTACTTTTTAAGGTAATGTAAGATAATGCATTTTTTATATGCATCCAAAAAATGATGATGTAAAAAATATAGTTAGTTCCTTGTGTGGTCCAACTTCACATATTTTGTGTATTTGTATCTTCAGGAAGCCTACTGCCTTCTCTAGATAAGAAAACTCCTGCTAAGTCTGCTTCTGCCAATGTCTGATAAAAACATACATAAGTACTCGATTTTATTTTCAATTCAAAATAACCATTAAAAAAATGATTGATTTTACAGCTGGACACCAAAAGGCAGCCATAATGATATTTAGCACTATAATAAAAAAGAACTTCAAGGCCTCAGTAGATTAGTCATCCAGACAAGAGTAGCCAGCCAGCGCAGGAATGCAGTTAAAATGGAAATGATCATTTAAAGCCCTAATATAAATGTCATGCCGTTATTTTAAGTGGCTAGAGTCAATAAAAATGTGTTTCCCATCTCATAATTCCCAAGTTTCACAAAGGCAGCTAAGGACAAATTCTCTGGTGTATTGCCGCAGTCATGCCCACTCATTTTGATCTTCTTAAGCTTTCCAAAAACAAGCTGTACCAAAAACATTCAGTCAGCCTGACTGCTTTCAAATGAGATTGGTGAGGTCGGGCCTTGTTTTTCTAAAAGGGAGGTGAAGCAGCATCCATTATTTTACAGGAAATGTTAAATTAATACATCTTATTGCGGTTTTCTTTGGAAAAAGTAATTAAATTTTGTCATTAAACACACACAACTACTTCTAGCCTAGAAAAGAAGTTCAGTTTGCCAAGTTGAAGGCCTTGAAAGAGACTCAGAATCTCTATCAATAGACGGTGAGTTTTGAGATCCAAGACAAGCCTAACAGCAAACACTCTGACCCTCCAGGGCACAGAGAGGACAAAGGTCAGGCACGAGACCTCCAAAGCAGACCACAAGCCAAGGTGACAGCCATCAATAACATCTGCTGCCCCTGCAATGTGCGCGTACGAGAGTGTTTGTGTACACACATAATATATGTAGGTGTGTTGAGCCACATGACTCCGCAGTCGCAGTCTGTATTTAGAGATGTTTACATGGGGAACATCTGGACAAAGCCTGAGGTCACTGAGGGTGTTCACTTTACCAACACTCCATAAAAGGTCTTTCCCACGGCTCACGCTTCTGTCTGCTGGGTATACGACCTTGGGACAGTGCAGAAAAACAGACCCAGTACAGAGTTTTCTTCTCTCTCTGTTTTTTTAAACACTTTTTTCACAAATTCATTCCAAAACAAAGTAATCATTTTAGCCCAAAACTGACTGCAGCATGCTATTGTTGCATCAAATCATGGCTGGCATAGAGGGAAATCTATATTTATTTCTACATAGCATATTTCCCATAAATGTGGCTATTGTGGTTCTATGGATTGTGACTCGTGCAAACTTTGTATTTGCCATCTCTGTTGGAGAGATTGGGAGAAACAAGGTCTCACACAAAACCTCCTGCAGTGCCATGCATCACCCCCCCATTGAGAACTTCCTCATTTTTAGAATTGCTGCACCAGTTAGAATTAAAATTTTCATTGTTCTTTTTTCCCCATCTGAGTAATAAGCATGCACAGTGATTAGATGGTGCAAAATACTATTTTCTAGACACTTGGTAGATCCATTTTTTGCTGCGATTACAGCAGCTAGCCTGGACGCAATTATTTGCCCATTCTTCTTGGATTAATAGCTTAATCTCAGGCAGATTGGATGGTTATGTTCGTGAATGGTGAATTTAAAGTCTTGCCACAGATTCCTCATTGGATTGAGGTCTGGGCTTTGACCGAGCCATTCTTAGGCATTAACATTGTTTGCTTTTAACCACTTCAGTGCAGTTCTGGCTGTGTGCTGAGGGTCATCGTCCTGCTGGAAGGTGAACCTCCAACCCAGCATCAAGAGTCAACTACATCGCTCCATGCATTTTTGCCAACAGGCCTGACCAGTTTCCCATTACCTTCTGATGAAAAGCTTGGCCCCACAGCATGATACTGCCATCACCATGTTTGGATGGCGACATCAGGGTGATGTAAAGTGTTGGGTTTCTGCCAGATGCTGTTGCATTGCATTTAGGATTCATCCGACCACACTACCTTCTTCCCCATGTTTGCTGTGTATCCCACGTTGCTTTTGGCACAATCTCAAAACCCATCGTCTGTCTTCTGATGACGATATACCCTCTGGGAACGATGGCCAGCTTTTCACGGCTTCCTGTGCAGCCAGGGCTCTCGTTTTCAAGGCTCTGCATTTTTTTTAGTCCAACTAGCAACTTGAGAAGCGAGAATGGAGTTGGAGTTGAGATACGACGTCTTTGCAGCACTTGATACCTGTTTTTAGAGATAAATAAGAAGCTAAATAGTCGTCCGATTGTGCTGATTGCGTTCTGCCCCTTTTGCTCTCCTAACAGTTTTTCCTGCATGCAACCAACAACGGGATCAGACTACATGAATTCAGGATGATTTTTACACAATTTCGTCGTGCCGACAAATTTCCAGCGGTGGGCCCAATTATGAACATCGGGAACGTGTAGCTGACACGACACCCCGACCAGAAGTCTAGCATGTCAAAATCTTTTGTATTTTCCAAACTAGTTTGACATCGCCTACGACGCGTTCCCTGCGTTGACCAATAGGATGACAGAGTGCTCTGACGCGTACATGTATGATTGACAATTTCTTGTCCCGCCTCCCTGATGACCTATGCACTCGCGCAGGGTCGTGAACGATGATTGGTCAGTGTCATACTTGTAGTGTTGCCAGTCTCCCTACCAAGACACTGCACGACTTTATGCCACTGTGACTGATTAATCTGACATGGTCACCATCGTGAAAGACAAAAATATTGTGTAGTCTGATCCCGGCATGATAGTTGGTCTGTGGACTCTCCCACCTGAGCTGCGGCTCATTCCAGCTCTTCCAGAGTTAAATTGGGCCCTTGTGGCTTCTCTGATAAACACTTTCCTTACCCAGTCCAGTGCTTTTTATTTTTACAACAACTTTATCCTTCTTGAAAAACACCTCCGTCTTCGTGTTGCTTTTTCTTTCGTAACGTTTTTAAACAATCTATGAGGCCTTTACGGATTAGGTATTTTTTAATATCAAATTGAATACAGATGGAGTCCATTTAACCAATTACGTGACTGCCGGGGGCATTTGGTTGCACCTGATCTTAGTTAGGGAATGTACAGCAAATAGCTTGTATACCTGTTCGCTCCAAGCTTCTAAAATTGTGTCTGTAAATAACCTTTAAAACCATGTAGTACCAGAAAACTGCCGTCTGGTCAGATCTTATTCATCTCAGTCTTTTTGTTTGACAAATGTCTTGAACATCTGCCTGTTTAGTGTTTAGACAACATGAATCAACATGAGAAACCAGGCGAACTCTGTGGATCATGTTCACTTGAATCTTTATTGTTTACATCATTCAACATAGATAATAGGTAATCATGTGGTTGTTGTGTTTCAGATGGGAGAAAAGAATCTGAAGGTTAGCTGAGCCTGTTGGTAAAACATTGCTTGATCTTGAGAGGAACAACACAGCTGCACAGACAGAGAGTTTTCCATTGGCAGGACACAGAAGCACACATATTCTGGAGCGGTAATCATTCCTCTCAGTTTCCTCCTCTTCCTGCTTCTCCTCCAGAAACTAGTCAACACTAGAGGTGAGTTTGTACACTGGCATACACAGGTACACTGAGTAAAACCAACTATTTTTCTGTGCACCGAGAAACAAACCTACCTATTTTCCTAAATATCACTGAAATACATACAGCAGGATGGTCGGGTCACAGTACTCCAGTTAACCCACTTTCTTTACTATTCGTACACCATCAAGAAAGTAGCATGTAAAGAACAGGACGATATGTATTTTAAAAAGAAAAAAATCTGTGACTAGTACTTTATACATGTATGTATTTGATCTACTAACCACAAATTACCCCAAAGAAAACATTTGGCACAATCCTGACAGAGAGAAGTACAACTGCAATATAAGAAAAACAACAACCGAGTAGAAAGGATTTTTAAGTAACGCAGAGAGAACATCAAATCTAACCATGCACAGAGTAAGGCAACCTACTGCAGAATCTTTTAAATATAGAAAAAGATACAGTGTATGCACCAAGAGGAGTGCACCTATACTACAACACCTGTAAGGACTGCTGTCAGCGCTGGTCACACTGAGACATTTCGGCTCCTGGGTAGATTTCCCCATCAACAGGCAGACAGACAGACAGTCTGGTGCAGACTAGTGTCATCGCTCTTGAACAGCAGAGGTTACTGGAAATGTCGCCCATTATTAATAACTTAAGTAATGCAAAGAAAGCTCTTATGCTACATTAAAGCCGTATTGTGGACAGGAAAATAGATGTATCAAATTCCAGTTCTGCTCTTTTTAATCTACAGAGTACATTTGGATTTTTTTCTCCACTTTACATTCAATTATGTTTTGCTGTTATTGTTATTTTTTTCTTAAGAAATACATTAGGTTTTTTTACGGTTTATATTTATATGTGTGAGTGTGAATGTGTGTACAGCTTGTGATTTGCTGGGATGGTTGTGTTTTACAAATCCTTCGTCTTGATGAGGGTCACCAGAGGCTTGTCATCAGGGCTGTAGTCTTCGTAGGCGATGGGAGTGGCGTCGTACATGGCGGGCCGGGACTTCTTACCAAATCTAATGAGATAACAAAAACACGAGTAAGTGATATGGTGACAAATAAAGACTGAATATTGACCTTTGAAACAACAATTGTAGCGAATAGGCAAAAAAACTATTTCCTCTTTAAGCACCTCAACAGAACAGCCCCCTAACTATGTGATTTAGCGTCTTACTTACGTAACAGTCATCATCTTACAGTATTATAATTTCTTTTTGTCATATAAGTTTCTGTAAGGCTTTCTGATATTAGGTTAGAGTTGGGCCTGGATATTACGCAATGAATTGTGCAAACCAAGAACAGCTATTTGAAGTTTTACATCCAGCAGCATTGGCATACTCAATGGCTTTGGGTAAATAGTGACAGCCTCTTTTTGTAGGGCTGTCACGGTAACTGCATGACAGCAATACCACGGTTATGTGACGCCAATTGCAGGGTGGACCCATTGACCGTCATCACCGCTATGTTGTTTAATATCATAGATCCAGTGATGTTGTTTGGTATGCATCTCTGACGCATTAACATAGAAGGATGCAGTCAACTCGCTATCCATACGTCCCAGGGAAGCACCTTATCTTTCTCATACAGAACGATACATTACAAACAACAAGCTAGTTTTAAAAGTCACAGTAATCAGCAAACAAAACCTTGCTGTCAGAGCACTGTGTGTGCAGCCCTTGTGCAGTTAACTGCAGAACCACGAAGCAATGTTCAATCGCGGTTAGAACAATTCAGTACAATGACAGTCCTACTTTTTTGGTCTATTTGCCTACCAAAGTACTTCTGTGACACCTTTCCTGTGTAAGACTTCGCTGTCAATCATTCAAAACAAGTTCTTTCCCTGACCTGGCGTGGCGGATGGAGGCGATGGCGTTGCTGAACTCGCTGTCGATGCTGCGACAGTTGTAGAACTCCTGGTAGGCGTGGCGGGAAGAGCCCTGGTACTCGATGCGGCTGATGCGACAGATGCCCACGATGAGGATGATGAGCATGAGGACAAAGGCCACGCACAGCGCTCCGATGATGATGTACAGAGAGTGGCGGGGCATGTTGGTCAGGGTATCCTCAGTGTGTGCTGGCTTCCACTGCAGGTCTGACACACACACACACACACACAGGTATGAAGCTTTCCTCCTGCGGGGTTTAAGATTAATAGCTGAACAGAAGTGTTCTGACAGGCTGACTTACGGATCTCACAGCTGGGCCCCACCCACCCAGGTGGACAGTGACAGGTGTAGCCGTTTGATTGGTCAATGCAGGTGCCTCCATGGTGACAAGGGTTGCACTCGCACTCGTTGATGTCGACCTCACATTTCTCCCCTGAGTGGACAGGTAAGGTTAATTTTAATAAGACCAAAAACCACAAAGCCAGGAGCAGGAGCGGAGGCTAGCAGGTCACGGTTTATTTCAAACACAAGACAGAAAAATGCAAACAATGCAATGTCTTTTAGAGGCATCAATTACCTTGTCCCCCAACTCTTACAATGTCATATGACTCATATGATTATAGTTCCAGTGCTCACCTTTGTATCCAGGTGGGCAGGCACAGGAAGCGTTGAGTCCTGCACTCTCACAGCGGCCTCCATTCTGGCAGCGCAGCTTCAGACATGGATCCTTGTAGATTTCACAGTGTCTGCCTGCACACACACACACACACACACACACACAAACAAACACACACACACACAATATGACTGTGAAACCATAACTTGCTGTGGTCTATGTAGAGGAACATTTTATTTACATATGTATTCCTCCATCTAAAAATAATCCCACACATACCTTCAAACTGAGGTGTGCAGACACACTCATAAGCATTGATGAGATCCCTGCAGGTGGCGTAGTTCTGGCAGGGGGCCGACAGACACTCATTGTACTCCTCCTCACAGTACAGGCCATGGTAGCCTTAATGGGACACACACAGTAGGTGTAAATGTTAGAGTCATTACAGGATTTCACCTTCAACTGCTGCTGCAACAACCTTTATAAAGCTATACTGGTTAGTTTAATTCAGTTAGTTTCCTTTAAACTCTGTGCCTCATTGTAATTCATTTATTTGTGTGTATATATTTTGATAAATTGTTAATACGGACCACAACGACTACAACTAAAAAAGTTTTACCATTATTTTGATGAATAATGAATTAATGGCTTGAACCTCAACCTTACATCTGCATGTGTCTTATGGGACTTTCATGTCTGTAAATCAACCTCAAGCACCAAATTGAATCACCATGAAAATCAATATTATTCTAAAGTGATCTTTCTCCTTCTCTTTGCACGTGTTAGTAGCCTAGTTTTTCTGTCTAGCGAGGTAAAGTGATTATGCAAGATTATACTGAGAATTATTAATCAGGTGATTAGACCTGAACAGAAGTTTGTTGTATAAGAGCTTTCAGCCACCACCTGATCTGGATTTACCTTTTAATAGCCAAATCTGCTGATCTCAAATAATATCAGAGCTAATCTCAAATCACAGACTTAAATCATCGCCTATCTTTATCGTTTTCATGCCACAGAGCTTCCAAGTATGGTAAGAGCCTAAAGTTAAGTATTAACTCTCTCAATCATTCATAGTTGCTGGAAATTATTTTATTTAGTAACTTTCTAGTCACACTTTTCTTTTTTTCCTCCTTCTTTTTTTTGGGTATGTTTTAGGCCTCCATAAATACTGTTATTCAAAAATATGCTATTATGGGGCACTGGTTTAGCTCAGTTGGTAGAGCAGGCGCCCCATGTACAGAGGCTACAGTCCTTGTTGTACTGATCCTAGGTTTGATGGTCTGCCGATCATGTGGTGCATGTCATCCCCTGCTCTCCTCCCCATATCTTCATCTGTCGTATGTAATAAAGGCAGAAACACTTTAAAAATATGCTATTATTTGGATATCATATTTTGGATTTACTTCCTCTCTGGTGCTGATCTACTGGGGTAAAAAAAAAACAATCAAAAACAGCAAAACCAAAACATCTTTGAGTCTGATTTGAAACAAATTGTCCATAAAACTACACATAGCACTCAATTAAACAAGTTCTGTTGTTAAATAAACGAGTGTATGAATGCATGGTAAGGCCAGTATTTGAATGGGATTGGGCATTAGGTCAAAAGACATGCAGTGCACTGAGTTTCCATAGGATGGCAGCTGTGCACTGAGGCAGAATACGCCTGCAACATTTGACAGCCCATGTGTATCAGACAATCAGTCCTTACTGTTTCCTTAAAATCTGTGGAAGTGCCTGTATATGTTCAATATGGTGAAAATAATTAAGCTGTTTAGGTTGCAGAACATCTCAATTTGGTAGTTATCGTATGACTTTGGTGTTGTAAA
The DNA here is from genome assembly GCF_022749685.1 of Semicossyphus pulcher. Lineage (NCBI taxonomy): Eukaryota > Metazoa > Chordata > Actinopteri > Labriformes > Labridae > Semicossyphus > Semicossyphus pulcher. The sequence continues at coordinate 19,202,057 of NW_027211692.1, read as the reverse complement.
TGGTCAGTTCTGATCTGACACTGTAGAAGTGTCACAATAACTCCTGTGCTATGTTAAGTAAAAATAGTGTCTTCGTCAATGGAGTCTTGTGGCCTTGCAAAATGTTTCTCTTTTCAAATAAGGCAACCAACTCTTTAACAAAGAGTCTATATCTGAAGATATGTAATTACATTTCTGTAATGATGTCTGACACGAAGAATAACAATCAGCAAAAAGCACTTTTTATCAGGCGCACCTTCCCCCAAGGATTTTGATGCAGCCATTACAAACACATTAGTCATTTAGACACAGAGGAAGACTGGGGAGAGAGCGAGCATCACTGTGTTTGTGAGTTAGTGTATGTTTGTCTAAATGTGTCTAACTGTTCCCTCTCATGTGTACTTAATCTTGAGTAATTAGGCTGACAAACTTGTAACCTGCTCACATTCCCAACTGAACCCAGTACTACAGAAATCTTCCACCATCTACCACTGAGAACCAAAAACCATCAGAGGAGCAGCGTCTCTCGGGTCCTTCCATGACTAGAGCAGCGATCTGTTTTCATTAGCTCTGCTCCCACTCTGACTGACTACGTTTCTCAATTAGGTCCCTGCGCTGACAAAGTTTTAAAGAACCCTCTCAGGGCCACGGCTGACGTGTGTTTGGGGAAGGCGAGAGGGGGAATTAATGAGGAGCCCAGTTAGAGGCTCTAGGGTCCCCTCTGTGAAATGCCAGTGAAATGTCAAGTGCCTTTCCAAGACTGCGTCTGCGTTCTGTGGGCTGGCTGGTGGGCAGGACGCCTCTCATGTGAGCCGGATTACAGAAAACTGGAGGAGGGATCCTTCTACATATCAGCTCCCCAGCAGCTTCTTTTTAGGCAGCCAGCGGGCATTTAAACAAACACATTACACACTCACACAGACACAGCAGCTAACAGCTAACTCATGCACACACACACACATGAACACACAGCAGCATACACACACTTATACACCAGCTGGCATTCTGATGAGGCGTGGAAAAGGTCAAACTTGGTCCAAAACATTCATGTGTGTGCGCATATGTGTGTGGGTTCACAGCAATACACACACACACACATGTGAGTCTGTGATGCTAATTGTACCAATTTCACCAATCCCATTAGACAAGGCCGCCTGAGTAGAGACATTTGATTGGCTGGCAGCGTCTGCTCAACCAGCATAACCAGAGACAATGACAAGATACCAGGAGGCAAACACACAGACACACACTTAATCCTAGGGCAACTGCTTCACCATGGTAACCATACAACAGACGATGAGTGGAATAACAGGTGAGGTAAATGAGATAAAGATGCAGGAAGGACAAAGGGACAAGCAGAAGGAAAAAAATATGACAAGAATGCAAAATAGGGGGGAAAAAAACACTGAGTCTGTGAGGAAAAGAAAGTAAACGATATCTGAATAATTGGAAAGCGGCTGTTCTGCATGCCAGGACGCAGCAGGAGTGAAAGAATCTGAATAAACATGAAGAACATAACTAATGGAGGGATTCTCAACTCCAAGCAATTACTCTTCTGGTCCAAATATTTAGGAAAGTGTTGTCAGGGGTTTGAAAAAGATTATACATCACTCTATGCTGTGGAGCAATTCATCACAACTACCTGATAGACTACCAAAAGCCGTACTGCGACAGAAGCAGCTGAAGAGGCTGCTGGTGCAGGTATGAATAAGAGCGGCCTATACATTCGACTGACAGATGGTCTAAACACAAAGCAGAAGGGGCAAAGTGTCAAATTATGTTTATGGGCCGCTGAAAAAGTCATCTATCTCACCATCCCGGCAAGGTGATCGCAGACAGTGGATAATGAGAAGTCATCATTCCACTCAATTGAGTTCATCACAGAGGCATCAGCACCAGCGCCGCCATCATCCCGTCTAAAAATAACTCATCATTCAGCCAGACGAGATTTACTGCAACACTGAGTCCGACCCTGCGCTAAAAGTCACCGTCCTTTTACTTATCGCTAAGTTTTATGTGCTGCTTGTAGAGCCAGGTGTAGAATGCTGACAGGCTCAGAATAAGGGTATCTTAAGGCCATGGGTGGATTTTGGAAGGGGCGAATTGGGCGCAGGCCCAAAGCAACAGCTTCTGCTGACTTTACATTTGTTCTAGAAAGTGCTAACTCAAAAGAAGGGAAGTCTTTTCTTTTGATGTTAAGTACCTTCATATACTAACGCTAACGATTTTTATCTTTGTAATACTTTGTTCATGTTCTACTTGACAATACTTAACCCAAAAAGCTCTTCTTAAAGAAAGCATAACCTGCATCACAGTGTTGAACAAATTACTAAAAACAAGTTGATCTGAAAGACTTCCGTCCCTTCATGCCTACAGAACCATGACATCAGCAGCACCTTCGCATCAGTCACTGAGATGTCTGACTCTTCAGCTCACCTGGGACACACAGACACCTGTAGCTGTTGCCCACGCTGCGGCAGACCCCGTGGGCGCAGGGGTTCAGGGCGCAGAAGTCCACCAGTTGGGCGCATGTCGGGCCGGTGAAGCCTGCCGTGCAGCTGCAGCCAAACCCCAGGGGGCCGGGGCCCTGAGCGTAACACGTCCCGTTATTGTGACAGGGGCTGCAGGCACACGGGTCCACCTTCTGCTCACACGTAGCGCCCTGGTAACCTGCAAGAGGGTTAGGCAGAGACGAGGGTGTTGATAGAAGGCATAGAGAAGGATAGGAAAACAACACTTGAATAATTTATGTCCCCACAAGGCAACCAGTCCTCGTTTGCCTGTAAGAAAACGGGCACTCTGGAAAAGCTGCAAATACACTTAATATTAGTTACAACTTTTGTGCAGAATGTAATTCAGCATGAGAGCCCTTATCTACCAGAAAACATGAAACAACACTGAGAGCACAAAGCTGAGGTGAAAGAGCAGGCACACTGCCAATTCTGCAGGCAGACTCAGTTCACTCTCCATTTCAGGCTTCAAATGAACCTGCTTGCAACAGGTTGGGCAGAGTGGCACAGCAGGGGTTGTGTAAATGCAAATTGGGCTGTGCAGTTAAATGTGTGTCATCCATTTCTGTAATATTGCACATAATCTGCCTAAGACCTCATAATGCAAATATGCTGACTTGCAATTTTTGGGAAGTGGTTTGGTGGCAAACGAACAAGTCTTTCTGTATTACAGTAAATTGTTCTTTTCTCGTTGAGTCACCCACAACTTCTTGTAGTGTGTACATTTTCTTTTATAATGCACCTGATCAGTTCCGAAAGTAGCTGAATGCTGCGTACCTTACATTGTATTACTGACTGTTCTCTGTACGCTGCAGCTAATCGGCCATCTCTGTATGTAAGACTTTCCCATTGGCTGGCTTTTCTACAAAAGCTCCTTTGGGTTTCAGAGCTCGTTCTTATCAGGGAGTTTAGGTCCATTTTAAAGGATCCACAAAAAAGTGCTCTTAGTCATTGTGATGCTCCTTTCTTACTGAAAGTGTTTTAGAAAACTGCTCCTGTATGTATCATAAATAGACTTCTGTTATTGACTGTGTACTGGACACTAAGCAGACACTGGGTGCACTGGGTTGTACTGTTACAATTGAATTTCTCAGATTAGGTCTTAAAATGTGGATGCAAACTTCTGACATTATTCTACCGCTCCTGATGTACAATCCTTTACACAGATTCAAAGTTGTATTTCATAAGTTGTTTTTCTCAAAGCGAGAAACCCAATTTTGTCTGGAAAAGCAAAACAACGTCTGATGTAATACATACAGATTATTACAAGATGAATAAACAGACTTGCACAGAACTATCTGGGGACAATTAGGTTTAATTTGATATTTAAAAAATGTTAAATAAATGATCCTTCTCATGCAATGATTTCAAAATAAAAGCTGCATGTGTGTGTAATCTGACACGCATCCTGACTTGGTTTCAGTCGTCAGGCACAGTTTAGGACTGAGGCGAAACAAGGCCTGAAAGGAATAGTTGGACATTGTGGAAAATATATTAATGTGCAAAGCTAAAGAGAAATAATGAGACTTTATTATCTGTTATAAAACCTACAGTCAGTATAACCAGTGGCATCCACCACTGACCTACTTACCACCTTGTTATTTTTTAATGGATAGCAAGTAAGTGTTGTTTTGGTTGTTTTGGTTTTGATTTCATAATTAAAACTGTGCCTACCTAAGTGATATTATTTACTGTAACCAAACTGGGGTGATGTGTGCTTTTCAAAAAGTTAATTAATGAATGGAGACAAAATCATCTGGGATGGGGAGGGGAATGCGGAGTACTTCCTAAATTTTAAAGGCATATTTTTCTTTCTTACATTTCCGTCTTTATATTTGATGGAATTAAATTTTTTTTTTTTTAAATTTAGGCCACTTTTCAACTCTGGGGGCACAAGGGCAGAGGCTCAAGCCCCCCTTAGGTCCTATCTGTGCACGTGCCTGTTCACAATGATCCAAGTCTTTATGCTAACATAAGCTTATATCTTGACTCGTATATTTTAACAAATATATTTTTGGAGAATAGATGTTTTACCTTAACTGTCAGAAAGCTAAACTTTTACACACCTGTAAGTTGGTGTGTGCGTAGCAGCAGAAGATGAAGCAACTTATCTGGAAACAAAGACCTCCTGCACACTGTCACTTTTGGGACACCTTCATCAAGTTATTTTTAGACCAGTGTAGGTCTCTGCACCGAAACCTTCTTCTGATTAAAATTCCAAAATTGCAAGTGCAGAAAAAAAGTGTACGAGAGTGATTTGATTCTAATCTAATTCAGGGAAAAAGCCAAAAAAAAAAAGGTGAACTGTGCCTTTAAGCCTCATGTCTGTGCAGATTGGATGTGGGGAGAGTGACGGCACTGATCAAAGATAAATAGCTGAGAGAAAGACAGCAAGTCGTCATCAACCACCCAAAATCACCACCTGCAGCTGTTTTACTGTTCTCTTATCCTGTCTTCTTCCTCGTTAGAGACAAAGAAGGTGAGACAGTTAATAACCTGTCGCTGTTGACAGGAGTCTCTCATTGTTGTGTTTTGCTGTCTTGCTTCTTGTGTGCTGATTTGTGTTTCTTGTGCAGACCTCAGGCACTGGTTGAATAAAGCCACTAGTTTCAGCTTCACCTCCTCTCATTAGCTCGTGAGCCTTCTACTCTCACCTATCCCCCTCATCTAAAAATAACTTCCTCCCTCTTTTTCTCCTCCCCTTCTCCTCCCATGAGACGCTGACATTGTGCTGCAGAGTGGAGAGCACATGCACACCTCGCTGTATAAATGTATGTGATTTACAGTACTGTAGTAAATCCCTGTGCTCACTGCACTGGAGTTCACACTCCATTGAGCTAATGAAGAGATCTCTCACAAGCATCCATTGATCTGCAGGACTTTATTTCAGCGTGAGAGCAGGGCATTTATCATTCAGCAGCAGAGAGACACGAGTAATCTGCAGCAGTCAGGAGGAAAATCTCACCCAAAGCTCGCTCCTTCTCCGTGCTTCATCCTTCCCTTCTCTCCTCCTTCCAAGCTCCTTCATCTCCCCTCTCCTCTTTCATTATCCGCTTGCACACGCAGATGCAAGCCCACGCACACACTTAAACACGCTCCGGCATAAATTTGACGTTTATGATTTCTATTTGTTCTGTCATGGTTTAATCCCTCTGCTTCTCTGCATGTTTAGCTTCTCTGCTCCCTGAATGAACTTTCACATCTTGAGCTCAGCCTCTCTCTGTCTTTCTCTATTTCCTGTTTATTTGTGTGATAAATCTTTCCATCTAAAGATGCACAAACAATCACTGTGACAGGAGACCTGGCTGACATAGAGGAGTCTGTTCACTTCTGCTGCTGGCATTCAAACCTGCCAACATAAGAAACGGTTCACAGTTTAAATTTAGCCAGCCGGCTCACTCCCCCGCCCTGCCAGCTCTGACTGGAGGCAGTCACAGCGCTGACACTCACACTTACTCTTCTGTCAGTGTGTGAGGTGTTTGTTTGTGAGAGAGGGGAAGATAAAGTGTCTGCGTACGCATGAAAGAAAGTTAGTAAGAGTGCGGTTGTGTCTGTTTGTGAGTCAGGGTGCAAGATTTGGTTGAGTACATCTGTGAAATTTGTGTTGCTAATGGTATTCATAGAGATTTTGACTTCTTCCTCACCTTAGTTTGAACTGAGAGTGTGAGGGGGGGAAAGTAGGACGCAGGCGGAGGAGAGACTTTTGTAAATGTCTGATTTTGTAATTGAATGCTTGACTCCAAGTTCGGATTTTATCATTTAAAATGCAGTTTTATGGTTAGTTAAAAACATGTAATCATGTGAATCAAGTGCAGAGCTTTCAACAGTGCATTAGACTTCACTATCTATACAGTCATGTGGTCTTTTAGGCATCTTTTAATGCAAGACAACCCCAGATTTTCATGATTAACTTCAATATTTTGGTTTTATTTCTTCACTTTTCACCTTAAATGTTGGGAAGAAAAGCAATTTAATGCCTGCAATGCAATAATTAAACCTTTTATATCTCTTCGGGACCACATGGTATAAAAGTCTTTCTGAGAAATGCTTCTGAAAAGGAAACAAGCATCAGTGGTCCAACAGTCCTGCCTCGCTTATGTTTTAGCCAATGACTGTATATATAAATGGATGATGCGTCTCCATTTCCTCTCATTGTATTGGCATTGATGCCAAAACAGCCCCCGTGACAATCGCTGCCATCTTGCGATGGTGACATCATTTGGAGCCAGAGCTGTGCAGTAGAGATCGGTGGGTGGATCCGCCGTTGCCACTTAAAACACACACACTTAAATTACCAAAGAAAACCCTCAAAGATCCCGGACGCCGGCCTGTTTAACAGCAGAACAGCTTCTTGTGTTGGTCTGAAGAAGACATATGAGATATGTAAACTTTAATGACTGTAGTGATTGTTTTAGTTACGTCTCCTCTCACCGATCGTCCTCTACTCTGTTAATTCAGAACAGATCGGCTGCAGGAGCCGTATTTGTCAGCAGAGCTGTCAATCATCCTTTTTAGAGCATCAAATAACTAATTAAAACTAAACTTGTCAGAAAAATGAACACTTGGGCGTAAATAACTATAATGACAGAAACCATGTTTGAGGAAAATTTATATGAAGTGTATTTTGATTTTATAGTTTGACTCATGTCCCATCTGTTAGCATGGAGGAGGCGGGCTTTATGACCTGTACTGCAGCCAGTCAGCAGGGGTTGATAGAGATGTTTTGGCTTCACTTTTATGGAGCTGTCATGTCGTCCATCTTTTTATACAGTCTGTGGTTTTAGCACATAAATATGCAGCTTTGCTCTCATAGCTTGCCTGGTGATCTCAGAGTTAATGCTTTTCTGATGACATCTACAGCTGTCATGCCATCCATCACTGTATTTATTGCTTCTGTTTGTGCAGCAACATCACAAGAACAGGTGGATTCACGAGGATGGGCGAGTGGATGCAGAAATGTGAATCAGTGCATTTGGGTGTGCTTACATTTCTTTACCTATGGAGGTCACTACTGTACAAATTAAGTTCTAATAATTATATACTGTACAGAGTTTTACTTCTTCAGAAACATGAGCACAAAGACTGAAGACAACTTGTGACTTTCTGCTTCAAACAAAGAGAATACAAACAAGGCCTCTGTCCTCCTGAGGGATCTGAGTGGAACAACAGAGAACACCAGATTTATTTTCCTTTCATAAACTTTGTTCTCTCTGTTCGTGTTCCCATTTTCTTGTTATGGCTTCCTTTTCTTTACAGCTCTACTGGTTTCAAAGGGTATATAAAGCAGGCTTTGACTCAGGAGTGTTGGAGAAAAACCTTCTTTGATACAGGATGAAATGTTCTCTCATAGTTGGGAACTTTACTGTGAAAGATTTCCCCTATACTTTTTTTTTAATATTAAAAACATCTCGTCTGCTTTTGTTTGGGTTTTTTCAAACAGATATTTAAATCCTCCTTCTCTGACGTGTTCATCAGTACGCACGTCTCTCCTTACCTCTCTGTCCTCCTCTTACACCCACACCAACCCTATGTGTTAGGAGGACTTTTGAATGACTTACATTCGCTTCCTGGAGTCTTGGTAACATTAAAACTTTTGCTTTGTTTTTAGAACAGACAAATACTTCAGCTGTCGAATGAACCTTTACCTTGACATAACCGCCTATCCCCAAAATGGAACCAGACGATGCACGATGGGGCACATTCATGCAAAGGGGGGTATTTATTTATGCAGTGCACATTTTGCAGGAGTGTTCAGCGTTCTGATACAGTTATTGATTAATCACTTGTTAAACAGGGTGACCTACACTGAGACATCGACTTGTATTGATTTTTCGAATGTATTCAAAGTTTACTACAAGATATTAAAACTGCTTCTGCCGCTGCGATGCTGTGCAGTATTTATGAATGGGTTATCTACCCCTTTTATCCCCTAATGTTCAATTAATTTAAAATCAGTCTGACTTCTGATGTGTGGTAGCGGGCCAGCATACATAATACAAGGACCCTGAAAGTCCATTCCTCTATTATCTATACAGCTTATCCTGTTCAGGCTCGTATGGGGGGCTGGAGCCTATCCCAGCTGTCATTGGACAAGAGGCGGGGTATACACCCTGGACTGATCACCAGTCAATCGCAGGGCTGACACACAGAGACAAACTTTCACACCACCTATAGGCAAATTTAGAGTCACTAGTTAACCTGATGAGCATGTGTGGACTGTGGGAGGAAGCCGGAGTACCCGGAGAGAACCCACACATGCACGGGGAGAACACGCAAGCTCCACACAGAAAGGCCCACTGCGTCTGAACCGGGATTCGAACACCTTCTAGTGGGTTGTGTGTGAGGCGACAGCGCTAACCACTGCACCACCATTCAGCCCTGGACCCTGAAAGTGAAGCAGCTAAATTGAATTCAGCCACTGTGATTTTTTAAATACAATTAAAGGTCAAAGTGTCATCTGTGCATTAGGCCTATGGTAAATGTTCTTTTTCAATGATTTCTAAATAAGCTAACCAACAATCAATTAACCAGAGAAAATAATCCAGTACATTGTGAGCAGTTTCTTTAGCCTGCTTTAACCTGTAAATAAACACACAGAGACTTAATTTGTCCAAAAGTCATAGTTCCCTCAGACAGAGGATTATCTAATAAGCCCCTGAAATTTTTAAAAGCGCCCTCTCCACAAAACCCCTCCACACTAATTAAGAGGTGCTGGCTCGGCTCTCACCGCTGCTCTCACCTCCGTTTCTCTCGTTTAATGAAAATAAACACACAAGTGTTGGATTATAAATTCCTTTCCTCACTGGAGACTTGTTTTTTGGCTGCTGCAGATTAACAGCCAGTGGGAGCGACGCCTCCCCCCCGGTAGAGATTGAACAGCGAAACAGCCTCTCCTTCAGGTTTTACATCCATGCGCTGTTTCTTTATTTATGCGGTGAGGTCCATTGTTCCCCATTGTTTGCCCTGTGTTTACTATGTGTGTGTGTGTGTGTCTGCTTATACACTGTGTAGACACTGTTTTTGGTACGTGGTGAACATAAATCCTAAAAAAAGGGGGCTCTGGTAGAGAAATGCTGCTTCGGCAGAAGTTTTGCGGTCACAGATTTCCCCGGAGAGGCTGCTGCAGGTCGCTGAGGCTATGAAGACTAATTAGTCTGGAGGAGGGAGGTTTAAATTAAGCATCACAGTGGCACAGATACTGTTAAACAGAGACACACACAGTCTATGATAACTGGAGTCAGACAGCAGAAAAACACACTTTTCAGTCTACACTGTTTACAGCTTTCTGGGTGCTGATGCTTGTGTAATGCAGATGGAATACACTTTACATTACTGCACGGACACATCTAATAGCACAAACTATGCTAATCATTCCTTTTGACTCAAACAGATTAGTTCCATCATTCAGTGACCGGGTTCATGCAGGGATTAGGGTCCTACCTTCGGGACAGTAGCACCTGGGCCCGGCCAGGCTGCTGAAACAAGTGGCTCCATTCTTGCAGGGCTCAGAGACGCAGTGATCGACCAGCAGCTGGCAGCGCTCCCCTTCATAACCTGAAGATCAAATCGTTTATTATCACATGTTTAAAGCTCCTGTGAGGAACTCTTGGTTTGTGTTGATTTTGGCGCCCCCTGTGGACAAAGCTGTACCTCTTATCTCTTTGCTGATTTTGTCCTGTACATACTTAAGTGGTGGTTTTTAACAAAAAATCTCATCCTGCTTTCTTTAACAATCATATGTATTACTCACTTTTTTGGCCCTGGAAAATGTAAACAAAGGCAGCGTGCAGTTAATCGCTTCGTCTGACACCTACCGCCCGCCAGCAGTTTCAGGCATTAAAAATAACAACATAGAATTAATCAATCTTGTCGCTGATGGTCTGGTTTGCTTTCGTTGATCATATAAAGTAATCAGAATTAATTTCAGTCTGTTTCATAACCAGCAAAAAAACTCCCCACAGGAGCTTTAAGTTCATTTCAAGTAAAAGAACTAAAAGAAATGAAGCTACAAAAAGAGCGAAACAAAGATTGATTGAAATTTTAAGTTATGAAAATATATGTTTATTACTTGTGTGTCTTAACTGTATTTTTTGTGAACCTTAGGAAGAGTAGCAGCATCAATAGCTAATAGGGATCCTATAACAGAAGTATGGAAATAAGTGATCCATGCCATTAAATACACTGATTAAAGCCACCCAGGTAAACTAAATTGGACAGTGCTGCTTCTCATCAGCTGCACGCACAGGGCTTGTTAGCACAATTCCTTAATAATAAGTGACAGCCAATCCATGGTCACCTCTGACATTTACCTTCCTACCAGCGGCTCTCACTTTAAATCCCTGTCCTTAAATAAATCTGACAACGTCAAGAGTTCAGTACACTCTCTGTTCCTTTGTTCTTAACTCAAAGTTTTCTTAAACAAAGAAAAAGAGATCCAGCTTTTACGTCAGCAAAACTCTAATCAAACAAACTGAGACCACACAGAGAGTGAATGATGGGCACACACACACACACACACACACCTGGAGGGCAGGTGCATGTGAAGTTGCGTCCTTCACCCCCCTGCCTGACGTCGGTGCAGGTGCCGTTGTTGCGGCAAGGTCTGTGGTGGCAGGCATCGAATTCCTCGCAGAAGATTCCTGTGTAGCCGTCCTCACACTCGCAGAAGAAAGTGCTCTGTAACCACACAAAACACACACACACATACACACACACACACAAACACACACACAGTTAACACGTCAAATCAATGAGCCTTGAAGGTGAAGCAATGGGAGCCGGCAATGAGGGGAAGAAAAACGTGTGAAACAGAAATAATGAGATGGCAGATTATAAAATAATTCAGTAACATAACAATGTGATAACACGCAGTTACATGGTTTGATTTTCTGAAAGAGCGAGGGAAGCGATAATGACAACTGAGTTTACAAGAGAAACACTGAAATGGATTGTGGAGAGGACCCGCGGGTCTCGAGGGCTTCCTTCTACTTCGGCTGCAGCAACACATAATGAATGACACGGTACATCTGCACAATTTAAATATAACAATGGCTTTTGTTCTGCTGCAAGTTGTGTCATTGCACTCTGTTATTCTGTACTGTTCGGCCTTTTGTTCTGTTATTAGCTTGTGTGCTTGGTTCTGTTCTCTGCAAATGAAACCCGGGGAGAGTTACCTCCTGCTACACGTAGATGAATCTAAAGGCTCTCCAACTGTGGACGCAAAAATGCAGCTGCAGTGATAATATCGGGCTATATAATATGGATACACTGCTTTTGCCTGTTTTGTAGTTGCATAAAACTGAATGATTTTACTTTTGTCCCTTTCAGCTTCTTTCACACTAAAGTTCAAGTGTTGTCTTCCGTTATTTCTCACCTCAGAGGGCTGTGTGATACATTTGCCTTTCCCGGAGCACTGAGGGTCGCTGAAGCTGCTCCCCGGCTCCACACAGCTGCTGGCCTTCACCGTCAGGTTTAGACGCAGGGTGACCTCCGGGGCTGTGGGGGCGCCCACGTGCAACACACCTATCGCAAAAAAGTTGAGATGTGTTTATTTACTTGTCATGTAGCATTTTTATTGATTCTTTCAATAATATGAAACACATAATTAGATATTTTTAAAACATGATCCCAATGCCTTTGAGGAGGTTTGACAGTTATGTTAGGTTTATGTCAGTCATTCAGGTCATGGTAAATCACAGTTTAATCCAAAAGTTCTTAAAGACCCTTTCACTCACACATTTCACCGCTGATGGCAGAGGCTGCTATGTGAAGTGCCAATCTCCAATCAGTATTTTAATCATTCATGGTCATTCATACACCGATAGCTACGCCTTCGGGAGCAATTTGGGGTTCAGTGTTTTTTCACTTCGACATGTATACTGCAGGAGTCGGGGATCGGACCCCCAACCTTCCAAGTGGGAGACAACCGACTCTTCCACTGAGCCACAGCAAGAGGTCTTCACCGGTCCACCCCAGTTACGTTGGCAATTTAACTTGCAACAATTTATCATTCGGATGAGAATGTGCAGGAAATAAAGTGGAAAAAAACAGAAGAAAGAGCAACAACGAGTTGAGTGACGTGTCACATGACTGCAGGTTCAGAGAAAAGTTAAAGCCCGAGCCGTTTAAGATGGATACTTTCCTCGCTGATGTGGGGGAAAAAAAGAAAGAAAACAAATATAAAGAGGTAAAACCAGCAGCTTCTAAACGAGCCGCGCATTTGTCATCCGTCTGCATGACAGCAAGTGGACTTTTAATCTGAAATAACGAGTGGATTAGCATAGGTGTTTTTATCAAGACGACATGGATAACAGAAACCTGGATGCGTTCTATGAAAGGAGGATGGATTATATGCACAGGGGAGAAGGCTACGTCAGATTAGCTAGGACAAAAAGTTTTGTTTTGACAGCTGTCTAATGATAACTTGTTAATAGCAATCAGCTGTGATAGTTTCGCCCGGCCCGGATCCGAACTTTTAAATAATAGATGGGTCCAGGTCCGACATATCTCGATTCTGCATTCCAACTTGCATAGAATACAGGTCTGGTTCAGTTCCAGGTCTCACATTTATGGGTCTCTTTGGGTTTGGGCACGAAATTTTGGACTGTGAAGACCTCTAGCCACAGCCGCCGTTTAGCAGATCTATATATAACACACATATAGATTGCCATGAATTAAGAACATATATTTATGGTTCCCAGAGGATGAATTCTAATGATATTGTCTGATCCTAGTGGAGCCGTGGTATTGACATACCGGCAAATCTGCTAACCAACAACAGAACAGCTTCTTTGTGTTGGTCTGAAGCAGACGTTCACAGATATGGAAACTTCAATGTCTGTAGTGATTGTTTAAGCTACGTCTCCTCTCGCCGTTCCTCCTCTACTCTGCTTCTTGGAACCAGAACACTGGAGCCGTCTTCATCAACAGAGCTGTCAATCATGACGTTAGAGCCCTTTTATAGCACCAAATAAGTATTAGGGCCACATTAAAGAAAAAAAAATAGAGATTACGAGAATAAAGTCATAAACGAAGAAAGTCATAAGAGAAGAAAGTCATAATATTAGGAGGATAAAGTCGTAAAAATATGAGAATAAAGTTGTTATATTAGGAGAATAAAGTCATAAAAAGGAAGCATAGCATACATGTACCTCGCGAAAATATGCGAGATCTCCTGCCTAGTAATGCGCAAGCACACTTAACAGCTATATATCAATACATTAGTATAGATTTCACAAATACTTAAACTTTCGGAACATCAGCACCACTTTGTCATAACTATCAGGACTCTGAAAAGTGATTTTATTTGAAAATGATTTGTGATTTTAGTCACTTTAGCGCAGGCGACTGGCTGCTCTTCGGATATTATGCTTCAAAATAAGATACAAACTAACCAGAGCCTAAATTTACAATTTTATCCTCTTAATATTAAGACTTTTTTTTTTTGTAAAATTAAGAATTTATTCTGGAAATCTTAGAGATTTTTTTTTCCCCTCAGTGTGGCCCTAATGCTCTGTCGTACTATAATGCCATGTCTGAGAAAAATTTATTTGACATGTATTTTGATTTTATATTTGACCCATGTCCCATCTGTTAACATGGAGGAGGCGGGCTTTATAACGTATACTGCAGCCAGTCAACAGGGGGCAATAGAGATGTTTTGGCTTCACTTTTAGGGAGCTGTAATGGCATCCATCTTTTTAGTCTAATGGACCACACAGTCAACAAATTAAATGTGTGTTCTCCCAATGTAGCTTAATCACCATCTGATTCAAACATGGTTAAGCCTTTACTGACAGTCATCCCCTGCGCTCAGAAGCAATGAAACAGCTGACCACTTCTGTCACAGCTAGTTTGGTAATTGGAAATCATTTTGACACTCGGTTTGCAAAGTTGACAGCTTTACCTGCTGTTGCACTTTGTCCAATCTAAATTTTTCACTCTGCACTTTGTCTTTTGTCAATGGGACATCGCCCAAACCTATGGTGTTTAGTGCTAATAAGCTAATGTTATTATGCTAACACGCTGAACTCTGATGGTGAACATCATAACCTTTAAACCTGCTAAATATCAGAGTGTAAGCAGTGTCATTGTGAGCATATTGGTACTAGCTAGCATTTAGCAAATGTCAGCCTAAGTACAGCCTTATAAAGCAGCTAGCATGTCTGTTTGTGGTGGTTGTGGATGTAAAATGATTCCTTGTTTGTCAGTACACCTGGCTTGCTGCAATACAATACAATACAATACAATCAAATAACAATAAACTCTTATGTAACTAAAAGTGTAAAGAAAAGAAGTGATGTAAGCAGCTCTTCATTGTATCTAAAAATAGAGTGTGTGCCTCTCCGTCTTGTCTCTCTGGGTGTTTAAGTTCAGAACACCTCCTATAATGTCTTCAATCAAAGCTGACAGCTACATGGGCACTTGGATAAAAATAGCCTCACAGTGAATTTCAGCAGCCATTTTTTAGAGCTCAATCTGAGCCAATGAGCTGCGAGTCCACCTATGACTAGACACCGGCGATACAATCTCCCCAGCCAACCAGAGGGCCTAGAAAACACCTCGTGCTTCTCCGTCGCCCCTGACCAGGTGATCGTCAGTGCAATGACATCACATGTTGGACCTGCAGAGTCATCGCTCCTTCATCTTCTTCACTTCTCCTCCCTCCTTCCTGACACTTTGCATCTTCATCATCCTCTTGCAGTGTGACCTTCACTCTTTCCTTCCCTCTGCATCCTCCCTCGTTTTCTCCAATCTCCTCTTTTCCGGTCTTCCTCCCTTCTTATCTGACTCTTCCTCTCTCCCACCCTCCATTATCCTCCCTCCCCTCTGACTTAACTCCCCAATGTCATCTCCCTCCTGTCTCTCTTCCTCTCTGAGGCGAAGCAGCGGCTGCATTGCCACACAGTTAGCAGACACATCAAGGTCAACAGACGGGCAGCGTGGTGAAACAGCATCAGGTATGTTGAGCACACGCACAGAGGTCAGCCAGCCCTTCAGTCAAAGGGTGAGACCGCAATTACCCCCCCTGCAGCACCCACTGCAGCCCACACCAAGCTTTGGGCACAGTTGTGCGAGTACTCTTTCACAAATGTGTGTGTGAAGCTCAGTATTAACACAGATGGAGTATCAGCATAAATACCTTTTTTTCAGTATGCAAATACAACATTCTGACTCATATATGCAAATGTTATGCCATTCTCCCCAATGACATTTCAGGAATAAACGCTGTAAATAAAATGTATTTAAATTCATTAATCCTCTGATGTTTTTGGCTCGGCTGTAAATGAGTTATTTGGAGGTTTTTTCAAAATGGTTGACGTTCATCTTCTCTATGGTTGTGTGACAAAAATAGATTATTAAACAGGGATGATTAAAGCATATCTAAAATGATAAATTTTCTCTTCACAATGGTTGGATGAAAATATAACTTACAATTAGCCCCCAAGCTGCAATTATTAACAGCACCACAGGCAGGAATAACTTCATAGAGATCAAGCACAATTAAGTCCCGCCCACATCGGGGGTTAACGCAGTTCATGTTTCTCCACTGACTGTGTATTGCAAGAAGGTGCTTCCTCGTCACTTTCTTCTATTAGCAAATAACAGATACACGTCAAACACCTTCTCTGTGTGTTGGGATGCGCTTTGAACAAACACCAAGAACTACATTTTTTACTACATTTTTGGGGTAGACAAAAGCTCAGTCTGTCGGGACTTTGCTTGGGAACGGTTCAATCGGGGCCGGTTCAATCGGGGCTGGTAGCTGGAGAGGTGCCAGTCCCCTAGGGCACTGTTGAGGTGTCCTTGAGCAATGCACCGAATCCCCCAACTGCTCGGGGTGCATTTCCATGTGCAGCCCCCTCACTCACTCACACCCTCCATTAGTGCATGTCCATTGGTTCCTGTTTGTGCATGTCTGCATTGAATTTCCCCTTGTGATTACATAAGTATGTCTTCTTCTTCTTAAGGCATCAGAACAGAAGAAAAAAGTAGATACAGACAATATGGCGTGAGGCTCCAGCAGGATTATTGGTAAAACCTTTGGATCCTTACACTTTTGTTCAGCCACATCAACTGTAGAGGTTGAAGCTAAGCTATGCAAAGCCTAGTTATTTTCTCTGTTGGATTAAATGATGATCTTACCTGCTGAACTGATCAAAAGTAGTCAGTCAAAGTACGTAATTTCTGTCCATTTTATGGGATAATTTCTCTAAAGAGAACGAGGTAAGGGATAGGGTGAAAGTAAAGTAATCCTTCGACATGTTGATATCTTGTGTGTTTAGCCAGTTACAGGCATTCTTATCTCTTTTATTAAGCTCTTGTCAAGCTGTGTGCCAAAACTGAGGAGGAGTAATAATAATAAATGTGACCGCAGTAACTGATTGGGGAGGGACTATATCCCAAATAAATCTCTGATAGACTTGAAATGATTGGAGGCATCTTACTGAGGAAGTAGTTCTGTCCCAGGGGCAGCAAGTGGTCCGGCACAACCAGTCCATCAGCGGCCTGCAGGAACCACATCGTGGTGCCGTTCAAAATGGAGGTTCGCAGGAAGCCCTCCTCATTCACACGCCACAGCACCGGAGCTCCACTGGCATTCACCACCACCCTAATTGGAGAGACAAAGGGATGAAGGGTCAGGAGATAAAAGGAGGAGGAGAATCCGAAAGAGAATCTGATTATTGTGGGCTTTGTCACAGTTTTCTCTCCCAGAGTTCAAACCAACTGCAGAAATCCCTTTTTAATTGGGACAATTCTCAGCCGCTATTTGGACTTTTCAGATTTGCATTATTCACAGTTTAGATTATAGATGGTTCCAGAGGAAATATAGTGAATGCACAAAATATTAGACACACATTCTGCATAATTATTTTGTACCTCCAGTGAACTCTTGATTCAACCCGGCAGACAGAAACAACATAATTAGAATGTCAACATAATCTGTAGGAAAGACTTGATAAAAGCTGTATTTCTTCTTATATGAGAGGCTTAGTAAATATCTCCCTACTGTCTCTACTCATGGTGGTCAGCTAGTGTCTTAATGATGGACACTATAGCTGTGTGGCTGCAGCCTTCAAAGGAGGCGGTCCATGGAGGATGCATCATTCATAGCCTGCGAAGACCGCTAAAGCCGAACTGCAATGAGACGGTCTGGTCTAAGGAGGATTTCCTGTTTGTGTCATGAGCTGTTCCTGACCTTACCCTTGTGTCACCAAACGCCACTTTTGTCGCCTAGCAACAGGTAGCTAGCGGGCTAACTAGCTAGCATAACGTTGAGCAAGTAAACCTATTATTTTACAGATTATTTGTTTCAAGGGCACTTTCCTTTGTTTAAGCATGCTAGCTATTCCATTGAGTAGAAACCAAAAGCTTTTACATTTAAACATTTCTTCCGCGGCCGCGTTAAAGTCTACCATTTCGTTTGAATTGGCGCACAATGCATCTCAGATACGCCGCGAAGGATGCACCTTATGGATCCTTCACGGCCCGGGAAATGGAGGACGCATTTGTCAGCTGCATCTGAAGGAGCCTTCGAAATGGGACAGCCTTCAACGTGCATCTGTGATGCAATCGGCCTTCAAATACTAGTACTATTACTATTCTGTAACCCCAAACTGGCAACATCAGGTCTGGTGAGTAATGGCTGCAGGAGGTCTGACTAAGCCGGGTTTACGTTGCTTCCTGTAGAAACACTGTGACCCTTTATGATAAGCGGTTGTCAAGTACAGACAGTGTAGTCCAGGGATCAAATCTCTTAACTACGCAAGTGATTCATGCAAAGCTGTATAGGGACCACAATCAACAAGAAGACAAATCATTTATCTGGACTTGTATCTAATTCAATAATCCCCAAATTTAGTTTACTGTCTCTATGTGGGTTCATTCTGTGATGGAGGATTGTGGAGGTTTAAGGGTGCTGTTGAGGAGGCCCATCACTGCATCTGTATGCATCTGCAACATCTTAGCAGAGCAGCCGGTCTCATGCCGGGCAGCGCAAGAACAACAATGTTTGTCCATGTTTCCTGCCTGGGACGCTAATCTCCAGCAGCTGCCTTCCCGCTGAGGGGACGACAAACACCAGAGCCGAGCCGAGTTACCACGCTGAGTCCTCAAACCTGATGGATCAGAGCTGTGCTGAAGGAGAGACTCTGAACGTTGAGTTCAACGAGGCTCCTCACTTCTCCTGAGCACCCCTCTGACCTCACTCCCACACCTGAAATAATCTCTCTATTAACAAAATCTCACAGAAAACCAGTGATTATCCTCTCAGGCCCCGCCTGTGCATCTGTTTTAATGACTGCCTGCATACATTATAAGAATAATTATTATTATTATCTCTACAGCTCTTTTCATACAAAGGAACGCAGTCGCAAAAGCTTAAAATAAATGATGCATTACATGTGTTAATCACTCCATTGTGTTAAATGCACTCAGGTTTAAAAAGAAACCTTCTCGAGCCATAAAGGAGAAAACTTCACAGTGCTGCCTACATGAGACAACTTTAGAAAAGGCCTGCCGGGCGCAGTTAAGGATATAAAAGGACATATTTTAGGTCGTTTTCACAGGGGAAAGGAAGCTGAAGGTGGATCGGCCTGATGGCTGTCCCAAAATGTTGAAGTGGAGAGAGCCTGAAGGTGAAGCGGTGAGCAGTGACCGAGATAGTAAGATAGTGGAGGAGGTACTAGCAACCAAAATGAGTTCTGCTTTTATATGTTATCTGGGCTCAATGAGCAACACGGGGAGCTCAGATATCTGGGCAACTGCTGCTTCTTCAAGCTGAAACGAGACATTTTGTGTTTGTTATACGGAGGGGTAGTTTTTTCAAAATAAAGGTCCAATCTAATCTCTTTTTGTCGGTAGTTTTTGTTGGTTTGTTAACATAGCAGCAGTAACATGAATCCAAAGGGATCAAAAAGGTGCAAAAACATGACAATACTCAGCATATGTGTTATGATATTGTTTCATAAAGCATATACTAATAGTTGTTTGCTCACACAGAGCATCTGCAGCTTTATCTCTCTCTGCAGCCCCTTTGGGACACGAGCTTCATAACATGATCATCAGCCTCCCTAAATCGATGTCACTTTTGGATCACCGCTTCATTTCAAAGCGGGGCATGTGTGTTTTTATATAAGTGTCCTTCGGTGCCTGCGTCGGTGCCTGCGTTCAGGTGTAATTACACTGTATGAAAACAAAGCAGCAGCGGTTGATTAACTCGCAGCTCCCAGTCTGCGATCGTGATCAGAACCCTGAGTCGTGCCCAACATCTATAATGAGGGGCAACATCAAGGGCATCCAACGCTTACCTCGACCATTGCTTCTGCATTATTCATTGACCTTTATTTAGACTCCCTTTGTAATTCTGTTTATGAGCAACATGTTATTAAAAGATGGAATACACCTGGAGAGGTGTAATACAGGTAATAGAGTGTTTCAGGGTCCTGGTGGGTCATGAGGAGATTTAAATAGAAGGTTATTAGTTAGAAAAGCTGCAAGCTGTGTTACGTTGCCAACAGAACTAACTTTATGTAAAGTAAGCAGATAAAATGCTGCGCAACATAAGTTCTATTTTAGCTTTTCTTTAAGGTCATTATGCAGACAGTATTCTGTTCAGCATGCTTTGTTGTTATTCTTGTTGATTAGGATCCAAAAAGCAGCGTGGATTTTATTAATTACTGCAGTTAGATTCTGGGAGTTTGTGTCCTGACTTAACATCAAGCTGGAAACCACTGAATCACTGAAAACAATATAACGTACCACAGGTAAAATACTTTTTATGCAGAATAATACTGATATAATGTGTATCACTTTAACACCTGGGTAATTTGTTGTGATCACGCTTAAAGACTTACACACCATGTACAGCCAACTCAAGGTGAGAGGACCGGTGTCAAATTCTAAATTCAATACTGATATAATCTTGTTGACAGCATCTTTGCATTGTGTGTTTTCCCATTTAATCCAATTAAATTATAACAAACCTCCAATAGGAGATTATTTAACAGTAAAGACCAGCTCCAGTCATGTTTTAAGAAATGCTCTGCTTGAAATAACAAATTGTGTCTGATATATTTTTTCTGCAAAATACGTTTAATGACTTGGTAAAAATCCCCCAAGGCATCTCCTCCTTTCTCCCTCATTAAATATTCCCCAATCTGCATAGGCCCCGCCCACTATGTACGACGTTACTCCTAAAATTACAGCCGAAAACAAAACACATCACGAAGTTTAGCTAGCTTGAAATGTAGTAATTAGTAGTAGTAATGTTACCGTTAGTAGTCAGTAGTGAGTTTGTAAAAATTACGATGACGGTTAAAGCTGGCTCGCACATCGCTGAAGTGGTTGCCATAGGTTACCCATAATGATATGCATAGCGTCACCCCGTACATAAATGGGATTGGCTCCTTAGGTTTGTGAGGTTTGTTCAGCCTGTTCTTGGTACACTGCAGTTTAAAAGCACACAGGCCCAGTCATGGAGATGACTGCTTATGTTGTCCCTGATATGTCTTATAGCACATGAAGAACACCACATGGAGATGTTTACAAGGTTAAACACTGGATTTTCACTGGAGGGGGTCTTTAATAGCATTGATTGGTTTCTGGGGCACCATATCATGAAGCGGACATCTGTTGCATGCTGTTCAAACTGCAACCGTTTTGTCCTTTCAGGCACCAGGATGGATATAAGTTATAAGAGAGTGAGTAAAAATGGACATAAATAGGGGCCCACAGCTAAACTTGGCCACGGGCCCCCCTATCTGTTTAATCCGGCCCTGCTCTAAGGGCAGTTAGTCTTAAGAGGTACTTGATGTTACTCTTACTTTACAGCCGTCTCTTCAGGCACCTCGAGAGATAAAGTCAGAGTTCCTGATGTCAGCTCACACAGCTCAGGGCTCACACAGTGCAGACCCTCCGTCACCTGAAACACACACACATATGTTTTTCTTTACACATTTTAAAGATAAACCCTCAGAGGAGCTTAAATTTAGAGTGCAACTTATCTCACCCTGTCTGCCTCCCACGGCACCACCAGCAGCCTCTGCCCGGCTTTGGGTTGCCATGGCTGCAGGGTGGGAGGTGCGGGCGTCGTGGTAGAGGAGATGGTGGTTGGCTGTGGCGGCTGAGTGGCGGCTGGGGTGGTGGAGGCGACGGGGGTAGCCAGTTCAGGAGCGGAGGGGGTGGCGGGGTCCCAGTCTGCGGCCGGCAGGTCCAATAAGATCTGATCGCACCTCTCCCCCTCGTAGCCCTCACTGCACTCGCAGGTGTAGGCCGGCTCCCCCTCCTCCCCACCATCGCTCCGGCTGCAGTTTCCATGGAGACAGGGGCTGCTGGCACACGGGTCTGTGAAAAACTGAAAGAGGGAAACAATGAGTACAAAACAGGAAGTGTCAGAGAGAAAGAGTGAATAAAAACAATATATGACAACAGTTTTTGTCTGTCTCAGCTTCAATTTTTGTGACTGTTTGGCAATATTTTTATTGTGAAAGCCCAAAATGTCAAACTGGGGTTCAGCTCCACTGGAAATAGACCAAGAAAAAGGTCCTTAAAGCACTGTAGAGACCAGGAAAGTAGTCCAAACTCTCTCTGAGTGATCGTTTTACTCTCCTACACTACTCAGCTGTTCTTTTATTGCTCTCTGACTCAGCTTCCTCCTTTTTACACCCTCCTGTTTAGATTTTATTACATTTGACTCCCAATAAACTGTTGCAAGACCGCATTTCTTGCTCTTTCGTTCAATTTTTCTACTCTCTCACACACAGACTAAAGTATGAATATATAAATACCTGCGCACACACTTGCATTTTGTCCCCGTACAAGGTTTCCCCCGTCATGCAGCCATGAAAAAAATGCCCCCTGACAGCCTCCTTCATGCTGGCTTCCCCCATCAATAATTGATCATATTTGGAGGAAAAACATTCCGGTACAGATGCTGAAGGTGAAAGAGGACAAAGCCGAGCTTATAAAGCTTACTGCGTGACACCGTGTCGCCTTTTTGCTTGGCTTTCAGAGCCCTCTTAGAGCGACTTTAATCTGGCCGCCTCTCATTTTCTTTGGCAACAGAAACAGTCTCAGGTATCTGCAGCTCCAGCTGTTCGATTTAAATGTTTTAGATAACGGTTTTAATAAAATACAGAGAAAAACAAAAACCCAAGGCAGGGGAGAGGGTGAACAGAAGGATTGTTTCCTCCTGTGCATATAAATGTAGTTTCATATGTGTCTGAGAGAGAGAGAGAAACAGTGAGCGGCAGAACAACAGGGCATCATTAACAGTCCACTCCCTCTTCCACAGAGTCACACCTCATTAGTGTTAATCTGTCTCAGGTTTTTAGTCTCAACACCTCTATCAAACTTCCTCTCTGCTCTAAAGCACAGAACTCCCAACTGTCCCCAGCAGGCCACCGTACACAGTCGGTGGCTCTTATCTCCACTCAAACGGCACCAGGGATTGAGTTTATCAACCTTTTTAGAGAGAACAGCAACGTTGGCATGTCTGAGTTAGAGGAAGCATTAGAGTCCAGCTCCTGACCTTTCGCATCTGTCACTCCTGATTTCTCTCCCGTCGTTACAGTCTCTGACCAGGCTGCACAGAACGCTCCAACAAAGCACATGGTTCAACACAACAGGACTTAAAACAGGGCAAAACAATTTGATCTCCAATCTGTAGTAGAACAAAATGGCACAATTCTCCTGGGAACAATGGAAATACATCAGTACATGATGTTTCCTGTGATGCGCTGGCCGGCTTTTACACTCCCCGACCTCTTTTGTAGGAGTGCATCATTTTGCCTAGATTAATTAAAGCATGATTCTAGAGGTCCTGAAAATAATGTGTCAGAAAATGTATCGTGCAAAAATGACAAATATTGTTTCTTCTTACATCCCTGTAAATTGATTTATAGAGTTATAGGATTTATAGATTTATGGACTTTGATCTAATTGGTCAGTTGTTTGTGTGATTAGATGCTATTCTTTAAGTGGCAATCATATCTCACCATACTAAAAAAGTGCTTGTGTTGGTTAGAGATTTAAAATGCATAACACGCCCGAAGTCTGATGTGGAGCATCTATGACTGATTTGGCCACTTTTCAGTCCTTTGAAAGTGAGTACAATGTGATACGATAGAAGATGGTGATATACAATATACTTTGGGATATAAAACGTTGCAGTATGCTTAGATACGATACGATATGATGCGATATGATGCAATATAATGCGATGCGATACGATACAATGTTATATGATGCGATGCGATGCAATACGATGCAATGTGATACCACAAGCAATAACATGTGATGCGATACGATGAAATAAGATTAGAAAGAAATTTGATGCCATGTGATACGTTGCAATGCGATACGATGCGATACGATACGACGCGATGCGATATGACACGATGCGATACAACACGATGCGATACGACATGATGCGATACGACACGATGCATTACGACACGATGCGATACGATATAATACAATACAATATGATGCGATACGATGTAATGCGATACGACACGATGCGATACAACACGATGCGATACGACATGATGCGATAAGACATGATGCGATACGACACGATGCGATACAACATGATGCGATGCGACACGATGCGATACGATATAATACGATACGATATAATACGATACAATATGATGCGATATGATGCCATGCGATGTGATACAATGTGATGCAATGCACTTTATTGTCTCTTTAGGGAAATTGTTTTGGTCTCTAGTTAGTTAAGTTAGTTAGTTAGTTAATCTGTACCTAAAATACTCAAATGGATTGACATTTCCCTTAATTTCTGTTTGTACCTATTAATAATGATAACTTACATTTCTATCACTCTTATTGTTACAGTATGTTGAGATTGGTGTCTCCACATAATGCCAGAGTAGCTCTTTCTAAGTTACCCTGCACTTCTTAAAATGTGGTTTTATTATGTAGCCCTTACTTAAAACTTGGTGCATTTAAGTGCAAATGGCATTTTTAGTCTTTCTTGGTGTTATTTGTATTCATTAATTCAGTCAAATATTCCTGCATGATGCTGTTACTCTCGGGCACCAAACATCTTATTTGCCCCGGGCTCTGGCAGACCATGTGAATCAATTCCTTCTAAGCAGCTGATAATAACCCACATTAGTCCCTTTATCTCTTTTCCCCACATGGACCAACGAACAGAAAGAAGATATCCACCCGGGCCAAATGAATCGCTTCACAAGGTGCTGTGATCCATTTGCTAATTTGGGACGGCCACCCTGAGGAGGAAGGATCAATACGGCCGGATGGGGGAAGACAGCAACGCTACTTAAGCTATTGGCAGCATCACTTTAACCTGGTGGAGGGGCTGAAACAAACTGCCACTGCAGACATGACACACATACATATACACTACAGAAATTGATGCCTGTGAATACATTTATATGCATCTCAACATAATGGTACACATAAATAATGTAGGAGAAACAAAAGTGAGAAAGCTTCTTCATATGGTTAGATTGTGAAACGCACCTTTTTCATAGCAGCTGAAAATTATTTGTCTGCACCGAAAATACTTTGTCACAAGACGAAGCAAGCAAGTGAGAAAAGCTTTCTCAGGAGGCAGTTTATCTGCACGTCTGACAACCTGACATCTTCTAATTAACAGAGTTGTCAAGGTGAAGTGGTGTCATGTTTTTATGAAGGATTTTACTGGCACCTTTACAGGAAAGCAATCCAACACATATACTGTGCAGGGTCACTGAGCTATAGCACTGTTAATAAAGAAACCAAGGAAAGACTGCATAGTAGGGTATACAGTGCAAGGCTAAGATATCAGGGTACAGTAAAAAACTTTTTTCATTAACATTTTCGTAAAACAAAATAAAAAAATTTCATTTAATTTCCATTCGAGGACAAATGGAGACAGTGTTCAATTACTACGCTTACAATCGATTACAATTAGTGCAACAGCATCATTTAAAGTTATAAAAGATCTCAGTTTCGTTCTCTTGGGCTGCACCTGCTGGAGCACACTTCCCAGATATCCAGACAGTGTTGCATGTGTGACATCCACGGTTGGCTCTGGTTGTAACTCTTGATTTTCCTCGCTGATGGTGGCTTTCCTTTTTAGACTGTGTGCCTTCATCTGAGCATCAAATTTGTTTCTTTTTCTTTGGATTTTCACTTATTTTTGAAGTTGTATCTGTAGTCATCGATCTGTTCTTTGTTTGTTCAGCAATAGCAGATTACTGTTTACTCGCAACACTTGCAGGGACCGGAAAAGCAGTCGCTTAGCTCCGCCTACCCTCTCTGGCAGACCAACCACTGCTGGGTGATGGAAAACACGTCACTAACTGGGCACCGCTTGTGATTTTTTTCCACAAAGTTCACACCACCACTGTGTTACCTCATCCGGCGATAGATAATGACATAACAGACATTTATTTAAATGAAAATGAAGAGATTATTACTTTAAAGAGTCTTTTAGATTGTCAAAGTGTGTGAAGATAACCACTGAAAATGGAAAATGTGTCTATAAAGAAGCATAAAATCAACCTGAAGAGACACATATGACATAAAATAAAGCCTTTCCAACAACGACTGTGTGTAACATCACTTACATGATGTTTCCTGCTGTTCTGCTCAATTGTTTAAAGCATTAAATAGACGTCGGTTTGGCTACAGAGTCGGTGATTGATGACACAAACCTATAATGAGAAACTAAGTTAAGACTGGCAGAAGTGCCCTTGAGCAAGTCATTACAATAAATACAGCTCAGCAGATCTGAAGCTGCCCTCTGTAAAAGGAAAATATCTCGACAAAGAAGTGTTACAAAACTGTCTGAAAGCTCAGTTATATCACTTCAAGCAGGGGGTGAGTAGACTTGTATTGCAGCCTGCAGAAGGATTAAGTGGTGAAATCAGCCAGATATTACAGAGTAAGTGGGTGGTGATGAAAAACAGAGGGCTTTATTAGAAAAGGTGACGCAGTGAGAAAAAATAAAGCAGCAAGAATAATGATTTTTCTACAACTACACAACGTCTGATTCTACAAACTGTTGTTGGATGAAAAAGTGGGCTGCCAATTTTTAAGAAGTCAGAAAAACAATCTTGTTTGCAGCTTGAACATGACTGAGAAGTATGTAATCCTGCAAGTACAGCGGGAGAAGGATCAATAGCTGGAGGTATGAGGGTGGTCAAGTGTGTACTGCTGCAATCAGGCCAGGAAAAGCTGCAATGCTCCATGTGCAAAAACAGCACTAAAGGTGCGTAGAGCTGATCAGCTGAATGATGGAGACTGCAGTGTGAATTTAAAGTTATCTGCCATCATCCTGAAGAGTGTAATATCTGGCCAAAAGTATAAAGGTAAGGGCCACCTGATACTTTTTCTACCTTTGGACTGGATCTGTTTTTAACAGTTTGTGCTACAGGTAGGTCTCAATACTACAGCATACTATTATATTTTAGAAAACAATCATGCTTCCAGTTTCTCTAAATTTCCTTCCTAACAGTCAGAGCTGTGGTATTACTGCAATGCCAAACAGTTTCACAGGGGGATGTCTCCCTCCTGCTTTACTCAGACCGACGTCCACAAGAGAGAGCGCTCATCAGTAACTAGTTGGTGCAAGTTATGCTTTCTATCTTCTACTGTTCATGTGTGATTATGGAACATAGCGCTGTTAAGACCTGGCATTATATGGTCGATGTTTAGTAATGTAGAATAAAGTAATTAAAGTAGTCGTCTGTCAAGTCTCTGTGCTAACTGGCTATCCCGGAGCCCCGGCTATCTAGCCCCACTGCTAGCTCTTGCCACCTACACCACCACCGTTACAAATGCCCCACGTTGAGCGCCATTGGCAATACCACAACTCTGACTGTTACACTCTGCATGAAAACAAGTCCATGAGGAATGCGTTTAGCCTGTTAAGAGTGGAAGAACATGAGTGACCTGCACAGATCTGTGACCTCAGCCCCAGCCAACCACCTCCAAACCGGAACACAGCCGGAGCCGGGTCTTATCACCCAACATCAGCGTTGGATCTCCTGTGACTGAATGGGAGTTGATCTCTGCACAGAAGGTGTCACATTCAACCCCAGCAGGCAGACTAAGATGCATTCAAGTACCTGTTTATAATAGCACTGGATGAAATGACAATGTGAAAGGGGTCTCTCGTGGCTATTATAGCCTTGTTTTAGGTGCTCTGAAAAGAAAAGCAGGTTTAAAGTTTTGATCCGGATCTTGAGTAAAGTAGTGGCTTTATTTAGAGCTGCATATTTGTGAACTTCAGTTTGAGAACTTTACTAAAGAGGGTTTCTCTGATCAGTCAGATCAGCAGCCCACTTGAATAAGGTCCAGTGATGCTTCGTACCTGATGGAGCTTCTGCCATCAGCTGTTTGATGACAGCAGTTAACTGAGCGCTCCATTTCACCAGTTTATCAACCACTTACTGTTTATGGCTGACTCATTTGAGCGGTAGATCATAGTACTGCAGGGGTTCGCTTTAATGGCCGGATCATTCAGCTCATCACACACACAAAATTAGTTTGAAGGGTAGTGATGACTCACGCTGCTCAGGAAAAAACACCTGCACGTGGAGAAAAATAACAAGGGACTAAGGGACCGTATGAAAATTATCGGGTAGGAAAGAGGGGCTGGATGTAATGTTGTATTTTAAAAACACACACACACACACACACACACACACACAGGAGAAGGTGAGAGTGTGTGACAATGTGTGAAGCAGTTAGCAGGAATTGTTCTACAGCTCCTTTATAGCGATCAAGATGTGTTGCCATGGCTACAGTAGCTAGGTAACGTGAGACCAATTAGCACACAGTATTATACTTACAGAATGTGTGTGTGTGTGTGTGTGTGTGTGTGTGTTTTCACGCCTGCAGCGCACCTGTTCCCCGCACACACAGCATCAATATTTGCCCAAAGAGTCCCATCGCACTGCAGAGACATGATCCATCTCAAAATCTACTCACTCCCTCATCTGGGCTGTTTATCAGTGTTTTGGCTCCCTCAGTCAGAGTGATAACATCCCCCGCTGTGGAGGGAGGAAACATACAGATAACGTTCACTTAATCGCCCTTCTATGAAAAACACTCAGAAAATAAGGAAAATATCCCTGCAGGAGTCCAGAGAGGGTAAATGTGTCATGTGAAGGGTCATGGCAGGATGGAGGGCCACAGATTTATTCTCGATAAAATCCCACCTTAAAGCAGTGATGTCACAGCGTCCCTGCAGTGTCTCTTTATGAGGTCTGAACCCTGAACGCGACATCCTCAGAGGCTTCTTTCACTTCTTTTTGCTTCAATCTAAGCTGCTTATATTGTGTCTGAAACATATTGCAGGCTGTGAATCGGTGCAATAACTGTTTCCAATTTGAAAACAAAAAAGAAAAGAATGAGTTTCATCAGTTATCAGGACATTCATTCCCTTTCTACTTCATAATAACTTTATGGTTTTTCACATCCTACATGACTAAGAGTGTACCGCAATGCTAGCTGCTCCGTGTGGCCATACCGGCATAGTGAAGCTTTAGGCTAAATGTTGCCGCTGTCAGATGTCATGTTATGTAATTAGCACTAGCAGACAAACACATAGTATAGATGAGGCTGATGGGAAGTTTTTGTTGATATTTAGTTCATCGAGAGGTGGATACATTTTGAATTCAAATACAATCCATCCATTTTTTGTGAAGAAATGTGTATAAAGTATTCAGTATTCATCTGGAAACCATGAATATCTGCACTTTTTTGGCTATGTGCAGCTATGCTTCTAGCATGGCTTAAAAAACACTAGCTCTGAACAGCGTTACTTTCAGTGG
Source organism: Semicossyphus pulcher (assembly GCF_022749685.1). Taxonomy (NCBI): domain Eukaryota; kingdom Metazoa; phylum Chordata; class Actinopteri; order Labriformes; family Labridae; genus Semicossyphus; species Semicossyphus pulcher. The sequence continues at coordinate 19,172,752 of NW_027211692.1, read as the reverse complement.
CATTATTGTATTCTTTGCCGTGTTTTTCTCTTCTGTGTTGTGCTGCTGCAATGCTGCCATGAATCATAATGGGTTGCAAAATTCCAATAGTAGCTGAGCTCTTTGAATTGTGGCTTAACAAAAATCCAAATCTCTGAGTGTGTCTGAACAATGACGCTGGTACAGTACAGACTTTGAATATGTCATCTGATGCCATCTTTATTAAGACTCATCAGGGAAACTTAACATACACTTTGTTTGAAATTTTTGTAAGTATCCAGGATGCTATTCCATATTAAATCAGATGAAATTCTCGTGTCAGGCAAATAAAACTGGAGACTTTTGAGTGCTTCAGGGGCGGATAGCGCACAGCTCTCACTGCAGTCTGACTAGGAGCAGGAACTTCATGCGTCTACGAGGGTCTCATATTTCATGTTTTACTAATGAGCGATGTGGTTAAAAATTGATGCATCTGATCTAGATCCATCTTCTTTTAAAGGCTGAGCATGTATTTGTCAAGCAGTCGCTTTTTGCTGAATTCAAGGCTACAGAGGGAAAGTGGAGCATCTCTCTGCATTGCGTAATCTCAGAGGAGCAGAGCAAATATCAGGAAATATGAAGCTGGAGACAAAGTACAACCCTGCAACACAGAGGCCGTGAACATTACGCACAGCTATAACTACATCATTCTTGCCAGATGGACAGCTGGGAAACACACTGCATCACTACGGCTGGGGAATTACAACCACAGCTATGTGACTTTAACAGCCAGGAAACAAATACTGTGTAATTATATAATCAATCACACAGCAATTAACTGGATGAACCAAATTAAACTTTCATATAGCCAGCAGTAATTTTTATCTCCAATGTGCGGTGCGTAATGAGCACCCGCAATCCGGCTGAAACTAAATATTTAATTCATGATAGTGACAAAATAATACTTGAAAATCATCCCTCAATAGAGTCGTTTCCTCCCCGCAGTCTGCTCTCATGAGGTTTGAGCCCTGAGATGTGATCTCATTATATGAAGAGGGCGCAAGAAAGACTCAAGAAAGAAGAAATCAAGTAAATACGCTGAGAAAACCATGATCAATTCTATATTTGTGTTCAGATAATAAGCCTCCAAAATGTCAAACTTTCTCTCAGTGCACCCCTGCTTTTAAGAGAAGAGTGACTCAGGGATTCGTACGCAGCGAGCAAGATTACGAGGTTGGATGAAAGCCTAAAAAATAAATGGAAAAATAAGGAATCAAAGCAGAGAACTGGTTCCTTGTGGGTAAAGACACAAAAGGTTGTAGGATTTAAACCCAGAGTTAATACTGACACAAAACACCCAAGTAGGAGGTCTGATTTTGGGCCTTCTAACAAACTATGTGGCTCTCTGAAAATTACAGGCAGGAAAGTATGAGACTGTTCTATATTTCCTCTTGTAGACAGTCAAAATGTCTCCTACTGTAACGTGACTACAAGCTTATCAAAGGAATAAGCTCCTTTCTAGGCGTTTTTTGTAATTCTCACATCATGATGCAAGACTGTGTCAAGCTTTTCCATCCTTGGCAGCAAAGTGACGGTTTTGTTCACAGGCCGTGGAAGCAAGATTTTTTTGCAGGCGAGTCTAATCTCAGCTCGTTTTATTAATACAAAAGAGTGATGTAAAACCAGCTGAGTAACGGCCTGAATGTCACATAAAAATTAAAGACTTGATGAGTCACAGCGACTGAATATTTTAGGATCTGGCTGGTGGCAGGTTTTTAATTTCATACCCCTGTGAATAACACCTTCACTTAGTTTTGAAGAACTAGATAAAAGCTGCATGTTCAGCCCAGTGTATATTGCTTTTTTGGTATTAAAAGTTGAAATGTTAGGAGGGTACTGTTGGCTACCTGTAGTAAAATTCCTCATCTCACCTAAACTCAGGGAAATGTTTGACATTTAGTGGCTCCATCTTTAGGGAGTCTCTTAAAATAAGATAAGTTAATACTTTATTGATGCCCTGAGGGTGTTGCAGCGGCACAAAGACAAAATAGCGAGTAAGTAAAAATAAGAATACATAAAAAATAAAGTGTATATGTGTGTATACAGCTATTATACAAGTAGGAGTAAGTGAAAAGTTAAAGTGACAGTTATGAGATGAAGTGGCATGGTATGGGTAATAGCAGCAACATTTTAGCAGGATGAGATAATACAGTATGCTACGAGATATAAGGTAAGGTGCAGTATAAAAGTGGCAATAAATATAGTATGGTATATTACAGTATGTATATATAACATAGTATGGTTTGGAATACTAAGTGAGTACTAAAAAAGTAATATAAAGGTATGTCTTCATACATGCAAAGTTGCTTAAAATGTTACACGCTCCATGACGGAAAAGTCAAATTTACCAAGCACAATGTTATTTCCAATATGGCTGCTAAGAAGATTTACGAGCCATACCAACAGGCCATCCTTTGAACATACAAACTGGCACTGCACCTGTAAAACAAATACATCAATTAAAAACTAAATTATAGCATTATAAATGGACAAAAGACACTTAGGGTTAATCATAAAAACGGTCTCATTATTATCATGAAATCACAATACATCAAAGCCCACAGTTTCCCATCAAATAGCTCTGTTAAACTGATAACTAGCTATCTGTTTAAAACCAAACAGCAGACGAAAAAGTTAGAAGCTAGCTAACTAGTCTTTCGCCTTTTGTCTGGAGAACTGGAGACTTTCCTGGAGACTTACTTCAAGAGTTGGTAGAGACCAGAATAGACCAAAATAAAGCTAAATTAAAAATTAATGTTAAAGATATAATCTCAAAGATTTTCATTTAAATAAATGTCTGTGAAGTCACTTTCTATCGCCGAATGAGGTGAGAACACAATGGTGATTGAGCCTATGGTTCACTGATGAAAGCCTTAGCAATTGCAGTATATAGTACTGGGTGTCTGTGGAGACATTCAAAAATCACAAGCAGCTCCCAGTTAGTTTTGCATCAGCCAGCAGTGGTTGGTCTGCCAGAGAGGGTAGGCGGAGCTAAGCGGCTGCTTTTCCGGTCTCTGCAAGTGTATCGAGTAAACAGTAATGTACTATGGCTGAACAAACAAAGAAAAGATCGATGACTACAGATACAACTTCAAAAATAAGTGAAAATCCAAAGAACAAGGAACAAATTTGACGCTCAGATGAAGGCAAACAGTCTAAAAAGGAAAGCAACCGTCAGCGGGGAAAATCAGGAGTTACAACCATACCAAAGGGAGCCAACTGTAGAAGTTTGTTTATCTGGGACATATGCGCCCACAATTACCTTTTATCACCATAAGGTGTCGCCAAATAGCATGAAACTTCAGGTTTATCACTTTAACTCACATCTTCATGTAGCTGTAGTGAAGTGGACTCCAACTGAATGCTAATATGGCTTTGTTTGCAACTTTGTCGCAGCTAGCTAGATATGCGCTGAGAGGATTTGCTAGCTTGTTAGCTACAACTGCTCATGGCAGAGGAGAAGTGCTGCTGTGTTAAGGATAGAGGATTTTTTTTACTTACTATGGCCGAACATTTATCAATCTATATCTTAAACCTGTGTGGTGGGCTATTGTCATAAAATAAACAATAATAATGTCACAGCATGTAGCCTAGCTTAAGTTTAGGATGATTTCACAGTAGAATTTTAACTTCCTCTAAACGCCCTGGTTTCTTCCTATTATCCAAAAACATGCACGCAAGGTCATCTGGAAATTCAGCTGTTCTGAAAATCGTCAGGTGAATTGTCTGACTATATTAGCCCTGTCATTCTTGCTGGGCTTTTTGTTGGGATTGGCTCTGATACGCATCCCTGAGCAGTAAAAGCAGATGTTTGGGATTACATGGCTATTGTAGAAATAATTGAATGTCATGACATATTTGGTGTTTTTTCATAGCCTAAGGTTTTCACGTGCCCGGCTATTGTCTTAGGCAGTCAACCACATCAACTCAATATTATTTAGAGACAGGGTTATGCAGTGATTTGAGCTTCTGGTTTAGCATTTCAGCAATATCCCGTCAGTCTCCCAGGAAGACATTATTGTTGTTATGATTTATTGCGCCCGTCAGTCAGAAAACCACCCAGCATGAACCCCTCATGATCCAGCCTTGTCATGTCTGCTGTCAGCACAGACACAAGTTACAGACGGCGTTTTAGACACTGCCTGAGTCTTTTTCCATTTCCATCACAGTCATGAGAGGAGGAGCAGGTATTGGTAGGAAGTCTTAGAAAACTTTTATTATTACCTTTTTGTCACTTTTACTTCCCCTTACAGTGTTCAGCATACTTTAAGCCTTTTCTGTCACAGTCATTGAAACAGATCTGCATTTTTGGACTTAGTAAAAGAGAGCATCTTACTTGAAAACAAACATCTTAATGTTTTAAGCCTGGAAGTAAAACTGAATAATTGTGTTGTTATCTTGGGACTGAGGCCCATTAAAATACATTAATGCCATGCCATATGGAGAACCAACAGAAACAGACTAGTGAACCATTTTAGATAAAAACACAACAGTGTGGGGAAAAAAATATTCCTTAGGCCTCTGCCTGTTAAGTGCAAAGCTGACAGACATGAATCAAATCATCCTCTGAGATGAGAGTGACAGCTGTCGACTGATATCAGAGCTAAGGTGCAAATATGGCTTTTCACATCAAAAAGTTTTTAATAATTAAATATTTCAATAACAAACTAGAGTAAAGGATCCACAGAAATAGATTTTTTGGGAATTTTTGGTCAGCACGGTCGGTAACATTGTGATATTGAAAAATCAAAAAGAGGTGCAAAGACAAAATGAACAGAGAGACTAACCAAACGCTCAGATGTCTTCTTGTCAAGTATTCAAATGTTTCACTTTCTTCTGTGTACCAGCAAACGTTTCTGTGAAAATCCAGCTCTTCCTCTTCAACACCTCGAGCTGTCAATACAATTACTCAGCTGCATCGATCTCCTCGAGTAAACACGCTGTTTGCCTCTCTTCTAAAGAAAGGAAAGTCTGTTTCTACTCATGTATCGTCATGTAAATGTGATTCCAAGAGGCTGTCGTCTTCACCAGCTTGTTTAAAACGTGTATTTTGTCACATTTTGAAATCGTAAGCCATTTTTGGTAGGAAACTCAGCTGCATGCTGCAGAGTTGTCAGCTGTCAGTCCTGGTGTTTGTGGGATGATTGACAGGTCTCAGATAGAGCTAAAGCAGGAAGGGGTGCAGGTCACACTGTCGACAAACAACTGGTGTAACAGAGACAGAAAATGCCTCTGGAATTTTAAGCTTCACATTTTTCATCTTTACAATGGATTTTATGAACACAAACCCACAGAACATTATAACCTGGATCAGCGTTCCTCCTCGTCTCGATAAAGCATTTTCCCCCTCTTTTTATGTCATCATTTAGTTGTTCAGTCCAGCCCCAAATTCTGCAACAGGACATGAATGCTATTGTTGCCCTACTGGATATATAAATATTGAAAACTTGTTTGCTAAGATGCCATCAAACAACTGAATATGGTCATAATATGTACAGTTCAAAAGGAGTCAGGGCAGTGGAAACACTGACTGTAGGAGCCACTTAAGCATGTGTTAACTGTTGTCTTATGTTTGTAAATAGTTTTGTGTATATATTGATGGCCTGATTTACTTTGACCACTAGGGTGTGTACTGTGTTGGGGTAATTGGTCACATGATAGGTCAGGTGTTTAGAGGTCACAGGCAATGACTCATGACAGCTCTCATTGTAAGAAATTGAAGCTAAATGGCCGCCGTGACGGGCGCTCAAAAGATAATAACTTTATGTCTGTTTCATCATTCTGCAGTAAACGGGAACACCCAAAGTTATCTTCATTCTGGACTGTCATTGGATTGCAAGTGACTAATGTTAGGACATTGGAACTTTACATAGTCACTACACTGACATATCATCACTGACAAAGTTATTGCATTCAGCAGATACAGAGCAAGTATAATAAAACCAGCAGGCACCAATAGGCTCTTCTTTTAGCTCTGCTTTGTGTCTCTGCCAACACCAAAAGTATATACATGGAGCCAAGTGCTCCGGTATGTTCACCAGCTAGTTGTAAATTACGTCTTTGTGTTGTTTAGTGCAACTATAAGCTGAAAGATGCTAAATAGCTGTTGAGGGGAACTTTCACACATGCACTCCATTATGTTATGATGTGTGTGAGAACGTAAATGTCCGAATCAGATGAACCGGATATTAAACAGACTTTACCCTGCCAGCCCCTAGAACAAACTCAGGTTACTGTCTAAGGGAATGGGGGTGTTGACGTCTTTGACATCACACAGAGTGTATAAGTGTTACGTTCTCTTTCTAATTGCCGTCTAATGCTTCCCACTTTTTCATTGATAATACGACCAATTACATCCATCCATCCATTTTCCTCTGCTTATCTGAGGCCGGGTCACGGTGTCACCGATCCAACCGCTTCACACTCAGCTGCAAACTGCCCCAGTGCCTGCTGGAGGTCCCAGCTTGATGAAGCCAACAGAAGCACATCATCTGCGAAAAAGCAATTCTGAGACCCCCAAACAGGAAACCCTCCTGCGGCTGCACCTTGAGATCCTGTCCATGAAAATCGCAAACAGAATCGATGACCATGGACAACCCTGGTGGAGGCCAACACGCACTGGTAATGTGTCTGACTTTGTGCTGAGGATGTGGACACAACTCCCACTTTGGTTATACAGGGACTGGATGGCGCATCGCAACGGCCTGTGTAACCCATATTCCTGCAGTGCCCCCCCCCAGAACCCCTCTAGGGACACGATCGTAGGCCTTCTCCAAGTCCACAAAACACATGTAGACTGGAAGAGCTAACTCCCATGACCCCCCCTAACCCTGGCCCAAACCACACAAAGTATTTTCAGTATTGGAGAACACAACTCACACATAAAATCTCCCACTCTGTGCTTCATGTGGACTTTTCAGGGCTACTTTCAACATGTGTCTTTGTTAGCTCTCACCACCACCTTTATGTGAAGACATGACAGAGCTATCCAAGAGAGACTATGAAAACTAAGGAGTGGTTGAGATGACCATCTCCTATAAAGTTTGTGCTGTCCTCATGCAACCTAATAAAGGCACATTATTATGCACAGCGAAGCCTGAGGGAGTGCAGAAGGAGGAAGACACATTACACTCATTGGCTCCCTCCTATAAGAGCTGCCCGCTGACACCACTGAACAGCCCTGCTCAAGGGTACTTTAAGAACACGTTAACTGCATCTGGAGGAAGAATTTACGTCCCCAAAACAGGTTTTCTAGTACTATTTATTAAACACTGCTGCTATAGCTGTCCATTATTGAATCAGACTGAGCCATGAGAAGCATCTTAATGAGCTCACTCAGTGATGAGTTGCCATCTCTCCGACAGCGAGAGGGACAGAAAACATGCGCATACACGCTTCTTGATGATCTGATTTGGCTCCATGGATTTTATTGTCCTCTTATTCACAATGGGCCTACATTTTCCAAAATATCCCATATCATTCAGGGATAAATACTCCACAATCTGAAACCATCTGCTTCATATTCATCCAAGTAGTTGTAGCACCCAGTTACACAGGACCAAGCTTGTGCGGCGTCCAGAAAGTGTGTTTTTTTTTTTCCAGCGAGCCTTTAATGTTATCTATTTCTGCACATCAAAGCGGCCGCCATCCCTCCCTCTCTCGCTCAGACTTCCTCATCACTTCCTGGCCCCGTGGCTTCAAAGAGCAACTCCTCTTTCAAAATTTGGATCCATGAAGCCCACGCAAACACGGCGGAGCACCTTGATAAATTTCAATCTCGCCTTGATGCATAAATAAATGTAAATGGAGGAGCGGTGGAGACATAGAGGGGGAAAACATGCTAATGAGGTGAGACTTCTCCTCTATGCGGGCAATTTCCCGTCCAAATCATATATTTTACACCACTGGGCATCTTTACATATTTTATTGGAGCTTAAGTTCTGTCACTCAGAAGCCAGGAGGACGCTCTCTTTGCTCCACAAGGGTCCCCTGTGCTTTCATCAAACAAATGACATTAAACGACCTCCCGTGATTGCTCAATACCGTCCCTCACAAGACAATTACCTCTCCACTCTGCCAAATGCTAACACAGACGGCGAGATAGAGGAGAATTGATGTAAGAAAATGAGACCAAGAGGTGTAGGAGGAGAAGGAGAGGAGTAAGGAGAATACTAAGTGAGAGGGAGAATGATTTAAGAGAGGAGGTGCTGCATGGCTCTATTTATACCTATCGCTGCTGCAGGGGACACGAGCGTCTCGTCTTCAGGGCCGGGACACGGTTGTCTGTCTTCTTATTCCATCAGACAGCCACTAAAACAGATCAGGGGCTCTCGGGCTCTTTGTGGATGTATCAGAAGCTGCTCTTCAGCAGATGCACTGACAGATAGAGGGCTTTGGTTTTACATCTCCGGTATGAAGCTTTCTTACATTACAGTGACAGATAGACCGTCTGCCTGATGGATCATTTCTGCAGTGAGGACACTTCACAAGTCTACAGTCATTTTTGATTAGCTTTGACTTCACTATCAGCCCTGTGTCAGTGGTGAGACAGCAGTATTTTTTAACTAGAGCAGACTACACAGCCTGAAATATTAGGTCCTTTTGTGCCGTCTCCTCCTTGTCCTCCTCTATCTTTTAGCTTGGAGCAGCACTGCTGTACACAGGACATGCAATATGAAAATGTATCATATTTGGATGGCAAACTGCCTGCTACTTGTCTATGATAGGGTCTGTTAGCATGAGACTGAATCATAAAATCTGTCATCGGTTCACAGCGGTCGAGAAGCTTTTACTCTGGGAGTGATTTTTTATCTTATCTATTTTCTGGAGAAAGTATGCAGAGTTATCTTCACGTGAGACCATTTCATAATAGGAGACTTGATGGCTACCAATATATCGTTGTTACGAGTATGAAATGAAAGAGGTTGTGCTGCAATTTACAACTGCATTAAAAGTGGGACCTAGAAAGAGAAAGATATAAGCAGGGTGGCTAAAGCAGCAGAGGCCAAGACATCCTGACTTTTAGTGTAGTGTGGATCAAACTGCAAAAAATGGATGCTACACCTAGCATCGTTCCACTTGAATTTTACACTTCCTGTTTGTAGGCTTTTCATAACAAGTCTCCAAGCTGAAGCTGAAATAACATAGATGACATCATGATAATTCGTTCCTAAAACTTGATTGAGCTGCTCCGGAGCAACCAAAGACATAACTCAGCTGTTGTCAGTGGCAAAGCATAAATTAGATTAGTTTTTTAGTTCATGAAATACACCAGACAGTGCAAGTCCAACTATTAAATGACTGATCTCTGTGACAGCACTTATTGCACAATTCCCTGTTAGAGAAGAGCAGCACTGTCCCTAGGGACGAATGATACAAGATGCTATTGAGCTTAATTGCTAATATATGTGTGATCAGCACACAGGCTAATGAGGGTCATGGTTAACCATGCTGTTAGCCCTGAACAAGCCTCTTTCTTAGACTCCCACTCCCACGTGGGAATTACTAACGCCTGTCTGTCTATTACAGTATCAGTATGGTAGGCTACAGGATCTCCAGTGGAGCAGTAACTCAGTACAAACTTACTTAAAGACACCCTCCAGGTAAAATCAAGTGTTTAACCTTGTAAACATCTCCACGTGGTGTTCTTCATGTGCTACAAGACATATCAGGGACAACATAAGCAGTCATCTCCATGGCTGGGCTGGTCTGCTTTTAAACTGCAGTGTACCAAGGACAGGCTGAACAACACGTTTTCAGATTGGCAGGTTTGAGACGTCACAAACCTAAGGAGCCAATCCCGCTAATGGACGGACATCATTATGTGTAACCTATGGCAACCACTTATGCGATGCACGAGCGAGCTGTAACTGTCTTTGTAATTTTTGCAAACTCACTGCTGACTACTAACGTTAACGTTACTTCTACTAATTGCTACATTTGGCAGAGACGTGTTTCGCGACAGAAGGGATTTTTAATGAGGGAGAAGGAGGAGGGACAATTTTTACAAGGTAATTAAAGGTATTTTGCAGAAAAACATAGCAGACACAATTAATGATTTCAAGCAGAGCATTTTAAAACATGACTGGAGCTGGTCTTTAAGGACTATTAGAACTTGAGTATTTCATCATGTTTTTGCTACTTTATTATGCTACTCCACATTTCAGTGACTTCACAACATTTATTTGACAACTGAAAATCTTCCTAACCAGAAGTCTTATTTTGTTTGGGGAAACGTTACTCTATCTGCCAGTTATGTAAGAATATTCAAACCTGTTTTGAATGCAAATTAACTCGTTTAAGGAGCTTTCTAAAATTAAATATTTCATCATTCTAGTGCAGCTCACTGGCTCACCCTCCTTTTTACAAAGACTATTTTAGATCACAGCTAACTAATTTAAGTTACAAACCAAAATATCACTGCTGCAGATTCTTTAAATTTGTATTAAGAAACTGAGGTTCGCAGAACTGATATTAAGTTATCATTGATATGCATAAAAGGCTCCATAAAAATCCCTTTATGCGCAATATGTACATTTTTTACTACTATTTGCTATTTGAATGCAGGGATTTTACTTTAAATGAATCATTTTTGTAAGTAAATGATTTACTTCACACACATCACTGTCACAAGTGACTGCAGTGACTGACAGGCTTCTCTGCTGCACATCAAATTTGTCATGCTTAGATCTTTGACTAAACTATCTGAAAACACTATTAACATATCCGCCAGCTTGTTATACAAGGACAATAAAAGGCCGTATAATATGGGACACAACTGAAGGCCTTTGGGCCACATGTTTCTGGTTTTCCAATCGTGCTTTCTTCCCTCACTTAAGCTCCTCCACCACAAAATCACAGGGATGTTGCGCCCTGTGATTTGTTGGTTTTGAGTGACAGACATGATCTCATGTTGATTAGTAAAACCCCTAATTACAACCTTTAAAGATAACAGGAAGGAAGGCTTGATGAAGAAATGATAGCGTTAGTAGTTTGCGTAATGTGTGCATGTTTATCAGACAGAATCATGGAGAAGGTTTATCAGCCTCGGTAGGTGAACAGAATAACATCTCCTTTTCATTCTTACAGTATATCGTGTGTGTATACAGCACTCATATATAACTTATGAAGGACACAGCAATAACACATTATGTCAGCAGCAGTTTTGTCTGTATTTTCTGTCTGCAGCCGTCTGTGAAGCATTAGAGCAGATGCAGACTCCACTGTGCAGCACAGAGGACTTAATGATTTGAATTGAAGGCCTCCCCCTGCTTTCTAAGCTGTCTCTCTGTGTGACATGCTGTTTTATCATTACGTTCTGCATAAAAGTTACTACCCACTGTGAGCCGACTTACTGAGGAGCAGGAACATTAGTTATTATACATTAAAGTAAATTAGCGTAACAGGTTTAGATGCATAAAGCGTGTCCAGAGGAGGAATTATATTATTTCTGCAGGAGAAAAACACTACTAATGCATGCCTCTCTCTCAGGCCGCAGCTGCTGGAGATGGATGTTATTCTGCGCTCTGATCTACGAACTCTCTGTTCGCTCTGACCTACATACACAGAAGGTTCCTTCAAAACAACACATAAAAAAAAAAGGGGACACATTCATCTGACATGAATAAACGGCGGCTGGCATGAAAGCAGAACCGTTTCAAGACATGAGGTGTCCTGGGGCTCGCTTTCTTTTTCCCTTCTGAAATCTGAGCGTATGATTTTTAGGTCACATTTTATTGTTTTAAATAGGTATGTAGCAGATGTTAAAATAAGCAAAATCCCTCTCTGCTTCCTGTCGGGCTATAAATGGGTCTGGAGCGGGTCCTGCTGCCACTGGGAATTAGTCACTGGAACGCTGGAAGTGGAACATCCTGTTCCCTTTGCCACTAAAAAAACGGATGTATATTATCACCATTCGCTTCACCTGCCTCCCAGGAAGTCGGGGCAACAGCAGGAGGGTTATTGTGCACAAGGATAATTCTGTAAAAACCTGGCTCATACAAAGGAGCGACATTGAAATACACGTCATTCTTCCCTCTGTGTGGAGCTCAATGTAGGCCACATGGTTTTTTCTGTCCCATTTCTGGGGCTAAAAAAGTCCTCAACAAAACACACACACGAAGCAGCTCTGACATTTTCTACTCCGTGTTATGTACCCCTCCACCTGTTGATCTTTTGGCTCCCCTCCTCATTGCTCTGTTGCCATGGAGACCCCAGGCAAAGCGATGAAAACTAGGCCTTCATGGTAGGAGGCGACGCCGGACATGTATCATCGCCCTCCTCCCAGAGGAACACGACGCTTTTAGAAGCCACGACAGCGAAGACGCAGCTTCTCGTTCTGTTCGAGGAGCTTCAGACCATCTGAGTGCGATCTGTAACACCGCCTACGCAACATGTTCGATGCTGACAGGAGGAGGGAGGACAGGAAGGATGATCTCAGACAACAATAACAAACATGATTCGGGGTTTTTTTTCCCTGAAGAGAGAGTTGTGTTTGTCGATTGTCAGAACACAATAGAAGCAAAGTGTCAAAATATATTCTGACTTCTTCTTCTTCTCTATCTTTGGCACTTCAGCCCACTCATTCCTTTTGAGGCAGACAATCCTAAAACACAACACAAATATAGATTTTCACATCTTTAAAAAAGCTTTCCTGAAACAGCTGGGCACTGTAGTTTTTAGCAAAAAATATTCAAACAAGAGGCATATGAGGCATGATCGTGGGACTATTTTCAGCTGTGGATTAATACCCATTTGGTGATCTTGTAACTATTTCCAGCACAGGCTGGAGTAATGACTCGAAATACACTCCAGTTGTGTTCATGGTAATGAAGGAACATTTCATAATAAAGCCAGATAAAGACTGAATTATTGGACTGACTTGAGTTAAAAAATCGCTCATGTATCCCAAGGTCGTCTCAATAAATTCAATTTATTGAACGCCACCTTCAGCTCAATCTATGCAAGACTGAGCTCCTTGTCATCCCAGCCAGTCCCTCTATGCACCCACAGATCAATATCCAGCTTTGGCATACTGAACTCATACCCACTAAGTCTGCCCGGAACCTGGGTGTCACAATTGACGACCAGCTAACATTAAAGGTTCAGGTGGCCTTGATTGCTCGGTCATGTCGATTTGCCCTGTACAACATCAGGAAGATCAGACCCTACCTATCAGAGCATGCAACACACCTGCTGGTACAGGATCTTGTGATATCATGGATTGAATACTGCAACTCCCTACTGGCAGGCCTCCCTGAGGTTTGAATGTGCATGCAGCACACGTCACTCCACTGTTCATATCCCTCCACTGATGATGACTATGTTGACCTTGTTGATGTTCCCTCCTGTCTTGATCTTGTGTTGTATTAAATCTCAGATGTACATCGCTTTGGACAAAAGCATCTGCTAAATGAAATTGTTACATTGTAACAATGCTGAATCCAGACACTCTTAAACCATTTAAAAACCTTTTTTTTGTGTATGTTTGTAGCAGTAAATAGTTCCCACGCATCAAAAATATCTTAGAAAACAAAAGAAAGATTTGCGTTTAATGTTAAATGTATGTATAAAGATAATTTATCCTTGCCTTTGTTTCCTTACATGTTCATTTTAAGACAAAACAGTGTAAGGTACAAAGTCCATATGCCTCCTGAGACCTGTTGAGTTTTCCTGATTCAAGTCATATTTGTGCTCAACTTTTGTCGGAAACTCACACAAGAGGTATCGAATTAGAGCTTATCTTTCCATAAAAACTTTCAATTCTCCTGTTGTGAACATTTCTAAAGCAAATGTGTAAAAGCTCCAGCTGATAAGCAGCGATTGACTGCTGATCGATGAGGATGGATGTGATCACAGCGGAGCGGCTGGAAGCAGATGAATCAGCAGGAGACGGAGCGCCAGACATCATCGATTCCTTCCGGCTGAGAGCTCGACTCTCCCCCACAGCGTTTAACTTTATCATATGTCACTGCTCACTAGTTAAACAACACTGAAAATAACATTTAAGATGCCTTCATAAACACTTAATGCTTTTATCTAGACAGAAAATGCCATGTACTGAACATGACATAAAGTGATCATATCATCTGGTGTCCTTTAACAACACTGGGGAGACTAATAAAGGCCATGCGTAAGGTGGTTGTGAAAGAAAATCTACAATGTGAAACAGGAAGTTGATGTATTGATCTTTGACACTGAAAAACATGATTAAAATGTTATCAAATACTGGAACATGTAAGACATTTTCTGCTTTAGTGCTTCATTATGTAACTTATTACGCAATATATGACATAATGCAGGCTGCACGGTGGTGCGGTGGTTAGCGCTGTCGCCTCACAGCTAAAAGGCTCCGAGTTCCAATCCCGGTTCGGACGAAGTGGGCCTTTCTGTGAGGAGTTTGCATGTTCTCCCTGTGCATGCGTGGGTTCCCTCTGGGTCCTCCGGCCTCACAGTCCACAGACATGCTTGTGGTGACTCTGAATTGCCCCTAGGTGTGAGTGTGAGCGTGAAAGGTTATCTGTCTCTATGTGTCAGCCCTGTGATTGACTGGCGATCAGTCCAGGGTGTATCCCGCCTCTCGCCCAATGTCAGCTGGGATAGGCTCGAGCCCCGTGACCCGGAACAGGATAGGAGCTATAGATAATGGATGGATGACATAATGCTATAGAATGCATTTTCAAATAAAGGACATATTTTAAGTCGTTTTAAGTTGATTTGTGTCAAATCAAACGAGTGAATTCCAAAATATGCTACATTTTTTCCACATTTTGAGCTCGTCTGTGATCCTGTTAGCGCCCTCCTCCAACTACACTTTATAGTTCTCATAACAAAACCCAATTTCAGGTGAACTTTTTTTATTATTTGGTGTTGAATATTTACTCGATGAATACATTTCAACACAATCCCTGACTGACAGCCAAATTTTCCACAGCGTCTCTCCTATCAACCAGCAGACAGGCCCAGCTGTTAATACCAGCTAATCTCTGCGTCTGACGCCCGAGGGTGCCGGCTGCACCCCGCTCCACTCTCTGTCGGAGGTGCTCTACTGGTCCTGAAGGGATTTTGTTATTTGGATTAAGCTGGCATTTATTGTCTGCAGCTAACAGAAGATGTTCTCGACACACACCAGTACACACACACACACTTCCCCGCGTGCTGGCTTGTCTCCCAGTTGGCTTCATTAAATAACATATTGTCAGATCGACTTAACTGACAAGTTGTGTGCGTGTGAGGAGGAGACAGCGGGAGTCAGTGCAGCATCTGTTACTGAGTCACCGACTTTGAGGAGGAAGAGCAGCAACAGAGCAGAGGATGATACACACACTGACTCTGCTGTCAGCTCCTCCTGTATATGCTAAAACACACTGTATGGATCAGAGTCCAAAAGGAAACATAGAAAACATCTTCACTGATTTGACAACATAACTGTCTCCACAGTTCGACTTAGGTCAGGGGAAATTAGATTAGAGGTGAGCTTTTTTCAGTGGAACAATAACAGTTTCCCAGCCTGTTCATCACTTTTCACTGTCCCCCTGTTTTGTCTTTTTTTTGGTGTTTTCTTAAGTTGCAGTGTGTTGAGCCCTCAAGGCCACCATAGTTTCCCTGTTTCCTCTTTTCTCTGTGCAATGCCCAACCAAGACCTCTGCCCTCAACCCAACCATGGAGTGCAAACACTTTCTGAACAGGGAGCAACCAACTAACCTCGCAGCTTTCAGACTTTTTGTGTGTGTGGACCTTATAGCTCAATTTTAAAAAAGTAATTGGAGTGTGTTTAGTATGCTTTACAGGAAATTCATGCTGTATAATTACATGTGAGAAAAATGTAAGTACGCTCCGCCACTGAAAGGCGCCTGGTGCTCCCATCACAACAGGGCCCTAAGTTGCTAACTAGACCCCTCTCCTCAGTAGCCCACAGGTAGTGGAATGAGTTACCAAACTCCATTTGGTCCGCAGAGTCCGTTTCCACCTTTAAGAAAAAGCTAAAGACCCAGCTCTTTCATGAACACCTCTGATCTCAATGATATTGATGGTATTGATGATGATGACATTGAGGATGTTGTTGATGATGATTAGGATATTCATGATGATGATGATGACTGTATTGACCTTGTTGATGCTGCTGCTGATTATAAAAAAAAGAAAAAAAACACCCTGTGCACTGCCTGTCGGCACCAGTGTCCATACGACTTAAAGCTGTTTGTTGGCACTTACTGACTTCGTTCCCTCCTGTCTTGATTGTTGCTTGTGTTGTATCAACTCTCAGATGTACGTCACCTTGGACAAAAGCATCTGCTAAATGAAATTGTAACATTGTAAAAAGTGTTTTGGGTTTTAAAAGGGTTTTATGCCAACATATCCAATCAACTGATGTCATTTTCAGCTGACACTAAAGCTGCGATCGTAGTTGTCACAATCAGTTACCTTCTCAGTTTTATGACAGCCTAAGAAAATAAGTCTATTTTAAGTACACTTGTACAGTATGTCAATCTCCTGTAATTTTATGGTATTTTAGAATTACCATGACATGGATGACTGAGAGCCTCCACAGACATTCAGGCATTAATGAGCACAACATGAGGCATACTAATCTTGGCAGGTGGCCCAAAAGAAAGTGCCCGTCCCAATATTTATGTGCATTTATTCTATATTTATCGCATGCATATTTAGGCTACTTAAACATGCACATAAGAAAGATGTTCACACAAACAGCAGAATCATCAAGAAGCATTTACATACACACACACACATGCACAAACACAAATAGACACTAGAGTTAGAACTAAAACTAATTTTCAAAGTTATCAGACTGTAACTAAAAGACAATGAAAGGCACAGAAACAATCATATTCTGTGAACTCAGGCGTAAACAGGCTGCTGAGTGATTAACCTTATGCACTGTGCTTGTATAAGGTTGGTTTTGTACTGAATTGAATGAAGCAGCAACACACTGAACCTGCTACTGATCTGAATACAGTCAGAATCAGGGCTGAGTGCTGGGCCAAATAAAAGGTGATGTGTTCACTTGCTGTAGTACGTATGAGTGCCCTTGGTACAGTGATGCTACTGTTTAGCTTTTAGAAAAAAAAAAGTGAACGAAGTGCAAGTCTTTGAACTGTAAAGAACAAAGTAATGAAAATAAGCAAAGCGATTCATGTTTTCGACCTCTAACACACACACACACACACACACACACACACACACACACACACACACACTCATTACATGGACAGCTACAACAACAAGAGCAGTCATTAGAAGTGTCGGTACAATAAAAGGTGTCATAGCCGAGGTTTATTATACGGGTGAATTGCTGCTGAGTAAGAGCTGCTCTGCCCTTTCTGACATTATGGTGACACAACTCGCTGCTCCATTAAAGATATAAATAGCAACCAGGGCAGACGAAAAGTAATAAAAAAACACCTAAACTAAACCACTGGGGGAAATGTAACGACTTCTTCTCTATCCAGGACAGAGAGGGAAGTTTCACTGCCAGACTCAAGGAAAATTAGAGAGCCAATGACACGGAGCTAAGAGCCCTCCTCACGATGAGTGCTGGTGATAAAAGAAGAAATATGGGCTGCAGATATGAGCAGTCAGGAGAGCTTGAAAAATGTGGCAACTGATAAGACTTTTTTTAAGAGAAGGAAAAAAAGAAACAAAGAAACAGAAGAAACATGACTGTAGCTAGCTAGATGTTGCTTTTTAAAAAATGTTGCTAGCAGAGCTAGCTAAAGCTCTGCTTCCAGCTCTGTTTGTTAGTTGTGAAGTGACCTGTACCACAGCAAGATTTACTATTAAACAAAAGTCTAGTTACGCTAGTAGCTAAGGCTGTGCTGAGCCACAGTGGTGCTTTAAATGAGCTAAATGCTAATGTCAACATGCTAACATGCTCACAATGACAATGCAAGCATACTGCTGTTTAGAAATTAAATGAATTTCATGTTTACCATTTTAGTTTAGTGGGTTAGCATGCTTACATTTGTTAATAGACACTAAACAAAAAGTAGGTTACAGCCGAGACTTGATTTTAGGTTAACTTAAAATTTAAAACTGAAGGTGGCGCTAGTGGGAAAGTTAAAGTACCATCGAAGTTATTAAAATTCATCCTGAGAAGAACATGAGTACCTCATGGTGGCCCTAGAAGAAAAGTCCCCCCCAAAGTTATTGGGATAACCTTCTCTGGGGACCATAAATGTCAATATATATGTGTTTCTATAATTTTTTTGTATATTTCAATGTGGATCAAAATGTTGGACTAGCTGACTGTCATTGCTATCCCTACAATCTAAACTTACTGCTAGTGTGGCTAACAGTGAAAATATCCAATTCTCCATAGAATCCAAATTGCTAATGCTGCTGACCAACTTCACAAAGACATAAAGTGACTAATTCCAATGTATGACTTTTAGCTGTCACATTAGGCTCATTTATGACTTTAGCGATCAATACCAAGAGCATTAGCACCAGGTGTGGAGCCGCTCATGTCCTCTGCAGACCATCTCCTGTATCATCCATATGTATCAGGCCTCCCTCACCCTTCATACCAGCACCTCCTCACACTGCCCACACATCAAAAGGCCAGGTGATGTGTGATATGGAAATGACCAAAGTGATTGGTCACGAGGCCTCCTGTTCAAAGGCAGCACGGTGCCTCACATCATCTAAGAACATCAACATGAACAGAAGTGTTAGGTCAGTGATAATAGCTCAAAGGATTCAGGTTTTTTTGCTGATGGATAGCTGCTGAATCAAAGGTGGCAGCAGGGTTATAGACAGTCTGTTACCAAAGTTACAGCCCTGCGTACATAAAACTGTCACTAAGCGATTAAACGAGGTTTCCTTTAGCAAAAGATGCAACAGTTTACCCACTCTTTCTTTCTCCTTCACCTCCGTCATATTTAAATCATCATTTTTCAGAGCAATTTTGTTTTTATTATAATGTTTCTGCATTCTAATAAGTCCAGTATTTACTTTTTTCAGCATGATGTGATGTCTTATCATAAGGACTGTGGGTAATCTAAACTGTTCTCTAATTTTACACAGATAATCTGCTATATTGTTGTTATTTCCTCGCTCTTTTATGATAGCAAAACAATTAGAAGTTATGTGGCCAGGCCAAGTTAAAGACCATGTTTAATGCTTCTAAAACGGTCCCAGCGAGCGTTATCTTTCAGAGGAATTATGGCAATCCTGCAAATTAACAATGAACCATTACAGTACAACAAAGAGGAGCAGATGAATTGCTATTGTTACAATCATTTATACTCCTATAAGTCCTACAAGAAGATTTCAAATGATCCTCCTCTACATGGTGGCAAACCAACCCAACAGGCTCTGGCAATGTACTGACACAATAATAGCAAATTAGTGCTCATTGTTCTTTGTAATTAGTTTTTTATAATTAGTCTGCTCACATTTTTACTTTATTCAGTTTCACTTTAGCTTTGGGCCAGTGTCTCAAATATGAGGATTTGCTGCATTTTTCTACTATATATTATTTTAAATAAAATAATTTTTAGATGTAATATTCCTAATAATGAATATAATCCTTAGTTAAAGCCATACTTGATATCATAACTACCTAAACACCCACTGTAGCAGGAGATGAAATAGCCCTTTAGGGAAACACCAGCCTGGGCCGTATAGACGAACAAATCACACAATTCACTGACTGCTGAGTTCAACAGAAGTGCTTCAGCAAATAGAGCAATAAAAAGAAGTAGAAACAGGATGGGAGAGTCCATTGATACACACACACACACACACACACACACACACACATATATTTTTATATTTTTTTAACCAAATTCCTCTTAGCTTCGATCCTCCCCCTGACTAACAAGCGCTGGATATCAAAGACACCAAAGGCTGGTGATGAGCTCTGAGCTCAGCTTAATTGGATGCGGCTCAAGCTCGGTATCTGCTGCAGCAGAGTGAATGGCCATGGGAGAGCTGACCAACACACACACACACACACACAATTAGAATGAAACAGCTTTAGGACTCTGCTTTGTCTACTTTCTCCTGTCAGGAAGTCCATGTATTTTTTATTAATGCACCCACTTGTGCATCCATCACGTCCAGTCTAAAAAGGAAAATATATCCTGTCATCAATACTTGTCAGTTTTTTCTTTCCTGTTTTTTTTAACTGTCTGGACTGAAAGTGATAGGATCCAGATATAAATAGCAGCTTTCTCACTGCAGGCCTGATGATTGCGAATGATTTTTATGCTTGGGTGTTGCCTCATGTGTCAACAAACTGTCACTTTACAACATGTGAAACAGTAGGAGAGACATGTCTTCATACACTTATAGTTCTTTTCAATTAGCTTGAAATAAATGTGATTTAAGAGTCAACACACATCTTCTTATAGACATTAATCCTTGATCCTTACTAACACGTTTAAAGACTTAAACTTTTTTAAATAAATGGGCAAGATACAGTCACTGCAGTAGCAGGCACATAACCCCAAGCATAAAGCACAACAGGTCATTTTTATGTCATACTACGAACAAGATATCACTGCTCATATCTTATCGTCAAATATGTAGCTAGAGCCAGGAGACAGTTAGCTAAGCTTAGTTTAGCTTAGTTGATCTAAGTTTAGCTTAGTTTAGTTAGCTTAGTTAAATCTAAGTTTAGCTTAGTTTAGTTAGCTTAGTTAATCTAAGTTTAGCTTACACACACACACACACATACACACACACACACACACACACACACACACACACACACACACACAATTAGAATGAAACAGCTTTAGGACTCTGCTTTGTCTACTTTCTCTGAGTCCTGTCAGGAAGTCCATGTATTTTTTATTAATGCACCCACTTGTGCATCTATCACGTCCAGTCTAAAAAGGAAAATATATCCTGTCATCAATACTTGTCAGTTTTTTCTTTCCTGTTTTTTTTAACTGTCTGGACTGAAAGTGATAGGATCCAGATATAAATAGCAGCTTTCTCACTGCAGGCCTTATGATTACAAATGATTTTTATGCTTGGGTGTTGCCTCATGTGTCAACAAACTGTCACTTTACAACATGTGAAACAGTAGGAGAGACATGTCTTCATACACTTATAGTTCTTTTCAATTAGCTTGAAATAAATGTGATTTAAGAGTCAACACACATCTTCTTATAGACATTAATCCTTGATCCTTGATAACACATTTAAAGACTTCAACTTTTTTTTAAATAAATGGGCAAGATACAGTCACTGCAGTAGCAGGCACATAACCCCAAGCATAAAGCACAACAGGTCATTTTTATGTCATACTACGAACAAGATATCACTGCTCATATCTTATCATCAAATATGAAGCTAGAGCCAGGAGACAGTTATCAAAGCTTAGTTTAGCTTAGTTAATCTAAGTTTAGCTTAGTTTAGTTAGCTTAGTTAAATATAAGTTTAGCTTAGTTTAGTTAGCTTAGTTAAATATAAGTTTAGCTTAGTTTAGTTAGCTTAGTTAATCCAAGTTTAGCTTAGATTAGTTTTGGATTGGCTTAATTATTGCTTAGTGTAAAAGCTGACGGCTAGCCTCGCTCTGTCTAGACAATAAAACCTCAACCTACCTTTAGCATGCTAATTGTTCTTAGCCTGGAGAAATTACTTCCTTAGGTCTGTTGTTACTGAAAGATTCAGCCAACGGGCGTGTGAATCACTGCTCCTAGCTAATCCCATACGCAATCCCCATTGAACCACACAAAACAAATTTTACATAAACACAACCCTTTAACCAGAATTAAAATTGACAGGTTTTTTTTTGTAAGGATTAAATACATGAGAGATAAATTAGAGCTTTAGAGGAGCTGGTGGGCAGAACCTTTGGGTTTAGCAGGACTAACTATTTCCCTGTTTCTAGTCCCTTTGTTAGGTTAGCTTAACCCGCTGCTGCAGTAGCTTCATATTAACCCTACAGATATGAGAGGCATTATGAGAGTTGCAGTGATCTTCTGAAGTAGATTTTGGCAGGTGCATGAACCAGTGTAGGCTACTTTCTAAAATATTAAATCACTAAAGATGTTCTTAAACTTCCCAGTAAGAAGCCTTTAGACTTAATTATGTTCAGAAAATGGTGAAACAAAAGATCATGCGAGTGAGAAAGCAGCTCGACATGTTTAGAGAAGGAAAGGTGTTGAGATCTGAAGAACATCATCACACAGATGAAAAAGCCTCGGGGCCCTCACAGCTCTGACATGCTCTGTGTGAGCTTATTAAATCCAGCCAGAACTACCTGCAGAAACAGCTAAATTACTTCTGTGCTTCTCAGAGATATCCCATTTTTTTTCTCCACCTTCAGTCCCACATCCCCTCTCCGAATAAAAAAAGCATCCTGTGTTCATAACGCTCGAGCTGCAAACTGAACTCCAGCCTTTAAATTCGGCTATAAACCACTGCTTTCATATCGCTGAATGGCTGAGTAACACGGCGAGCGCTCAGAGGGCTTCATGACAGACGGCTGTTTTGCGGTGCCACAGCCCTATTGTGTTGTAGAGCAAGTTACCAAATCCATCAGGGCACACAACAGGCCGTTCAATAATGAATAAGCTAATAACTCACAGAAAGGCCAGTGAATTCCAACCGGACAGCTTACAGGCTGTCGTCCAGGAAAAGGTGTAGGCTTATATTAAAAATCAGCCAGTTAGACGAGTACAGCGGGGTTGTTTTTCCCCCGGTGCCCGCGGCTGTGGTTCGCATTAGCTTTGATTCGTGCAGAGTGAAAACACAGCCAGAGGGGGTGAGTCACAAAGCAGGATTAGAAACTTAGTCAGATAATTTCAGAAATGTTGTGAAATATCCTGAAATCAACGGGCATGACCGTGTTTTAATCCTAAACCTGCTATTCAAGTTTACTTTTACAGAGTCAGCTCAGGTTTCGTGCTAATCCCGCTTTGTGGAAGGAGCTACAGGTCTGACACAGAGTTTCAGATAAAAGGAGACAGAGTGAGGGAGGAGGGTGAGAACATGACACTGGTTTATACACGTATTTCTCCACTAAGCTCAAGAACCAGGGTTTTACTCTTCTTTATAAAGAGAGAGCGGTAGTTCTCTTTGCCTTTTTTCTCCTCATCCCCGCTCTTTCTCACTCTTTAATCCCCCCTTCTCCTCAACCTTCCTTCCTCTGATATCTTCCTCCAGGCTCTCCTCCTCCATCTTCACTGAACCATCTGTGTTGTGACGCATGCAGAGGACAGAGGAAGCAAACCAGCAACCAGTCAGCCAATCAGGTCATTTACCAAATCTCAATTGACTGATGCTCCAGTTTCCATGGAGAAGAAACAACCAGTAAGAGCGGAGCCAGCCAAAAAATCGATGATCCCCCCTTGGGCCCGGCTGTGGGCCCGTGTCGGACCTGAGATTTGGCGCATGAGAGGGATAAAGCTGGACTGCGTGGATGTTGTTGTTTTATGATTTCACAGCAGACGAGAACTGTGGGCAGCAAGCTCAAGGAGAAATGTTTTTCATTTTCCTCCTAGCATGAAAAACTGAACGTTTTCCCTGCGCATGTATTGTCCAGCCTCCGCTCAGGCTGTGTGACAACATTGTCCTCCGAGGTTTGTGTGCAGTGAAGCAGGCTGCAGAGGTAACAAACTGCAGCTGCTTTCTATTCTGAGACATGAAACCAGGACAGCCAAGGAGACAGTTATCCTGGCTGTGGCTAAATGCTTCGCTAAACGTCTCAGCCCTGTACAAACCTCCCACTGTCACATACACCAGCGTGCACACACAAGATAAGCAGTGTATGCAAACCCACATGTAAACACAAGGGGGATGTGGCTGCCACCTGTTGGTCACTCTGCTAAAACTCACCCAGTCACCTTGCCGTTGTTTCCCTCCGTGATGCTGCAGCAGACTCATTTCTCTTCTGTGCTGCTGCCGGATGCTCTCTCTCACCCCTGCATGACTCACAGGCCCGGCTGCTTACTGAGCCTATTGCTACAGAGGCTCAGCCTCGGTCCACTTAATGTAAAGCTCAAATGAATTCCATGCAATCCAGCAGGTTTATGTGGAGATCAATAAAGTGCTAACTGGAAGTAAAAGAGGGCGGCTTCACTTCTTCAAATGTCCTTGGATAGATAGAAGTGTGAGCGGAGGAAGAAAACAGGGGTGTAGGTCAACTTCAGGGACATTTTTCTCTTTCAGGCATCATTTTCGTCCTTTTTTAAACACAAAACAAATCTGGTTCTCAGTGATTGCAGTCATCTTTAAATGGAGCAGTAATTCAATCCAGCAATATGACTCAACTGAAAGAATTCTGCCTTTTCTAATATTATAATATCAGTCATGCATTTTGGGTGTCTTGATCTAAAATGATGCTGGAAAGAGCTTAGACACACCTGGGAGACAGAATACATGAAAGGAACATTACAAAATCATACTGTATATACCTTTTGCAAAGACAAAGATTTGAAGTAGATGAAAGCTTTGAAAAACCAAACTTGGTGCAGGATCAATCCAGTGCGTAACATCACGTAAGATATTTCATTGATGCTTTTATGGTATTCAAAGAGGCAGCTTGCATCGCTAACGCACTAGCTTCACCCAGATGGACATAAGATGTTGTCGACTCTGCAACAGAACAGGACTCATTCATAACAGTCCAGATGTTCCAATTAATGGAATCCCAGATGTGACCGGACTCCCCCATACCTGAGTTTTCACCTCTCTCCATACATTAGACGGCAGCAGAGAAATATATTGAACTGTAACTTTGCACTCCTTTTGGTTTATGCAGATGAAACAAAACTTGAGGCTAATACAGAATTACAGAAAGCAGTGCGTTCACACACACACACACACACACACACACACACACACACAAATCTATAGTCTTCACTCGCATCTCACTGCCGCCGCTCTTCCTTCCTGTTGCCACAGCAACGCGGCACTCGTCTCCATGTCTCATTGACAGCACATGCTCCCTTTAAAAAAAACATCAGACAGCGGGGACAAGTGCGCGCACACACACACACACACACACACTGTCATCTACTGTATGATGCAGGTCTTTCACACACATCATCCAAGGTGAACCCTAGTTAGTTTCAGCAGGAAGATGATGGCAGTACTGTAGGAGAAACTGAGTCTAATATTCTCAACACAAGACCAAAATAGACAGTTGCTTTAAAAACACAAATAATAAGCAAATGCAGCTCTTAATAAAGTAATTAACATGCAAACAGTAAGCCTGTTTCATGCATGCTGCAGTATTGTCTGATGAAGCTTGAACAACAGAATTATCCCCAAAACAACCATTACATCTACTTAGTCCTGTTCTAATGCACTTCACTCACTGTGAAGTCTGACACACTCAAAAGAGAAAAGATCAGACACAAGCTCAGCCTGCTCACACAAATTTCAAACACTGAATTGAAAACTAAAAGTGTGCGTACCTCACAGTTCTGTCCGGTGAAGCCCTGGCTGCAGGTGCAGGTGTACTCCCAGGTGTCCTCTGGCCTGCCTGCAACAGGGAGGGCCAGGCAGAAGCCCCCATTCAGACATGGTCTTCCTTCACAGGGGTCCGGACGCGGTGTGGCCTGGGTCGGGGTGGGCTCAGCTGGGGCCGGGGTGTCCGGGGCCAGCTGGAAGGGAGAGGGGACGGCCCCGATGCTGCTGCTGCTCAGGAGCAGGAGGAGGAGAAGCAGGGGGGGCGTGAAGCTCCGTGCGATTTGTGTGGGACGGCACACGCTCATCCTCATCCTGATCCTCTTACTCTGCTGCCTTTTCTTCTCTCTTTTTTTTAAGAGTGTGTCTTTCTCCTCTTTCCTCAGAGCTCAGCTGCTGTGCAGCAACTGAGGTGTGTGTGCGTGTGTGTGAGGCACAGAGAGAGAAAGAGAGAGGATGTGGAGTCTCAGCTGTGTGCAGAGAGAACGACTGAGAGCAGACTGGCTGCTGGTGTGGAGGCTGAGGCAGAGAAGGTAGGGATGCGGGAGGAGAAGGGGAGGGCGCTCTCCTGTCTCCGAGTCACTGTGACGACGAACGCTGACGACACTCCCCCTCCACACACACCCCCACCTTCACCAGCAGCACCTTCACACACACTCTCTTTCTCTTGTGCGGAGCAGAAGAGGAGCTCTGCACCCGCCTCATTTGGAGTCTCATCATCCATAACCTCTCCTTGGAGCCGGCCTTTCAAGGAGGGAGGGAGTAGTCGGGGAAGACATAGGAGGAAGAGGAGGAGGAGGAGGTGGTGGAGAAAATCCTCATCAGCTTTGCCATAAGATTAGCTGCTTCCCAGTGATAACAGGCGGTGTTACCACAGGGGAGATGATGCACACATAAGTCTGAAAACAGCACACTCATGCTGATACACAGAATATGTTATAACGCAGTTTGCTAAACGCACAGTGAACATGGACGCTGCAGCCTCAGAGGTCAAAGATCGTCCTGCTTTTGTTCACTTATATGGCAGTCGAGGTGAAGAGTGAATGTCTGACAGGGAAGTTGACAAACTTAGCCGCACACCATCACTTCCAATGTCCGGTAAAAAGCAGCCAGGATGAGTGTGATTGCAGTATTTTCTTTTTTGTAAAATCATATTTTCTGTGTCGTAACATTTCCTGGTTTAAGGTGTGTGTTCCCTGGAGTACACAGAGTCCCTAATGTGATGTAACGCTTCTTTGTTATAATCCTGCAGTGGGTGGTCACGGCTTTTTATTCTACTTTGCTGAATAACTCATAACTGATCAGTGATTTTTCAAGGACGCTGAACTTTAAAAGGGACAGTACACCTATTTTACATGTTACATGTACTTGTCACCAGATACTTCTGTTATCTGGGTTATTTGTTTTTTTTTAGCACGGAGAGTCTTACAACTCAAACTATTGTGTGAAAAAATGGCAGGTGCTGCATTTTTCAAGCTTTATTTAAAGGAGGATTTTACCTTGCTGTAATCATTTCTTTATCATCATCATCATCTGTCCCTTCACACTCCATATGCAAGAGGTGGGGGACAAATGAACAGCCCTTTTTCTGCACAAAATTACTGCCCAGAGATTATCCAGAACTCACCTGAAACAATGCAGTAAGAGCGGAAGATATCAACTTAAATTGATTAACTTAGACTGTGGAAACATGTTAGCAATTAATCTGGGATATTCTGGATTGGACTGTGGATTTAGTCCCATCTCTCATATTTAAAACATGATCAACAGCAAGAAAAGACATGTTTTTAATGTGCAAATAGATGTAACTGTTGTTTTAAAATAGACTTTTAGACATTAAGACAAGGTCAGGGAAGTCAGGTCATTTGTCTCTGAAAAAGTGGGTGTAAAACTAACAAACTGTAGTTACAACTACCCTTTAATATGAAGAAGCAGTAAGTTGAGCAGCCCTTGACCCTTTCTTTTCTCGCAAGAATGTTAAAGTTTGATGTAAAATCTACACCCTCTTAATTTTTTGATGAAGAAGCTGCAAGTTTCAAAGCAGGATGTTGGTTCAGTTTGATGAATGTTTAAACCCTGGAGGCTGTTTGTGAGATGTCGGCCTAAAACTTCAGCCTCAACTTTCCCATTTCCATATTGAATTCTCCAGGGGTGCAATGAAGCTGTGAGCGGACACCCCTGCAGTCAGCTGCACACAGAAACACACTGCATGTAGACCTGTGAGACTTTTATATAAAAGGTAAAAGTATAGAACTATTCTGTCCATCTCAGCGAGAAAAGGCATTTAAGAAAGGTTTCAATGAAAGATGGTAAACATTCAGAGTTAACAGGGTTTATCACTGGGAATTAATAGTTAAACTGTTAAATCAAAGGCAAAGCTTTCTCTTGTTCATTAGCGTTAGTTGGCAGATTAGAGGCAGTTTGACCTGCTGAGATTTTAAAGAGCAACATTCCAGGTTAGTCAAAAAAAATCACCTGTCTGTCTCCATGGCAACTACCCTAAACCAGATCAAAGTAGAGTCCCCTGAAGGACCAGAAAGTTTGTTTTAAAAGGATTAATCAGCTTCAAGAGAAGCCATTGAAAACCAATCAAAAAGCGCAACCTGCTGTAAAGGACTCATAAGAACATCAAGGCAAATAGGTGGAAGGATGGATAAATAAAACAATGAACAAACATGAGTCAAACAGTTACTTTATTTATGTTCAGGTAAAAACATGAACCTGATGCAGTAAATTATTGCAGATCTTAGAAACCAGCACATGAACGATTGGGCCAGGAGAACATACAGTGGCGCCCTCCCCTGGCCACAGACTGCAGGTGCACACCACGGTTTGTTCCAAGCCAGCAGTGCAAAGAAAAAATAATAATAATCAACTACAGCAAGAAATAAAGACAATATAGAAAATTAAAAAAAAAAAAGTAAAGCAGACATTCCCACCTCAAACAGGGTGTGAAACTGCATATAAACTTTATTCCATAAATGAACTTGAAATGCTATCTGGCCATGAAACGATAAAATGCGACCAGCCAAAATTTTGTGCCCAGCTACATTATGTGTTGAGGGTTGCTCAGAGCTTGGTCTACCAAGATAACCCTACACATCCGGTAGGGCCCAACAGAAAGACACTAAACTCTATCAAAATAAGAGCAAAACAAATTTACCTGATCAACACATTGGTTACAACTCTTCATTGAGCTGAAGCTCTCTAGAATAAAGGAGGCCAGAACACAATCTCAACTCGGGTAGAAGGGAGAAAAAAAAGATAATATGCGCTCATAACTACCCGCATTCAACCAACTGCAACTCTCGTTTCCACAACTCGAAGCAAAAAGACACACGGGGGGAGAAAGCCGAACCAAAATGCAACACACAAACTGGGGCCAATATAATACAGAACAAAATGCGAACAGACAAACTGAGGGAAGAGACATGAGAACAAAGAGCTATTCTATCAAATGTGTAGAATGAGCAAAGTCTGCAAATTTGTCTGTACAAATGATCTTTGGAGCTAAAGTAAACCTAGCTTGCTCGATGGACCCCACCCCCCTCCCTCCCTCCCAGCCCCTTCCTCCCCGACACCCAGTGACGTTGTCCACCACGCTGGA
Source organism: Semicossyphus pulcher (assembly GCF_022749685.1). Taxonomy (NCBI): domain Eukaryota; kingdom Metazoa; phylum Chordata; class Actinopteri; order Labriformes; family Labridae; genus Semicossyphus; species Semicossyphus pulcher. The sequence continues at coordinate 19,143,738 of NW_027211692.1, read as the reverse complement.
GAGGAGACGTCCCTTTTTTAAATATCACATAGCAATGCAATTTAAAATGTCACCCAGATGTTTTCATCTTTTTTAACATTACTCAACTACTGATATAAGTTTGACTCTCTCTTTTTTATATTTTAACTTCTGTGAGTCATGGAACACCCTTCCATTTTTTTATGTTTTAAACTTTTTTTGAGAGACAGGGGCAGCAAATATATATTTAAAGTCTTAATTTTTCTGCAAGCTGCTTTCTCTAACAAGAAGGCTGTACACGTAGCCTTGATGTATGTGATTACAAAAAAAATAAGAAGGAAGTCATGATTTCATCAGTCGCTGTAGAAGGCATTTTGATGTGAGATGTGGAGAGATCAGGAAAGGTGGAAAGACTGCTGGCCCTCGCGGGCCGCAATCAACAGTTTCTCTCGCATGGTCTCTATGCTGGAGTAGTCAGGCAGCTTCAGGTAGTTGACACAGGTCATGACTGAGGGGAGGAAGTCGTCCGGGTTTTCTGTCGACTCGAATGTCTTCCTCACGATCGTCAGAGGAGGATTCAGGCTCCGGAAACCTGAGACACCAGGGCAAACACACAACAGGTGTCAGGCACATGTGTACTAAACTTTTTACATTGGTGGTAAACAAGGTCTAAAATTAACCCTTTTCACTGCCTGCCACTGTGCCAGGCAAGTCTTTTTTTTTGTCTGGCACTCAGACTTTTATCTGCCACTTTTTCTGCGCTAATTGAAAGAAAAAATATTTAGACATTGTTTCATGCAAATATTATTGTCATTGAATGTTTGATAGTTAGTGAAAGTTATTAGCCTACAGTGTGATAATAATGCATTGAAACACTGTAACCTCAACACCGATACTGAAGGAATCATTAAGACATTTTAATTGCAGTTCTGCTTATGGATTCCTAAACAAATTTCTCTTAGGCAGAGGCGCATAAATCACAGGCACACGCACGTAAATGCAGACAGATCATGTCTGTGTTTATTCAGTAAGGAGTCGGCATAAGTTTTTAATACGGGACATGCCGAACTGACGAGAGGGAGAGATGACTGCAATAATCATGCAGCGCAATGAGGACACCGGTCTGTGTGTATTTCCGGGTAAAGTATGAACTCCGTCTAAACATACTGTCATATATCCATATGTTGTCTAGTTCATATATTTCATTGATAAACACAGAGAGGAGCATCAGGCTTCATGGTCAAAGTTTCATATCACGTGGTCACTTTAGTCACCCACTCCCTCCCTCCGAGCACCTTCGCAGCAGCTCTCCCCCTCTCTGTGCTGCGAGTCTGCATTTCGACTGTCAATCAAAACGAAACCTGTTCTACAGCCAATAGCGTTGCATTTATAGAGTTTGAGTGACTGTCAAATGTTTTTTTTTTAAAGATTATTTTTTTGGCTTTTTGCCTTTATTCGATAGGAAAGCTGAAGAGAGACAGGAAATGTGGGGAGCAGAGCGTGGGGGCTGACATGCACAAATGATCGGCAGACCGGGAGTCGAACCTGCGATCAGTGCGACGAGGACTGTAGCCTCTGTATATGTATATGGGGCGCCTGCTCTACCGACTGAGCTAAACCAGCGCCCCACTGTCAAATGTTTGACTCTATCCAATCATATGCTTATATTTCTAAATGTGTCTTTCTGTCGTGCATATTCCCTGTCTGCCAAAGTGCCTGACGATTTTACCCGCCCTCGTTCGCAATACACCCGCATTTGGCAGGTGCTAATTTCAGTCCCCTGGTGGTAAAGAAAATATGTAATTTAGCTTAAACATATAATCGCAAAGATTTTCTTGTAAATAAAAAGTCTGTTAAGTCAATATCTTTCGCCGAATGAGGTAACACAATGGTGATTGAGCCTATGGCCCACTGATGAAAGCCTTTGTGTGTCTGTGGCGACATTCACAAAAAAAATTAGTTAGTGACGCGTTTCCCATCACCCAGCAGTGGTTGGTCTGTCAGAGAGGGTAGGCGGAGCTAAGCGGCTGCTTTTCTGGTCTCTTCAAGTGTTGCGAGTAAACAGTAATCTACTATGGCTGAACAAACAAAGAAAAGATCGATGACTACGGATACAACTTCAAAATTAAGTGAAAATCCAAAGAAAAAGAAACAAATTCGACCGGAGATGAAGGCAAACAGTCTAAAAAGGAAAGCGACTGTCAGCGAGGAAAATCAAGAGTTACAACCGTAACAAAGGGAGCCAACTGTAGACGTCTGGTTAAATTAGGAAGTGTCCTAACGCAACTGAAATCTTCGAAATTGAATCTTTGAAGTTGATCATTGTAAGTCAAAGGTCTCCTGTGTGTCTGCTGTTTTTAATGTTTGCATGTGACGTCTTTGAGTATGTGCAGTGACTCACCTCCGACAGGCAGTCTGGGGCTCCCTGTGACAAACTGAAGGAAGAGTCTCTGCTGCTCGGCATCGAAGCTGCTCAACACCTCAAACAGGAATCGCACCGCACGGCTGCAAAAACAAGGGATGAAGCAGTTAAATGTGTGTCAACAGTGTACTTAAACCTACAGTGTGTCACGTAGGGAGGAAGAAAAAGTAGCCTGGACACATTTTTGGTTGCTTGAATAACAGGTTTGACTCTGTCACCTGTCGTGTGTGTAGCCGTGGTCCGGTCGACAGCACTCCATCAGCGTCTTGACGTCCCACGTCTCTGATTTACTGCCACACAGCAACTGGTCCAGCTAAAGCAGGGAGGAGAGATATAGAAGAGTTTAAATAGGGACTTTAATAGCACTTTGCGATAAGTAAGAATAACAAATATTTAAGACAATAAAAGAAACAGGCAAACTTTAAATGCCCCATTGTGGTTCAATTCTTCTAAAATTGTTAAGAAAATGTCTATTGAATTAAGATTAATTACTCAAGAGTTCATGTATTTGCAAATGCATTTATTGAGTACATTATACCGTTAATAGCCATGACTGCCTGATAAGAATATAAAACTAGATGTGCTCACCTCCTCTGGATAGAAATACTGCAGGTGGTGCAGGGGGAAGACTGACTCAAACCCTTCCCTAAAAGACTCAAATTGTCTGGACACTCCTTCATTCAGAGTCCAGTACACCACCAACTGCAGGGAGACAAAACAAAAGGTTAACCTTAAGAGGAACAGCACCAAGACTGACAAAAGTTGTGAAAAAGAAAATGTGCATCCCATACCCTGAGGTACTCCTCCAGGTTGTAGATTGTAACTGGGACGTCTTTGCCGCCCTTTTTCAGCTCAATATTTGGGAATCCTGGAAGGGTGAAGTCCAAGCCCAGGTCCTCCACTGAGCAGCCGTTCATGTTCAGGCTCTCCAATGCCTGCTGTAGGGTCTCCCTCGTCTGCAACATGAGGAAACATTGGTTAACAAAAAGACGGGCGGACACGAACAGTGAAGGAGACTTAAATTTCATGGTAACAAATTACCCCAGGACCACAGAAGTCCTCAGTGCTGTGCTTCACCTGTGAGCGGTCCTGTTCCAGCCTCTTCTTCTGGCGGATTATATCCTCCAAGTGCTGGATGGACTTGGCCACACCGGGATCAATGTTCACCAGGTCGTGGGAGCTTATAGACATCTCGTGCCGCAGCATCCACTTATAAAAGGGCAGCCCCAGGGGCAGGTCCAGCTGGGGAATGAAGGAGAAGGAAAATTGTTTAAAAGTCAGTAAAAACAAGAACATGGCAGCATAGATCATAAAGACATTTACATTAAGTAATAATGCAGTAACAAGCCTACTATGTTGTATCCGAATAAGATTTAATCCTGGCAGAAGAGTATCCTAAATGCTCAGTTACAAATATCAGCATATTAACAGAGAGAGCAGAAAAAGAAACTCTTACCAGTCTGAAGTCCATAATGGCTTTGGCCATTAGCTTTCCTAAGAAACGGAACTTCATTTTGATTTTGGCTATGTGTGCTGGTTTGGTTGTCCTGCCGAAGGGAACAGCAAACAGTCCTCTGGAGCTGAACATGTACTTAGTTCCCTCTTGGCTTCCTGTTGGGCAGAGTCACAAGTACGGTCAGAGTAAGTCAGGTAAAATTACTAAATATACACCATTACACAGGAATTTCAACTTGCCTAACAAAAATGCATATAAGACCTTTTTACGGTACATTTTTTAAAACTAATTTCTTACCAATAAATAAATACCATTATTATACCTGATCAATAATGTACAAAGGGTGTGAAAAGTTAAAGCCAACTTTGTATGCTATTCATTATCTCCTGTGTGAGTCTCATGTTTTGTTGCTGAGGAGCCAAATGTGGTACCTTTAGGATTGGCCAGCGTGACCTCTTCACCCCTCCACAGGCCAAGGTCAGCCCGCTGAAGCTCCTGAGACACCAGAGCGTAGAACTCCAGAGTGGGACCGAGACCCGTGCCAACCTGGAAGAAGTCAAAATTTTACATTTGTTCCACACAAAACTTTGGAGCCTTAAATTAAATTTAGCGCAAGTGACAATTAGGGATAGATATTGAGAACGGGTATTTTGTCGATGTGATTGGTCAGTACCCAAAGTACCGGTACTTAACGTTTACATTCCTTCTTATTTTATGTCATTTTCATTCAGTCGTTTCATTCTAATGTAGCTGGCAGCCATCCCCTAAAGATGGCAAGCAGAGCAGCAGATTTGACTGCTTTAGCAAAGCCACTAATGCTGAAGCTTTAGTTGTTATAATTTTGAGTTGCCATGACAGCCAGAAATCTATTTTCGTTTTGCTTATATTTGTTACCGTTACTACATTTACGAACTGTTGTTACTGTACCCCGGTTAAGACCCCCCTTCCAGAGGCAAATTTGCAGACACGAGTCAGTATGAACATAACAGATGCTACAGGTACCTCGTTCTCGTACTGAATCTCCAACATGGCCCTGGAGCTGCCCAGGTCCTGCATCACAGACTCGGCCTGTTTTAGCAGCTCATCGCGGTTTATCGTCCTCTGAAAACACAAGACATGAGGGGAAAGAAAAATGAGAAAAGAAAAAAAAAAGTTTGTTGCAATCCCTAAAATCCTTAAATTGTTACTAAAATGTAAAATCAGATTTGCTGATGAATGCGTATAGACTATTTCAATATGGCAACACTCTGCACCTTCTTCCTGTCCAGGCGTGGTGCGACTCTGCTGTCCTGAGAATCTGATTGGTTGATCTCTGGGTTTGTGTCCAGCAGGCGCTGCATGGCTCTGTCGCGATCAAAGGCAGTCACGTAGAATAACATCTGCCGGGTGTCAAAGGGGAAGAAGAAGGGGCTGTGGAAAGAGAGGGAGAGATATCCAAGTCATGTTAGCCAAAAGCATCAACACCAGTTAGGACTTTGTTGTGCAGCGGGACAGTCCAGGAGAGGGATTAGATTCTCAGACTCTCCTTTCAGTCAAAGGCATTAAACATTTACCAGGTCTTTCCAAGCTCAATGAGCCAAGTTGGGATGTTCCCCGTCATGATGACCAGCGGGTCTTGAAGCTGACGGTTAGCTTTGGCTGTCAGCTTACTGTTTATGAACTCACTGGTGGGGATGATTTCCTTACACACAGCATTCTGCAAAACAAACACAAATAATTATGTTATATTCTATCCTTCTCTATTTTTTGTATTCTATTTTGTCTTTTACACGTAAGACAACAAGGCATCTTGGACAGGAACAATCCTTGCTCTTGTTATTATTTAGGACAAACTTACTTCATACAAGTAGAACCAGTATCTACTGATGGAGTGCAGGACTCTCAGCAGCAGGTTGACCTCTAAAGAGGGGTCATCAAAGGTTATGGTCTCCGGTGGCTCCGGAGTGAGGTATGTCTCTAAGGGATTGAGGACACTGGGACACACACCATCTGGAAGGGAAGGGAGTAAACAGTAGTACATTGAAGATGACTCAGCAGATTCAGTCTTCAATGTTTCAGGGTTAGCATGCATTACGAGTTGTTAGAGACTCTCACCATGCCACAGCTCATCCTGCTTCTTGGCGTTGCGAGGTGAGGTTTTGGTGGGAGCAGTCTGGGCTCGGCCCCTCTTTCCACCCACAGCGTCTTTGCTGCCGTCCTCGTCCTCTCTCACAGGCTTATACCTGTCAGAAAACAACACACAGCAGTTTGTCTCTGTGTGCTTTGATGTGCTTTTATAGCTGATACAACAGAAAATTACATTTTAACTCTCTACCTTAGTGACAAAACTTCAAGTCTTCAAGTAACTTTTTAAACTGAACTTTCAAGGACTTGCTAATAAAATTCAAAAAACGAATTCCCCCCAAAAAGTTGCACTTTTTCAAAAAGTGACAGTGAAGGTTGAAAGCTGGCAGAAAAAATAGAACTTTGGAGTCTACATACATTCTTCTTTAATGCATTTTTACCATATTGTGTGCGTTTTGGTCCAGATGCCAGCTCGCCCCAGTGGGTTTGCCTCATCATCTGTCGACTCTCTTTCCTCTTCTGCTTGAAGACTGTACTGCCGAACAGCCTGGTATACTGTCATGTTGTATGGTAGCAGGTGGTCACCGATGTAGAACTGTAGTCTGTGACGCACACTGCCAGAATTCAGGAACTGCGCCGCCTGGGAATCCAAGAAGCTACATTCAGAACTGGTACTGCATGTACAGTTTATTTATAATACTGAATTGATAAAAGGTCACACATAAGTACAGATTAAATATGAATCTTATGTAGAATTACAAACCAGTGATTCGTCTATTTCGTCATCTGAACCATCGTCATCACTGTCTTCATCCTCTTCTCTGATTCGGCCGTACCCTGAACAGAGAAGATTTGAAGTTAGAGATCTTACTGAAAAATAAAACACTGAATAACCACCATCAGAAATGTCAAAGGACAACTGTTTGGCATTTGGAAAATTAGGAGGAAAAAAGGGTCATCAGAACTTCATGGTGGTTTTACACGTTGCATAACCCCGATAAAAGGACGGGCTGGTTGTTCCAGCTGTATTGAAGGAAGCACGAGTTAATCAACATCTACAAAGGTAATTGAGCAATTGCTCACCTCTGACAACAAGATATCTCTCAATGGCTTGCACCAGGGCCAGGGGGTCTATCTTCACAGGGCCGCCTTTCCACTGTTTTACATTAGTGCAATCTGGGTGTCTCTGCAGCTGACACTTGAGCTGGTGAGTGTTGAAGAACTTCAGTGCCTGAGAGCCCCTGAAGAGACAAAGTGGATACTCATATTAAAAATATGAAATAAATAGTTTAACAGAACGTGAGTGCTAAAATACAAAGTTATTTAAATGAAAATAAACCCACTGACCTGCTGCCATTGCCGTTGCCACTGGGGAAATCATGCACTTTGACAGGGAACTGTTCCATTTGGCTCAGGCAGCTGTTCATTTTGTGCACCAGCGCCAGGTAAGGCCCATTCTCTGCTGGGTCCAGACGCCCTACAGGCTCCATTCCTGGAACCTGAAACCCAAAGGAGAGGGGAATAAGAGGTTAACTTCTTTAAAAAATTGACTGCCAAAGTCTTTGAACAAGTCTGCCAAATAATTGAGAATATAAACTAAAATAAAATGTTTTCCTCACCGGACAGCCAGCAAACACATGGAGGAACCTCTTGAGCCGCACGTCACGGCAGAGTAAGTCCCTGTCGCTGTTGGAGGTCAGGTAGACCAGGAGCTGCTTCACCAGCCCGCTGTGCTGGATCTCAAACGACGACACATCAGATTCTGATACAATACTGGAGATCTCGACCAGGCACTCTGTACCACCGTCCACCTTGTATATTAGAGGATAACTCATTAGAAAAATGTACAGTTTCTGTAATCTCTTACATTCACAGGTCTTTTCTTTTGAAAGTGTTCAGAAATGGGCATGTGTATGTTTTACCTGCAGGTTGAGCTGCTCAGTGGCTGTGCAAAGTCTCTGGAGTACATTCAGTGCAGGGTTGCTACCGTCCACATTTTCAGAGTTGAAGTAGCGCTCCACAAACTTACTCGCCTGTTCTTTGATCCAGGCTTTTATTTTGTCTCTATAGAAAAAATATGAAAATATGTCACTTATTACAGACAGTAGCCCACACATCAACCCCACAGCCAGAAACTGACTGGTCTGCTTTGATTTGCATATATCAAGAGCATGCTTTACATTGTGATTATTGTTCAGTTAGTTAATGAAGAAAGATTCTCTATTTTCTATCACCAACGTACCTGTTATTTGAAATTGAGTCCTTGGGAGGTGCCCTTGCCAGGCCACTCACCCCCGCCGTGCGAGAGGGCTCTGAGTTGGCATTGTTTGTCTGGGCTCCCAGCTTACCCCAGGTCTTGGGGTTAAGACTGGCCAAGAAGGACGATTTTGGTGACTGAGTACTGGTGGGGCTCTTAGCTGTAAAGAATCCAAATGGGAGATTAGTAAGCTTAAAATATATCCAATACCACAAAATGCCTTTGCAATGTGCTTCAACGGACTTCATGGTCTAGTCAGGATCTCTGAGCATCATACAATATGCACAGTGTGACAAACTTCAACTTACCCTGATTGTCTCCTTTATCATCATCTCTTGGGGGAGAGTATTTGGGCCTCCTGGGCCCCCTTTTAGGTAGTCGTTTCCTTTTTAGGACATCGCTTAACCGTCTGGGTAGAGAACAAAAAAATGTTTAATGAATATGTTTGCTAGCATTGAAAACTCTTGTTTGCCTATTAATTACAACAACAAACATACATAAACAGCAGTGTATATTAATTTCTGAATAAACACAGAAATACTATCCATCATTATCCATGATTTGTGTCAGCCAACAAAAAATGGCTTCAGCTGTTTTTCGGTGGTTCAACAGAGAGACACTAAATGCGGATCTGTGTAAGGAATGTGTTTTTAAAAATAACACGTAAACAGCCACACCGCAGCCACACATGGCCACACACTCACCCCTGTGGGCTGAGGTCCAGTGAGTCGTCCATGCTGTGCTGGAAGCTGGGTGAGCCCAGATCAGGAGTTGCATTATTAGCAGATGTGGTGGATGCAGTGCTGATGGTGGTGGTGCACAGACTGGCTGTGCCACTGGGACAAGCCTTCGGGGGACTCGTTACCAGAAAGCTTTCAGACTCTGACAGGTTCTTGACCTGGTGCATCACACCTGGAAGAGAAAGGAGAGAGTCAGACATTACAAATTATCTGACGCCTTAAAATAAAAAAGCACTACTCTGATAAGCAAACTAAGTGGTACAGAAGTTCAATAGGTTCCTACACTACCTTCTCGTCTAAAATAGACACTGAAGACATCAGGCAGCTTCTGCATGAGGATCTCAGCCATCTGCAGAGAACCCACTACAATCTTCAGGTCCTGGCTGGATAGCATGGAGGCAATGTGACTGTGAAGAGAAGCAAAAAAAAATAGGTTATAGTCATTTTCTTTTAACTCAGACCGGCAGCAGAGATTCACCAACATCTTGAAAATTCCAGAGTTATTTAGTTCCTCGAAGACAACCTTCTGATCCTGCTTTTATGTCAACAGCAGCTCACAGCGCACGCACGGTTACCTGGACACAGCATGGTTCCTCAGTACATCCTTCAGCAGCTCTGCGTCAGCAAAGTAGATGATCCTGAGGATGGCTCTAAGGCACTTGTGTCTGACAGCAGGGCCAGCGGATGAGCTGTACACCTCATACAAGACCCCAAACAGAGTTTTGATAAAGCACTTTGCCAGCTCGGGGTCCTCCTTCATCAACTGGGCTCGTGCGTCTTCTCGACGTACCTCCTGGTGACTCCCTGCAGACAGACAACGATATATACAGCTATCACTGAAAGGAGAAGCTGTGTTGTACATGTGTTAACATGCACACCTTGCAAAGTCCCTGTAATATTTTCATTAAGAGAGAAAAAACGAGTTTGATTTCGATCCCCCTTTATTTTAAGATTAAGCATTATACACAGTTAAACTAAGCCATATCTCTGTAATTTTCAAAGACTTAATATTACCTGTATTGGGGTTGGCAAGAGGATTTGGTTTCCTCTGGATGCCGCGTGCGGTTCCTGTGTCTTCATTGATCTGCTGCATAGAGTTGAAGTCAATTGTGTACACACGGCCCAGGGTTGACAAACTAATCTCATCCTCCCCGTTCTGGTGGGCTGTCTGCAGGGCAGGATAATCACCAAATACACCTAACATCAGTGTCATACGGATAAGCCCGATATGATAGTGTGTATAAATGTTCTGGGAGTTGCTGACACACTGTAAAAAGACTGATAGGTGTCAAATAATGTAACGCAACATTTTATAGATTCAGTCCATTACTCAACCTTGAAATGCTCATGTAGTGAAATAGAAAGTCTAGAAAGCATTCAATGTTTCGATGCTGATTGATATGTATTGTGTTGTATTGTACCTCAATGATGCGGCTGTCAATGCGGTTGTAAGGATGCCACAGTCCTCGGTCATCCCTCCACTGCCAGATAGCTCCCTCTGTCGTCTGGGCGCTGCCCTTCTTCAGCATCACATCGACTGCAAAGATGCCCTCTCTAGGCAGGCAGGGCATGAGCTCACTGTAACAAAGAAAAGAGTGGTGTGAGAAAGCTACAAGTTACGTTTTCTTTGATTTAAGTGTTGTCAAGGGGAAAATGTACCTAAAAGACCCATATCATTACTAAAATACTACTGTAGCAGAACAATTGTATCAGTGCCTCATGGTCTGAGAGAAGAAAAAACATTTGTGGTACTGTGTTAGGCCACCGTCAAAGTAAGTTTTCGGTTAAAGCTACATTAAGCAACATTATTTCATAAGAATTTGGTTAAAATAACAATTTTTGATCTTTGCATTTCCCTAAAAACATTAAATTGAAATGATTGCTGATCTGTGACTGAGTGCCCGCCCCTTTGTATTTAGTCTGTTAGAAAATGTGTCCGTCTGAATCAAACATCCAATCAGGGTTAGCTTTCCACGTAACTAACCAATCACAGCAACTCTGTACAAACTAGCGTCAACTGGCTTCCATGTGACTTGTGTCAGCAGCGCGCACGCAGAGTTTGAGTCAGTCAGGAGCTATGGCAACTTGCGGTAAATTTGGTGTAGCGTAGTAATACAGAAAGGCAGAATGTTTTTTACATCGGAATGTTCATGTTGCTTACTGCCACTTTAACTGTGCAGAGGACAGTGTACATTTGTACTTCCTTCCTGCATATTTAGCAGGGTTAGGTGAGAACCCACACATTTTTTAAAAATGACACTTTTTTCATGCTAGCTAGTATGATCTCAACCCCTTTGTAACTTAACAGAAGACAGGCTAATAGATTATACCATATGAGGGAGGTCAGTTCATAGAGCTCCTGGGGGCTCCGGGGTACCAGTTCAATCTGCTCCTGACAGCTGCCATTTGATGCACCACACAGGAGGAAACGCAGAGTTTCTGCTATATCTGTGTAGAAAAGGCAGCACAAAGACATTTTCTGTTGTTAGTTGCCCTGATGCAATACATAATATCATGACAGGAGGCAGCCAATACATACAGTCGAAAAGCGTTGCTAGCTAGATACGAGGTAATTTTGTACAATCACATCTGTCAGCTGTGTGGAGAATAAACAGAGACTTGTATAAACACCTAAATTTATCCAATAACACAACTTCCCAGCAGTAAGGACCTTGTCAGTTACCGGACATTTTGCCCCGATTCTTAATTGGCCTAAATATCAAGTAGAGAAAGGCTGCACCTACGACTAACTATTACATTTAGCAACTTAAACAACGCCCTGTGTAATGGGTACCATACAGTATAAATGCATATACATTTGCATAACAATATTGACTGAGTGGGAACGTAATAACTGAGTGGTAAGGGCGTGACCCGTGTGTATGTGTGTGTGTGATGTTTACTCACTCTGCTTCATAAGCTGCACCGCCAGGCAGGGGCAGTTAGAGCACATAAGGGAAAACATGCGCACAACCATGATAAACATCCCCGAGCTGAGCACAGGAGGCGTCACAACCAGCAGCTGCTGAATGTTGGTCAACAGGTCCCTTGATGCCACCTCCTGTAGCAGGTTCTGGCGATTTAAACACACACAGATCAACGTTAGATGTGCAGCTGGATGTCAAATAGAAAAAAAAAAAAGTACAGAGATGGCAGACAACAGAGAGACAGCAAACATGATGCTGAGGTACAAACCTCTTCATGTTGAAAGTTGTCCACCAGTCTAGCAAAACAGAGGCAAGTGCTTTCAACTGACTTTTTATCCTGAAAGAAAGAGAAATGAATACAGTCATTAGTGAATTGTTACAATGAAAAGTACTTGACACAAAAGGGTTGGTAATAATAATGCTGCTGTTTTGAACAGGAGAACAAGTAACATCTACTGACTACAACTATCAATGTAGTTTATGTCAAACTGAACATTTGACCAACGGACAACAAAAAGAGGAACGACTTCTCCTCAATCAGTGTTCACAGTAATGGTGATGATTTTTAAAAGTCCCACCGGAAGGAAACCACTGATTTACAATTGTCACATATTTAAGTTAAAAGATAACTAGTCAAGTCCTGTTAAGCAGTCTGTATTAGGCTATGTCTACATGTGCGTGGGTATTTTTCAAAACAGAGTTTTTTCCTTCCTTTGTTTAAAAAAGAAAAACTGTCCACACAAGCACGGTTATAAAAAAAATCCCCGTCTGAACGAAAACACAAGCACGGTTATAAAAAAAATCCCCGTCCGAACGAAAACACAAAAACACAACAGAAACACCGTCAAGAGAATGCCACACCAACAGGCGGCGATATAACCCGGTCATGCAAAGAAGAAAAAGAAAATCTTGGCAAATCAAACGTCTGAAAAAATCTATCGCCAGAAGTAGCGTTTCCCAACGCCTCTGTTCCTCAATATAGTGTACGAGTAACTGTACATATATGTTAACATGTAAAAAGTCCTGATAGCAAGGTGAGAAGCATCACTGTTTTTGTCACGTCAGTTGTAGACCGTCATTTTGCAAGGAATGTCGCCTCATTTGTGACGCCTCACAAAAAGGAGGTAGCCTGACATCACAGGCCAAAAAACGCTGTTTGCCCTGTCTACACATCAAATTAATATGTCTAGTTTAGATTATGTCACATCCAACACAGGCATTCCCCTCAACCTATCAAAGTTGGGTAAAATTAAAGACACAAGTTCATTTTCTCTCATGTATTTATGATTAACATAATTTCTGGAATGTGAAACCGGCTCAGAGAGGAGCACATCTAAGTCCATGACTAATCATAAAATTTAAACATCACAACAGGACCGAGTGCTCCAGCCGGGCATACGCCTGGGTGTAGCATTAAATCCGGCCTAGAGCTGAAAGTTACGACAGACTTTAAATTACGCCCTGCACAATAGTTAAGACTTGAGCCCTGTTTGTGTTGCACCCGAGTGTATCTTTTACGCCTAGGATGGAGCAGCTGTAAGTTAAGTAAGAAAGTCAGACTTAAATCCAAGGTAAAACAAACGGTAAAAGTAACGGTCACAAAAGTCAAAACAAAAACACAATGGCAGCATGTATTGTTGTTTTACAAGATAAATAAAAGGGCATTAAAACGAGATCGGACCAACACACTGGAAATCTACTCGCAAAGTGAGCTGATTGAAATGTTCTGTTTTAGCAAGCAACTCTAATCTCTTAATTAAACAGCTCTCTCCTCAGCTATGGCATGTGTCAGACAGAAACGTGGCGCTGTGATAAATGTACATCGGACAACGGCATGCTTCTCATTATTGATTGCAGCAGTGATCAATTTCCTTGTTGACAGCCTTTTCTCTGTTGTGTGCATGTTGTTCAGTTTTGCTGTGAGAACATGTTAATGTTGTACATGCCTTATTTCACTATCAATAAAATTTATTTTTCTTTAATTTTGTTTTCCACATCTTCTGAAGACAATTTGATGGGAGAAGTGTGTTGCTTGGCAACATTCACGTATTCACGGGCACCGCTACGACCAGTGTCAGTTAGGCTTGGTGCACTCGGTGTAAATTCGAATCAGGAAGTCTGTCGTAGCTAAGTCGGACATGAGAGCTCAGTTTTTTTAAGCCCAGTGGGTGCACTCGGCTCCAGGAGTTTGGCACATGTGGTTCCGACATAGCAAAACGTACCTGGTGTGTGAGTCTCTGTGTCAACAGTGGCAGAGAATCAGCAACAAAGTGGAACTCGTCTGGAGTTATGCTCTGGCAGCAATTGGCTGCAATGGCCAAGGCATTCCTCTGAGCATTGATGCTGAAGAACTCTAGGTAGAGGAGGCAGTCTGCGAGCCCACCCTGTCAGGGATAAAAAATTACAATTATTATATGATATAATTGTGGCAAATGGAGACGGGACGGTTAAGCGGTATAACAAAAAGACAGTGGGAACACTTACAGCCTGCAAAATGGCTTTGCTGTGTCGCCTTGACAACATCTCCAAGGCAGTCAGGGCCTGCTCTGCTACGTCAATGAACTGGATCACCTGAAGCTGCAGACGAGAAGGTGGAACAAGGCATTAGCACATCAAAAGGCTGCCATTTGGAATTAACAAGCGATTAGGGATGCAGTGTCTTACCTTCTCCAGGAAGACAGGAATAGCATCGACCACCACAGCAGAGGATCGAGGGAGTGCCTCCATCATATATGTGAGAGCTCGAGAGGCGTGATTCATCTGTGTGCACAGATCAAAGGCATGGCCGTTACAAAAAAGAATGAATCAAACAAACGACAACTAAAATTACAGAAAGAAAAAGGTCATTATACTCACAATATCAAAGTTATGCTCCATTTGTAACAGTGTAATCTGTGGAGGAAAGTTGAGTGTATCATTATAGAATCCAGATAACTCAGATATCACACAGACAACCCAGCAAAGAAATGTGTAGGTGAATTAACATTAGACTGACCAAAGCGGGCACCACACTCTTAACGGGGAATCCACCGAGTGTTTCCTCATTGCCCATCACCAGCAGCTGGCACATCTCAATAGCAGCCTGGAGCTGCTGAGACTCGTCGCCTGTGGCCTGCAGGCCCTGAAGCAGCTGCTGAGCCTTGGAGCCTTGAAATAAAGGGGGACATTTTCAGACCCTGAACTTGAAGAACGTAGGTGTAAGGGTGATAAAGCTGTACTTACTGGCTCCACTGCCAATGGTCCTGTGGAACAGCTGTGACATGCGGGGTCCCAGGGGCCCAAAGAGATGTGGGGGGAGACCCCTGGCCTCCAGTAGGGCTAAGGGAACAAAAACAAGCAAGGTTTAGAGAACTAGTAAAAAGGTAAAACCTGTTTAATATGAAGCTATAGCAAAGGATATCAGGGTGGTGTGCAGGTTTACTTTTGGACACATAATTCAGTGACATAGTCTAAAAATGGTGGATTCTAGATAGAATGTTTTGCATAATTTGAGAAGAGGGATTAATTTACCTTGAAGCCTTCCCATTTCAGAGTCATCAGACTCACTCTCTCCAGAGGTGGTCATGCCCACTGCTCCAGCAACTGAGCTTGAAGCTGTGCACAGAAACAGTATTCGTAATCAGAAATTAATTGTGGAAGCTGAACATTAAAGAAAGAAATACATTTTTCAAGTTGACATGAAGCACCTAGAAACCCACGCTGGCTTGAGGTGGTTCGATCATCAGACTAATTTAGCAGAAAATTCTTCATCATTAAAGACAGAGTTCAGACTGCCATTACAGTCAATGTGTTTTTTGCAACATTTAGAGGTGGTTTAAGATGCAATTCCACTCTGTTCTTTAGACGTGCAACAGTGCGGACACTTGTGTCACTTGCAAGGCCACACAGAAAGAGTATGTTGATTCTTTATAGTGCAACATCATTTCTCATGCTACTGAGCTGCAATACAGTTTCACCAGAGTGCGTTGTTACTGACAACTATTTAATTAACACAGCAGCCAATACAGATAGATTGGTGATGTCTGGACACACAAATCTGATTTGAACACAAGCAAATAACAGTGAAAAACAGCTGGGAAACAAATGTGATACAATTGCAGTCTGAACAAAGCCATAAGGAGGAGAGATGCTCTACTGTCAATCAAAAAGTAGTGATTGGTACCTGAAGCCCCTTGTGATGCCTCATCGGTGCGAGTGGCTGATGAGTTGGCCCCATCCTGGTTGTTGTCGGAGTCGGCCATCTTCTCCTGTCGGCGAGCGTCGGCTGCCCCGCGCTTGCCCAGGCCTGAGCCCCGCCGACTGTTCGAGCACAAATAGATAGATGGTGTGAGTGACAGCAGGATTTTTACAAAGTACAGTGTACTATATTTAGAACTATTTTTTTTTGTGTGTAGAAAAACAGGCAAATCTCTTAGACACAATAGAAAATACATGAGGGCAAACTTTGCATCGCTAACAGCTTTCACTGTCTTTACTATAATCAAAGGCCACTGTCGAGGGGCCAAACAAAGCTCAGATGTTCCATTGTTCAGATGCACAATTTCACACTATTCCACGGATCTACAGGTGGAGGTAACATGCACAGATATGCTGCAGTGGACCAGCAAAGGCAGACAGAAGATTGCAAGCTAGAGAAGTGGATGTTCGGCTCAATGCAATGCTCAATGTTTCCAATATTTATTCTACCCTCATCAATGTGCACAAATAATGAAACTAAAGAGCCCAAAATTACATGTACTTTTTGTAGACATAAAAATTCACAATGCAGTCAACCCTAAGTCACGACTGTGATTCGTACCTGGTGCTGGCACAGGAGCCCGTGGTCTTCTGGCGTGTGCTCCGCCGAAAGCTGGGGAGCTCTGCTGGAGGAGACTCGCTGCGCTTCTTAGTGGATTTCCTCAAACCTGGGGTGAAAAAAAACAGGGACATATTAGTCACCTGCAGATCATGCACCAACACTGGAATCAAACTCATCAAACATCTGATTTAAAGGCCCGATGACATGACACTATTATCATCTAGCTACCCTCACTATCAGAGGCATCCACACGAGTTTCAGGGATCATTTTGGTTAAATTATTGAACATAACAGCAAACTAAATATCGTTTTGGCTGTGGGGCCACATTAAAAAAAACATCCCTGCATATCATGAATGTTGCTCTTTGGTCTGAAAAATCTTTAGCGCATTACTCAGATTAATACTGAGTCTTACCCTGTGTATTTCAATATAGTTAAGGCTCTAGTGTTGCCTGTTCAGAGCTCTGTCCCACTGACTGGATGGGTATTAATAGTAACCCAACTATGGCCCTATGACAGAACAACCTTCATGTTAGATCTGTGACTCATAATTCAGTAGAACCAAAATAAACATTTTTAAAGTTAAGAACAAATTAAATAATGATATTAGAAGTATATTTTGCTTTCTGTAGTTCATTTGATCTTAGTTTAGTTTTATTTCAGGTAAAACATGAATCACTCACACACTTTCCTGCAAGAATTTCCCAAGATTCTCAGTTAAGCTCAAATAATCTAGGTCTAATCAAAGCAATCACATATAATTCCCTATTGTAAAACCTGCAGTTACATTATTAATTCAGTGTGATCCAACAGAAAGCCAAACAGAATCACTGCAACACAAGCAAACTGTATAGTATGCTTACTCACCATTGCAGCTGAAAGCAGCTAAGCCTATATGATATTATAGGCTTACAGATACAGATATCGAAGAGAGAGATGAAGTTCTTTACTCTTGACAGAAGCAGCCTACAAGCCCTTCCCTGCCCTCAAACATACCCCTGGTCAGCTGGTGGGCCCACAAGCTAAGCCAGCGTAGGAGGGGTCTCTCCATTTAGGCCTGGGAGCCATGGCACAGAGCCCACCTCAGTTTCTACCCCCCACCCCCCACAACCTACCCAGAAATGCCTGACCCCACACCGACCTGCGCAGCTTAAGTTCACCACACACACCAAACTTCTACTGTAAAATCTCTGTGGGCTATGAAACTTCAATACGTCCTGTGCTAACTAACTGGTGGCTGTAGCTAATTCTGCTAACTTTCAGGTACCAAAACTTATTTAAGCTTCCTCTGGTCTGATATGGCCTAATTTAAAATCAATGTTTAGTTGATTTTCATTATATTACTTTGGCTTTCTTTGAGGTCTTTCCACTGCAGCGTTAAGACAACTTTTATCACGGATTTATTTTGTAAGTTTGACATGTATTATTCCCTATTAAAGTGTGTTTTCACTAAGCCAAGCGTGGTTTCCGAAGAAGTGTCTTTGGTATTGGAGGTGGAGCCAAAAGAGAAGGGCGACAAATTAAACGAAACAAACAGGAAGTGTCATACTCAGGTGTTGGGCCACAATGTGCAAAAAAAACAGCTTCATGCCCCAATCCAGTGAGTTTTGGCATGTGTATGATGTTTCATGAATATGTTTATAAGCCAAAGTTTTCATACAATATTTTTTGACAAGTAACTATTTTGTGCTCAAGGTTGCAAAATATAAGATGTTGCTGAAATGGACTGATGACCTTTGACTAAAGTAGAATCTGCTAGTCAGATGCCATCTGCCAATCTTGGCAGCAGGCAAACTGTCATGACCAAAAAGATCCTACATGATCGAGACGAAATTCTCTAAAAGCTCTTCTATAGGGTTCTAAAGGTTGCTGCACACTGCCCAGAAAAACGCCGACCAATTCCAACCAACACCAACTGTTGGGGTCAGTGTGCGCCGACAGTCTGTTTGTTGTCGTTTGTCGGATGGAGTTGTTCGAGTTTGACATGTCCAGTCAGGTTTGGTGGAATTGTGGAAAGTCGGACCAATGTGCACCTTTTCCCAACAAACAGCAACATTCTGAGAGTGTGTTCCCTTGACAACTAACCTATACTCACATGCGGAACATGAGCACTTTCTTTTTCTAATGTCGGTTAACTATCTGCCCGTTAAGCACTCGCTTTAGTTTAAGTTTTATAAAGAAGGCAACAAAAGTCTGTCCTGTCAGCTAATGTCTGGGCAGTGTGGAGCTGGCTGTTGGTTTTGGAACATTCTAAAGACTGCAACCAGCAACTGCCAACTTTAGAATGTTGAGGTGGGTTGGGCATTGTGCAGTCACCTTAAGACATTTCTTCCAAAAGATATTGCCTTATTTGGTGCTGTGATAACGGTGGGGGAGAGCAGTGATTAACAAATTAGTCTAACATTTCCAAGGTGTTAATCTGGCCTCGGGCCTTATGGATGGGGGCACGATTGAAGTTTGCCACCACTCAAAGCTAATTTTACATTACATTACATGTCACATTCACCCATTCACACACACACTGATGGCAGAGGCTTCAACGTAAAGTGCCCAACTGTCGATCAGTCATCACATTCACACACTGATGGCTATGCCACCGGGAGCCATTTGGGGTTCAGTGTCTTGCCCAAGGACACTTCGACATCTAGACAGAGAGCTGGGGATCGAACCTCTGACCTTCCGATTGAAAGACTTCCAACTCTACCACTACGCACAGCCGCCTTTGTAAAAATTACGATGGCCTACTAAAAACAAAGATATGCTTATGTGGTAGTTTTGAGACGCTGTTAGGGAGACCATTACATAGTTTGTCCAACAGAGAGCACTGACAGAAATGCAATGCCTCCTTATAAGAAATAATAAGGATTTTAGAAAACTAGAATTGACTTTGAGGAGATCAAATTGCTAAATCAACACCTCAATGGCATCATAAGAAACAAACTGCAGATATCAAACGGACGGCATGTGTTCAGTGACTTTTTGTACCATCCCCCGGTGCAGGAACCTATTTTTTTGTGCTTTTATCTCTTTTTGTTCAGGTACAAAAAAGGCACTGAGCATCAGTTTTGTTTACTATAATATTAGTATCTAAGTTAAAAATTCTTGTATTGTGACCAAATATCTACATTGACAATCGAGCATCCAGCAGTATTCATGTATTTAGCTATTCTCCAGTTTCAGGCTTCTAGTACCCAAGTGTGAAATCTGAGCCAGTTCACCTGCTCAGTGAAGACCACACTCACGACATGTGAACTAGATATGCTAGTCAAGGCACATGTGCTTCATTGTAGGCAGTGTCACCAACTGTATTTATACATGATACATGAGCATCATATGAGTTACATAGATAAAGGCTTCGCCTAGGTCTAAAATCCATCCATATTTACAATATAAATCAGTATAGTTACCCATTTTGCACTATTGCATCATTTTATTGAGTTAACTAGTACCCTCAAGAAGTCTACAATGGAATAAAAAGAGTTGTGCTGCATGTTTGATAGCTTCTGCTAACAATCCTCAATCGCAATGCATCAAGTTTAATGGGGCCTAAAATGACAAACTGAGCATTTCTAAGCTTTAAACATACAATGAGGAGGACTAGTATGTCTCGGTATGACATTTTTAGTGATCCCTTTAAGTTAGGTTTTCAGTGTCTATTATATTTGGTTTCTGTAACACTGCTTGTATCATGGGTCCTGTGACATCTAATCCCAGAGGTGTAACCTCCATCTTAACACACAATACGCACTGAAACTGTACAAGTAATCAAGCCATCATAACCCTGTTTAAATCCTTAAATCTATCACACACTTACAAACCCATAAAAGCAAACCATTGCAGACACTTCTCTCACCATACTCAACCTTTTACCATCACTGGAGGAGGGGTAAATTAACTCAATAAGACACACTATAAAATTATTTTGAAATAGTGCTAAATAATGCTGAAATCTTTTATCTATTACCTAATAAGCAGCCAAAAGGAATGCTCTAGCTCAGAGTGTGAATAAGAATCAGAATGTGACTCACTTGCTAGTTTAGCTTGTAATCCTGATGGCCCAGGCTTGGAGGTCTCAGTTTTGGAGGATCCAGGTAAGGACAGTTTGGGTTTTGGCAGGTTGACTTTGGGGTTAAAGCGTGCTGCCCACTCAAATTTTGAAGAGCTGGTTGTTTTTGCCTGCTCCTTGTCACGGGTACTGCGGCGTGGGGAGGGGCTTGAGGCTGAACGAGAGCGTCTTGCCTTGGTCTGATCTTTTCCCTGTTTGACTCTGGCACCCTGCGTGGTGGCACTGTTGGTGCCTGTTGTGGAGGAAGAGGAAGAGGTGGAGGCTGAGGAGGAGGAGTCCGTCACGTTGCTACACCCAGCTTTGGCTGAGGCGGCCGATTTAGACGCCAGCTTGGTGGGTTTTGCAGTTCTGCCCTCGGTACGATTGGGGAGGGACCCAGCGGTGCTACTTAGACCGGGGAGAGAGTCCGCTTTCTTCCGTTTCTGGATTGGTGAGGCCCCAGCGGCCCCGCTCTTCTTGCTCTGGCCTCGACCTGACAATGCAGGTGGTTCTGAAGCAAGTGATTTCTTCTTAGACTTAGCTGGGCCTTTCTTGGTCTCTGAGGTATTGTCTCGGGGTGGTGGGAGCGATTTGGGCTTCTTGGCAGGTGTCGGTCTGAAGGTACTAATTTGGTCAGGAGCTTCGCTACGCTTCAGCCCTCGGGTGCCTTCACTCTTTGACTGGTGGCCTGGTCGCTCTTGTTCAGATGTCCCTGCAGCCTCTGGCTCGTCTTCTAACACAATTGAAGCCACAGACAGAGTGAGACCGCTTCTGCCAGGTAGAGAGAGGGAAAACAAAACACCATCTTAGAAAACTACTCAAATGAGTGATTAATTATAACGCCACATATATTATACTTATTCAGACTTAGAAAAATAACCCAGTGACTTTAACTGAGCAAGACACTACTGATTAATTATAAACCCTTCATACACACAAGCACACACAATAAGTACCAAGTAGAGAGGAGGGGTACCTTCTTGAGCTGTGCCCTCTGGACTGGCCAGTGGCTGAGCTGGCAGTGGCTTTGGAAGCCTTAGAATTAGGTCTTCTACTTTCAGGTGGGGAATTTGCTTTATGTTTTACCTGCTCTGACTGCAACCTGTAAGGTTGGAAATCAAAGAGCAAGTGGGTTTCTGTACTTAAGCCACATAAAAGACACTTGATCAAACCCCAAATCATTTTTGGCTGAATGCATTTGCATATCCTCTGATCATTAACACTTTAGGAGTAGCAAGTAAAACAGCTAAAACAGAGTTAATCACCATTTGACAATGATAAAAGAACAAGATTAGCTTTCCCTTTGATCAAAGAGGCCAATATAACCATGTTGCATAAAGTCAAAATTCAAATTTAAAACAGATACAGTAAACACCACCAGTTAATTACTCACTAAACACTCCTCATTTGTTACCTTCTTCAGGAAAACCTCAACTAATGCTACCAACAAACAATAATGTATTGGGATTTTAATTAAAACTGGACTTTAAGTGTGCAGGTAGACTCACCTTCCCGCGACTGTATGGTCTTGTGGCTGGGCCGCAGCAGTGTTCCTCTGTGAACGGCGCAGTGACCCCCCTGGATTGGAATTAGGCCGGTTGGACATTGGCACCTCTCTCCTGAAGGGACATACCCTTTCTAGACACTACCATTCACTGTAACAAAAGAGAGAAAGAAACCACATAAGAATACAGAGTAAATACAATGGTGAACGTTATATTTATGCAGTCCTCCAACCACCAGGTTGTCCATCGTTTAATAAAGTTTCAGTTCTGCACGTGACAGCTGATTTGAGATGATCAGGGGCATGACATTCTCACAATTTTTTTACACAGCTGTAATTCCTAGAATACAAACTCCCACAACTGACCAAGTCTATTTCCAACACAACAATCATTCTAGTGGGGACAAAAACTGCCTTTCAGGACATAGCATGCGCAAGGAGCCAGATATCTCAGTAAATAAATAGTCACAAAAATAATCATTAATTCAGTTATATACTTGCTTCCATCCATGCTTTTACACCTCAGTTTATGTTCCAAGCATCGATCACCTTATCAAGGATACAAGTTCTCTCCAAATAATAAACACAACAAAATGTTTACTTATGTGAATCACTTCCAGTAACGGACTAAATGACCTCTAAATAACTTCTAATGTCTGTTACTGTCATTTTCATAGTTATAAGAGACAGCACTTTATACAGAGGTTCAATAATTTAGTTTTTTGTCATTGTTCTGGTACACACTGACAAAAACGGTAAATCTATCATCAAGTTTCCCACCAACACATACAATAGTATGCTTGACATTTAGTTTTTAACATTTGTACTTTTACTATTTACCACTTGACAAGACTGACAACTGGCATTCATTAATCCTTATCATCATCCTTTTAATAGTCGTATTAATAGTCTTACTTTACAGTATCAATACAACAACCCATTATTTCTTTCTGTATCAATAAGAAAGGTCACAGTCAGATCAAAATAAACATATTAAGCAGACTACAAGACTAACAAACCTTACAAAAAGGGAATTATCTTTTAAGTTTCACACACAAGAATATCTGCTACTGTTCATACTCTTTATAAAGGGCAATACCTGATCAACAGAGCTGGGTGCTGCTGGGGTAAGTTGTATCTATTTTTTAGTCTTTATGTGGACAGAAATGTCAATTAAAAAAAACTATGTTGGTATGCAAATCTAATGAGACAATTACATGAGAGTAATGATAACAGGAGTCAATACATTTTAAACACACACTGGCAGGATGTTCTGATCACCTTATACACAAAGGCTACTGAAACCCAACCTAAATACTTTTTTGCCATCTCAAAAAGAAAAATAATAAATTGGCTAATTTGGTAAGAGTTTAATACATGATATCATTGATCATAAAAATACGCCACACTTGGCAAGCTCACAGGGCCATTTTAGGCCTCTGCTCTAACAGTGCATCCTACTCTTTGTTTATTCGTCCATTCTGACAACTGGTGCAACACATTCGCGTATAATAAGATTAGTTAAACACATCAAATTATTCGCAGCTTGAAACACTGGCCGGTATTACCTTTTTATCACTGTATCCCTTACCAAACCACGACAGTGTCCAATTTTTAGACCCATGATTACAGAGGCCTATATTTCTGACGTAGTTTTCTACCACCAACGACTAGCATGTTTAGCCACTCATATCCTAGCAAGACCCATACATATTGACAGTAGCTTAGTCGCATCGATATCCACACATAAAACTCACATCCCCGAAGCGAGGCTTGTAACCGCTGAATATTGATTATGATGGCGAGAAAACGCTTAAAGACTCGTAATCACACACTAGACAGTCGTTAGTTAAAGTTACGTCGGCTAACGTAGCAGTGCTTACATGGAAATGCGTAGTTGGCGTACCGGTGTGTCAACCTATTTAGCTTCCTAACCAACGCACTCACAAACTAGAACAGCTACCGCTACCTTGTTTGTATCTTGTTGTGGTCTGAAATGGTGAAATTCTAACTGAATGAAAACAGGAGCACATTCAGTGGCAAATAACGACTACATTCACCTGAGATTAGCTACACAGCGAAAATGGCAGCATCGGCTTGACCGTCTTTCGAAAGCGGTTTAATGTAATATAGCTAACAGGCTACCAGTACCCCAACGTAAGCTAACTTGGTATTCTGACTGCCATGACACACTGGTCTGAGTCTGGCTGACGATCAAGTTTAAGAAAAAAAATATACATGTCTCGCCCGCAAGTTAGCTCACCTTCTACATTGTCTGATGAGATGATCAAATTAAAGATACACAACTGTCAAATCGATTGATAACCACAAAGATCCAGCATCACACTCTTAGAAACTGTCAAAGCGAATGTTAAGTATACAAGTGTAGCTAACTAACGTTAGCTAGCTATGAGGATCACTAATGTTTTCTAAGCTGACTTAAGGCCAATGCTTGACTCTCATTACAGCACTAGCTAGCTTGTTAGCTAACGTTAGCCAGGCAAAAACAAGCTGACTACTAACAAGCAACGTGTCAACAAAGCATAACCCCTCTCTTTAAGGTTGGATAGAGGGACCAAATAACGCTAAGAGTCCTATGTCACAAAGTACCTTTGTCCACAACGACAAATGTCGAAGCTAATGATTAGCAAGCTAAAGCTAGCTTAGCCAAATAAGATAGCGACTGTTTCTTCAATGACCGTTCACTCGCAAACAGTAAGCTGACAAAAATAAACACTTGGCTGTTAGTTATACAATCTATCGTTATAGGTCGATATAAATTAAGATAGTTGTCCGGTTGACAGTAAACCACTGACCTTATAAATATCGAATTAGCTACCGCAGGGCAGTCACGTATCTGACGTTGTCAAATCAAACAAGAGCGTTATAGCTCTCACAAGCTAACCCTAGCATGCGAGCTAATTAATATTAGCTGCCTTGTTGTCGCTGGCTAAGGCTTTGCCAGCTCGACAGGATGGTAATGAGATTCTTTAGACAAACAACAACTTCGCTAAAACTCACGAATTCCTTCTTTGGGAACGTTTTAGTAATGTTTTGTTTAATTTTACAAGTTATCTAGCTAGCAGCTAGCAAGTAAACGCTAGCTAGCGAAAAGAAATGGCCTCTGATACCTTTTAGACACAAAAAAACAGGAAAGCAGAAACGGGATTCGAGATATTTTCGCAACACTGATTCATAATTCCTCCGATGTATTTCGATATTCAACAGTCTCGAAGGTCCAATAGACTGTTGGCTCAGATGTCACATAAAATTTCTACCTTTTGTATAATGTTGTTACCTATTTGTTCCAGTGTTGTAGTTGTAACAGACAGTGCACCAGCTCCTCTTTTCTCTCTCTAGCCCTGCTAGTTTCACATCAGCTGAGGGGCCTACAACTGCAATATACATCCGCGTGATTCATCCGCGCAGGGATTATTTACTTCTGATTTTAGCATTCGGCATTTGCTTTCTTTTAATCAGCAATTACGCCGTAAAAACTGGATGATTTGCTCTGGAAATATTTAACCTTGAGTCAAAAGACAAAAAAGATTTAGTTATACTGAACGCTGGAGTCATTTGTAACATTAGCTTGTCACAAATATTAAGTATCAATCCGCTGGGTCGTGACCCCCCCCCCCCCAATACATATAAATAAAATAGTTACCTCTATAAATGTAATAGATGTTCTGCATTGCCTTGTTTAATTATCGACTCACACCAGCGTACCATAAAACAGATGGACCTGTCTTCTCTACCGTTGTGTAAGTACTGTTATTTCAGTTGCTTTTCAGTTGTCATGGCTACAGTTCTGCGTCCAAAATGGCGTCCTTACTTGGGGAGCAGCTATTTCAAATTAGTGGTCAAGGTCCACCTCCTCCAAAAGATTTTTTCCAACTTGTTATTAGCAAAAATGAGGTCGAGTATATGGTTGAGTGTTTATTTAATGTAGAGTATCAAAGCCTAACTTTGTAAAAAGCTAAATGTTGACAGGACGGTGCATGTTATTGATGGTAGCTTTATTTTAAGTTAGTTAGTTAGCTAGCTGGCTTGAAATGGCTCCTTGCCGGGGGTTAACATTACATACTTTAGCCTTACCCTCTAGTGAAATGTGTAATGTTTCCCCTTTTATTTTTGTCCCATTTTAGGTTATACTGAGGTCATGGAAGATTTCAGTGCGGCTTGAATCCAGGGGCGCTGCACCCAAAGAGATCAAAAAATCCCATCACGATTTCCTGCATAACAAAATGCTGCATCGTACGTTTTCCTTATCTAGAATGATAGCTAGATTATTTATCCCCTGTGGATTAATTTGCATGTCACAACAGTTCGCATGGTACTAAAAACCCATTTGAATTGTCATTCATATTGACTGCTATAGTAATCTGTTTGGGCTAGAAAGCATATGCATTTATGAAATTCTATCATCTGACGGAGAATGCTGAGGGAGGTTTTCATATATTTTACGTCCAGGCTGTGTTTTGCCACTCTTAATCTATAGAACAAGTCGGTGCTGCTTTTGGGCAGAGGATCCTGGAACACGCAGTATCACTTTGTCAAGGAAAGTTTGATTACCTGGAGCGCTTACCTGATGACCTTTTGCTCAGAATCCTGTCCTACCTCGAGCTCAAAGACACAACACTGCTGGCACAGGCTTCACATAGATTCAGAAAGGTGAGAGATTCTCAATTGCTGAATTTACAACAGTACACGGTTGTCTATAGATAGATAGATAGATGTACTTTATTGATCCCTAACCCTTTCTGGCATATACGTTTGTGATCACAAGCATTTGTACACTTGTGTCTTGTTGTCTTGTGCTCTCATTGGACTGTACCAGCTCTGCAATTCTGAAAACTTTTGGGAGCAGACTGTGAGGAATCGCTGTGCTGAGTTTACGAGCGACATGGAGGCCATTGCAAATGTCATGGGCTGGAGGAAAATGTTTTTCACCCTTTTCCACCCCAGTAGCAGTAAGGAGTGGTAAAGCTGAAGTTTTATTAAAACAACTACAAAACTAATGATATTACAGTAGTCAGTTTTATTTTTGCATCCTGTGAGAAAAGAGCCAGTGTTTTGAGTGAGGTTTAGTGAGTTTAAAATGCATTGTTGAGTTATGTGCACTACAAAAAAATGTATCCCATTGGTTGAAAAACCCTAATATTCTTCTGAACAAATCAGTTTTTGTATGTATTGCTTCATCCATGTTAGATTTTGGATGACAAATACCAGCAGGATTCAATGGTAAATGGACTCCACTTATAGCTCTTCTTTAGTCTTCCAACCACTCAAAGCGCCTTTACACTGCATGTCACATTCGTCCTTTCACATTCACACACTGATGGCAAAGCTACTATGCCAATCTCCAATCAGATCTATGCACATTCACACACCGAAGGCTATGCCCTTGGAAGCAATTTGGGTTTCAGTGTCTTGCCCAAGGTCACTTCAACATGTGAACCTTAGCAGACAGGGATCAAACCCCCAACCTTCTGATTGAGAGACAACCCACTCTACCGCTGAGCCACAGCCGCCCCGAATGAATTGATAAAGTTACTTGCAATTTACAATTGCAGCAAAAAGTTTAATATTAATTTCAAACTAAATGAGCATACTGTGAAATATAGTATTTGTGTCCCATTGTGTTTCCTGAAAAACAACTGCTAAATATATTCTAAAAAAAGGCTTAGAACAAAAAGTTGATACTTGCAGCACTAGTCCTGCTGACGTATCAGGAAAAAATGCGCTATTTTGACTTATACTTCCTGTTTACATTTGCCAGTGAGCTGTTCTTGCGCCCTCTGCTGAAGGCTCTCTACACTCTATGGTGTCTCTGCCTTCAGCCAACCTGGGTTTGTATGTGGTCTAAATGCTGTGTTCACTCATGTAGCCACCAGAGGGAGCAACATGGCAAAATAAAGTAGATTCAGATGATGGGAGGAGGAGGATCAAGCAAATAAACCCTAGGGTAACGTGTGCAAAACAAGTGTTGTAATCCTGGTTACCATATCCAGGCGTAAAGAGTACAACAAAGTACTCTAGATAGAAACCAAATACAAATACGTCTGTAAGGGCAACTTCAACACTGGTCCTACCTCACCTGAAACCTGCACAAGCAAGATACAGTAGCGTAAGACAAAGGTATGCACTGTTTTCTTTTTATACCTTAGTGGACAGAGACAACATATGGTGCCATATATAAGAGCAGCTACGTACAAGAGTACTGACCTTGTTTTCTAGTGTCACCAAAGGGTGACAGAACAGGAGCACAAACATAGGTCATTCCACTGTCCTGTGTTCAGGGACGAGAGGAATGTGTAGTTTTCCAGCATGTTACATAAAGGCCATCCAACAAACGTTATTCATCATTAAATATTCTTCTTCACAAAGAATAGCTGGGTGTTAGAACAATCTGATATGACAGCGAGCCGATCTGACTGGTCAGAACTACGGCCTATTATTAGCCTCTGAACACTGGATACCGCCTTCTCAGCTGAGTCTGGTCTAGGAGGAAAAATATTCATTACGTAACAATAAAGGATCTGTCTCCCGACCCACTTCCTGAATACCACAGCAGCAACTAGGCCCCAAACTGAGGCAGAGCGGAAGCCTCATCCATTTGTTTGCCGGAGCAGTGGAAAGCAGTGCCGGTTGTTTTCTGCTTATCCCTTTTGCCTCCACACATTCACTGCACCACCCCTCCTTCTCCTGCTCTCTTTGTGGGTCAGTGATGCAGCGGGAGTGACGCAGCAGTGGCAGCACAGCAGGAACAGGGAACCTCTGCCAGAACCAGAGTCCACAGGCAACTTCCAGACAGCAGTGAAGAGGGAAGATGGTAAAGGCCTTAATCTAGGCCAAAGGGAGAATAGGAGTCGTGTCTCCTTTCCTCCTCCTAAACAAACACCACAGAGACTTCCATAGCGGCGGAGACAAGCCCAGCAAGATCTTCCAGACAGAAGCATTTTGGTAGGCGACTCAAAGTGTGAGTGCTTGTTAAGGCAGAAACCTAAGTGCTACCAGGGATGAGTGTCTTTGTATGCTTAGAGTGTGAATGCTTTGAGAATGAGGATGAGGCCTACTCAGCCTTGTACTGCGGTCTGTGCCTCCCTGCTGATCAGCGTCTCTACAGGCCGCAGCTGCGCTTACTGAGCATCAGAGGCCTGTAAACTTTGCATTGCTGTTATATATGCATCCTAGCTGTGATATCGAGTGAGGGTGACATGGTGCTTCTTCCAAAATACCTCGTATGATCCATTTTATATAATAATATCTAATTGCTTTAGGTAAGGGCCGTGATATTTTCCATTTGTCTATTTCGGTTGGGATTTTATAAAAAAAGTTTCCCAATTCTAACATAAACATTAATAATGGTCCTCAAACCTGCATTTCGCAAAGAACGTTTCCCCCAATTATGACTGGTACAATAATTTTAAATGGTCTGCTCGGATTTATTTAAAGCCATTTATTTGATTAGATTACCAGAGATGCATTTTACCCTTAGCGCATATAAGGTATACATTCTTTCCTGTACATACAAATTAGTGGCTGTTTTGTGTTAGACGTCTAGGACAAGAGGACTCACCGCACAAAGAAGCAATGGTTTAGAATGCTGAGATGTATTTGTACATTCACTGTTAAAACCTGCACTAACACATAAACTAAAAAATGCTCCACATTCTGTACATTCTCTTCAAATGCCACCTGATCCTCCTTGTTCAGGTCTCGGGTGCCAGAAACGACTGACAGGACTCTCTGTTGGCTGTGTTGGTTGCTCCACACTTATCCCACTTC
This sequence comes from Semicossyphus pulcher, assembly GCF_022749685.1. Lineage (NCBI taxonomy): Eukaryota > Metazoa > Chordata > Actinopteri > Labriformes > Labridae > Semicossyphus > Semicossyphus pulcher. The sequence goes on along the minus strand of NW_027211692.1, from coordinate 19,113,779 downwards.
AGCTTCAGCCTGGCTCCAGACCTAGTTTCCTAAATATAGACGTTCTAGTAGAGCAAAAATACTCTAAAGCTACCGTTGCCTTTATTGTATTCTGTTTTTTGTGCATTTGATTGTCATACTAATGTAGTGTTAAAATTTTACTTCCTGACAACCTAACACACTGGCTGCTCCCCTGGCTAATGTAGAAGTCTCTAAATAAGCAGGTCTTTCTTTTAGCACCAAAAATAGAAGACCGAGCCTGTGGTCAATTGCGTATTCATGAAACCAACACTATGTGATGTTCTGCGCATAGAAAAGGGAACAGAACAACACAGCAGCGGCTAAGATGTAAGGTTCATCGAGTTCATTTTAAGAGACAAAGCAACAACCCTCCACGAATAGCCTGTTTCCTCCCTCCAGGGCAAAGAGTGAGTGCATGCATAATGATATAGCACCTGCTGCTTTGTCTTTTGAAGTCAACAATACGTGAAATTAAATGGCTTTGAAACTGGTTTAAAGTGGGATTCAGACAGCATGAGGATAAGACCGACGCAGTCATATGACTACACTCAGTTGTGTAAATAAAAGAGCAGCTTCCGTCCTCAGAGGCTAGTGAGAGGCTCACAGTGTTATGTCGGGTTCAGCTTCCACCCCTCCCCCTGCAGTCTGCAGTGCTGACGCATCTGCTGCTTTTGCATCAATCAGCAGCCTCCATATAGGTGTACCGAGAGTCCCCGCTGATAGCAGGACTCTCTTTTCTCCCTCTCTGCCTTGCATGCAGTTTGCACGCTCACTGCAATGGTGAGACAAAGCATCGATGAACATCTGTCCTGTGTCTGCAGCGATACATAATAGGACAGTAGTCACTGCCATCTTCTCTCGGGTTCTGCATTACCTAACCACAGTGACTGCGTAAGCACGGAAGAGGAGCTTTGGTGTTATAGATTGCTGCACGAACAGAGCATGTGTGCACAAGCATGAAACAGATGGCGTAGCTTTATGCATTCGAGGTGCACGTCGTTTCATCAAGATAATTTGGTTTTTGCAAAAGACATTTTTCCTTGTGGTCAGCTTAATGCATCAGGATCTAGCTGATGCTGATGTGGTGCTGAGGAGATTTAATACGCCGCTCGTTGTACCCCTCACTCTACGCTGCTACCAGCAATGCAGCTGAGCGTTTCCTCTGGCTGGGGCATTGAGTGCAGAGCTGGTGTGTGATGTAGCACCCAGCATCTCTCCGCTCTCCCCACAGCCCTCTGCCATGCTTAATAAAAGTTGCCGTTTCCTTCTGAGTGGCTCCAGAGCGAATGCTTCAGTTGCCTAGCTAGCACAAAGGCAGAGCCATATTCCGGTTTAGCTGCACGCTGTATTAAACTGTGAGTTATTCCTATAGCTGTAGTAGGACAGAAGAGGGACAGTCAAAGGAGGGCAGGGCAGATCTAGCCCAGGACCCGGGCTGCATGGATAGAGGCGAAGGACGTTGGAGCCGGAGTCATCTGCACACAGAGAGGGAGGGAGAGGAAGAAAGACGTCAGAAAAAGCTCTGCTTCTGACAACACCACTCTTCAGCGACCATCATAGAAAAAAATACTTTCGCCTTGCTCTCACGAAACTGTTTTTCATGTATAGTTGGCAGTATTGAGGGCTGTAGAGAAGGGATACTGCATGACACTGCTTCCTGTTCGCCGTGCATCTTTCTCTGAATTACTAAGGTATGTTTTGCATGGTTTCCTTCAATTTATAACCTGTTTTTTTTTTGTTGCGGAAGTACGCTTTGCAGGGGTGCGTGAAGTGGCTTTTGCTTTGACATTTCGCTCGGTGTTTGATGAGATTGTCTGTTTGCGATACTCATTTCATGGTTTGTGGTTTGGTGTAGGGGGATTTTTATTTTACAGGTCGAGACGTAAAAGAAATATTTCAAACGAGCTTTGAAGCTAAAGTAAGGTTGGGTGTGGCAAAAATCATTAACACTGATGACAAATTCTACATTTCCGCTCAGCATGTGGTGGCACTACACCACAACAATTGGTATACATTTTGAATAACGAAAGCGTTAAAGTCAAATAGCAAACTAGAAGATGTGAAACTGCTTCTTTAAGCAGCATGATCTGAGCGATGAGTATAAAAGCAGTAGCATATCACTTGCTGTTATCAGATGAGAAAGTCCTTTGAGTAGCATTTCTGCAGCAGACAAAGACACACAGACTACGAACAAACACAAAGTATACTGGAGCGGAGACAAAGGCAAACCTTGATGCTCTGTAGGCTGCTGTGTGCTGCAGGTTCTCACAGAGGGCACGATGTATGTGGGAGACAGGGAACCGAATACCCGGACAGCTAATACAGTCACTTGCCATCCAGCTGAATCCCAATAAGTGCTGCGCCATAGCATGTTGCCATGACAACGGAGGCCTGTCTGAGAAAGAAGGCAGGAGGCTGGTTGTGTTTTCAGCAGTCTGAGGGGCTTTAAAGAACGGCGGCCATATTGTATTTGTTGCATAAATGGAAAATTGGTAATGAGTGAAAAAAACTTACATAAAATGCCATCACTGATTCATTACCTAGACCACGCTGAGTAAAAAAAATATTCCTGTAAATTAATTACATGTAAGAGAAGAAATGCACACATATTTCCAAAGAGAGCGTCGTGTCCAAGACACAAAATCTAACTGTATATCATTTATTTTACTGAATCTTGGTTTGATATAATGTGTTGAGTGTTTATACAGTTTAATTTGCACTGACTTAATCTCTTCGTTTTAATATTGACCACGACAAATTAAACTTCCAGTTATTGAGCGGAAGCGTGAAAGAACAAGGAACAATTTTACAACAGACAGAAACTAAATATAGCCATGTTGCATCCAGTGTAGTAAAAGCATCTCAAGTAAATAGCACAGTCACTGAACGACTTTTACTGCAGCCATTTATGAAAGGAATCACTTCTCACTGAGCCAAAGTGAAACGGTGTGAATAAAGTTGATGCAGATGTGATGATTCATGCGTTACAAGAGCAAGCTAAATGTGTCTTAGCAGGTACAGTCAGCATGCTATGTGAAACATGCTAAATGACTCAGTACAGACTCAAACCGCACTGACTCTGCTATGAGTGGGCCACGATAAGAACATCAAGCAGGGTGATACATGCTGTTACAAAAAAGCTATGAATGAACTGCCTCTAACAGTTGCAGGCTGCAGGTCATTGCAGTTTATTGTCAGAATTAAACAAAGCCACAAACGCGCCCTCTTCAATATACAACAACGATGTTGTTCGCTGCCTTACCGGAAATCTGCTTCGCCTAAGCAGATTCATCGCCATTTTTAAGACTAAGACGTGTCCTTCAGATGTAGTATTACAATATTATTATTATTAGTCTGTTGCTTTGAATAGGCAGAGGAGTGATATTATTTCTTCCTTATGTACTTCTGTGTTTCTATATATCACTTGTCCTTCCTGGCAGCTGCCACTAATTAACTGTTTCTTATAGTTAGTGTTACAAGTGTTACAATGTCTGTTAAGACAACTGATGAAGGGAGTGTATGAGTCATCAGTGTGTAACTGTCCGCATCTCATTTGCATATTAACCTTGGCCTTAGGAAGAATAAGTCACAACAACTGAACCACGCTGAGTGCGGAGCTGTGTTAGCACACTGAGTTAATTACCACTGAGTTATTACAATTAATATTGTCAACAAAAACAGAAGGAGCCATTGCATATTTTTTACCAGGTGCAGGGCTTCACGTGCATATAGGGGTGATGCTGTTGTTTGTCTTCCGATGACTTTGTTCTGGGATTAGAACAACCAACTCAGGTTGTTCATGAGAATAATATTCTATGTATGAAAAAGCAAATGAATCCACAAAGAAAACCAGCAATGAAACAGAAAGGTAATTATTTGGCTGACAAAAAGTTGTTGCTTATAGGAAGCAATTAAGAACTTCATTAGTTAGATCACAACACCGTATTAATCACAACCGTCACAATTCTTTCTCAGTAGTATCATTTTCTTTGAAAAAATAGATTCTCACAGTATCGGCCTCTTAAACTCATATTGAAAGTAGCCTCCACAATGCCTTCCCACATGTCTTCCGGCATATAAAAACAGTACTCCAGTCAATCATAAACCCATTACTCAAAACTATCATTGCAGCACAGGCTGGCACAGACTAATGACTACAGCTCAACCGTTGCTGTAACATAATGCTTCTCTACAACAATTCAATCAGACAAGCTTTAAAAAACTAATCTAACAAGTGTCCTCAATTTTGAATATTTTATGCTTGTCAGTCTTAAACTCAGTATGTGACCCATTCATTAAAGCTTAAACTGTTTGGATTTATGTTACTGAAACAGGATGGAGATCATCATAGCTGGAGTCACAACTGTTGACCAGACTGTCTGCACTGAAGCTCATCTATCAGGACATCACTGCCATCTAGTGTTAGAACACTGGAAAAGCTCAAATATTTTCAAATACAAAATGTACACAAATCGTCTGCATCTTTCTAAGAGTCAGATCCACCATTTTACAATAACCTGATGTCACTATTTCTTTCTTTTTTAGATGACTGTGGTGTCCCCATGCACTCAGAACCTGATGGATAGTGCTCACCCTCAAACTGTGCTTACCAAACTCAATGAGCAGCGCTCACAAGGCCTTTTCTGTGATGTTACCATTGTGGTGGAGGATGTTAAGTTTCGGGCCCACAAGAACATCCTTGCAGCCTGCAGCGGGTACTTCAGGAACGCTCTGACAACGCCTGAAACATTTAACTCGAGCCAGGTGCTGGAGCTGATGGACCTGAAGTCTGAGGTTTTCGCCAGTATCCTCAACTTTATCTACTGCTCAAAAGTGATAACACCGGGTGTAGAGGACACAGGGGGGCTAGTGGCAGCTGGCAAAAGACTTGGAATTCCTTTTTTAGAGAAACTTGCAGAACAAGAGAGGCGGGATGAATCTGTTAAACCCACAGATTCCAGCACAGCCCCAGTGTCTAAAAAAACAAAGAAGGAAGCTCCCAGGCCTGAGGAGATCGACAGTGCCACAGGGCCACGCATCACCAATGCCTTCTCCATCAATGAAGTTTGTCCTGGGAACAATCTTTTCACCCCACTGGTTCAAACCAACGGGGAGAGGCAGTCACCAGATGTGGGACAGCTCCCATCAAGTTGCCCTACATCTTCCTGCCACAACGGAAACAATGAGACAACCCAGGCCCTCTCAGAGCACTCGTACGCAGTCAGCAAATCTACTGAAAGCACGGAAAGCAGTCAATGGGACAGTAAGGTCTTAAAGCCAGCAATACCACAGCCAAAGCAACTCCTTTACAGGAACACAGGCCCCCTTAAAAAGCGCCACAGGCTGAGAGGCACTTTGTGTAAAAGTCTACTACCAACACCAGCTGAACCAGAAACAGATCAACCAAATACAATCAACCCCATACTAGCTGATGGTGTTCCTGCTGCAGCTCTTGCAGTCACGACACCACCCCCGCTTTTTTCAGAGTCAGAAATAGAAAAACGTATAGAACCAGGGCTTCCTATAGCCCCTGACAACGCTCGAATGGAGCTGGGTCCACCACCCCTTTCCCCTCACACAGAGGATAGCATTTCAATCTACGGATGTGAGCACTGTCCAGAGATATTCACAAATAAAGCTCTTCTCACTGTTCACTCAGAGGTACACAAAAAGCGTTTCGTCAGTCATTTGTTTTGCAAGTTTTGTCACAGAAAGTTCATACACCTCAAACGGCTGCGGAACCACGAGCAGGCCTGTCCAAAAGCTGCAAGAGGACCACCTAAACTACAAGCCACTGACATGCCTACCAAAGAGTTAGAGCTCCATTCAGAGGAAATGCCAAACATAGAGAGCATCATAACACAGCTTCCCTCCCCTGACCCCTCCACCCCAGAGCCCTTTCAACCGGACCAATCTGAGCCTCCACGGGAGGAGAAGGTAGTGAGGCCAGGTGGCGGTCAAAGGAGATACAACTGCAGTGTATGTAAACGGGTCTATGTGACCCTCTCCAGTCTGAAGCGGCATGAGAATGTACATTCCTGGCAGAGGGCCTATCCCTGTCATTATTGTAATAAAGTGTTTGCCTTGGCAGAGTACCGTACTAAGCATGAAATCTGGCACACAGGTGAACGCCGTTATCAGTGCATTTTCTGCCTGGAGACATTCATGACATATTATATCCTCAAGAACCATCAGAAGTCTTTTCACGGCATTGATCCCAGTCTAGCTGTTAAGAAGAAATCCGCCAATGGCGGGCTGAAAGCCAGTGTGTATCCAATCAAACTGTACAGGCTTTTGCCTATGAAGTTTAGAAAGAGACAATACAAAACGTATAGTGAGACATACTCAGAGAGTCTGGAAAAAGGGGATCAAGCCCCACTAGATAGCAGCTCTCTTATCCCACCATTTGAAGAAAATAGTCTGATCAGCCATCCTGACACTGTTTCATTCCCTCTGACATTCATGGCAACGACAAAGATGGTGGCACCAGTCATGCCTCGCATCAGCTTTGACAAGCCATGTGACCAAGATATTGACCAAAGTCTGAGCAGTGAATTGGAAATTCAGAGAGGCATAGGAAAAGAGGCTGAGAATAGAGAGCCGGCCTTCATTAACATTGACAGTACCTTCTCTTTGCAACCCAGTACAAAGCCTCCTGCAGTGGGTTACAAAGACAGTTCTTTAGCACTAAGTCACTCCGAGCACATTGGTCATAGTGTGCCATTCTTAAATTCTTTAAACAATGTTAAAAAGTTAGGTGAGCTATCAGCTTCTGCAAAAAGAGTTGAGGATATGACCAAGGAGTTACTTCAATCAAGCACCGAGAATCTGGTGCGTGATAAGACGATGGGGGCAAAGATTGAAACATATATTGCCAAACCTGTATGCCCAGGTCCATCTGTGGACGGTTCTGCCATGCCGCTCTGTCAAATAACAGTAAAAATAGGCAATGAAGCCATCATCCGCCGTCGAATCAAAGGATCCAAGCTCTTCCCCAGAAAGAAAAGGAGAATCAGAGAAGTGAATGAAGAGGAGAGCCCAAGTCAATGTCCTAAAATAAGGGAAAACTCAGAGAGTCCCAGACTTCGACTCAGAAATGAAGTCACTGCTGCCACAGAGACATTCGATGATCCCAATGACCTTGATGCAGCTGATATGCTTTGGCGTCCCTACTATTCTTACAAAGCTAAAAAGAAAAGAAAGAAGCTGAGATTCAAGCACAGAAAAGCTTTGTTTCAACATTACCCAGAAGCATCTGTGGACAGAACTGCTGCCAGTGAGGCCCCTCTTGATAGAAGTAGTAGGCTGACAGAAGAGAGCGTCTCGGGTGGAAGTGGAGAGGTGAAACGTACCTTTAGCAGGAACTCCAGCCCGAGGGCCACATACAACTGTGACATCTGTGACAGCTCTTTCATCACAGAGACCGGTCTGAGGGCTCATGTTATTGGTTCCCACCCATGTTTCTGTCGGACCTGTGGTAAACAAGGTCCCCCTGGAGAGGCACCTGCTGGTGGTGATTACATCTGCAACAGCTGTATGGAAAATGGCTCCTGCTTTGATAATACACCCCGGAGCCCTAACCCAGAGAAGAAGTATCGCTGCTCCTTCTGTCCCCAGCGTTTTCTCTACCTTGCCACCAAGAGGAGCCACGAAAAAAAACACCAGGAGACAAATGATGAGGGATATAATTTTGACAACTTGACACCATGTTCAAAATACACGAGTGAAGGCAATAAACAAGACATCGTCAAAGCAGAACACACAGACAATCAAGGAGGCCCTGACATCAAAAGTGAAAGGGTGGAAGGAGAACTATTTTCCATTGATAAAATTAAGCCTAAAATCGAGGATACATCTGACTTCATGCCTTTGACTGCCTACCAAGACATGTCGTATTCCAAAATTAAAAGTCCACTATTGCCCTGCATTGACCCAGGTTTTTCCCAGACACCCTCGAAGGTCAAACATAAAATGCCGAAAAAAAAGATCAACGCACAGCATTCTATGCATCCCATCTCAAAAAAACAAGCCTATGACAGAGACAGCAACATGGATATTTTGACAGCGGCAAGAAAAAACATTCACAATGACCGTAAAAAGTCCTATAAACTCTTTAAGACCAGTGACTCTGAAAGTAAAGCTTCCCACATTTCTATACACAAGCCAGAGAAATGGGTGTGCAAGGAGGAGCCATTTTTCTAAAGATCTTTGAGGACTTTGATCAACAATAGAAAAAAATGGATGGGAAACGCAAGATTTTGTAAAGTTGAGCTCAATAAAATGTGTTGAATGGACAGTTACAATGAGAATCTAATATCAGTATAGGCTGTACTTTCTTCCTTCTCAATGTCAATGACTGAGGGATTTTTCACCTTTGTAGAAGATATTTTTTGGATATTATAGGACCTTCTGACACAGACTGTACTTTTGTCCATTGTCTATGCATACATGGCAGTCTCATTGACACGACTGTAACCTCAAGAAGATACATGTAGGTTAGAAATGTTTCTTCACACGGTGTGCAATTTCAGAAGAAAGGCAAGATGTGTTAGACAACTGAAAAGCTACCTACTATAGTTACATCTTCACTTTTTGAAACATGTGTGGGGAAAACAATATGCATTTTGCAACTGTAAAATTTCTGAAACATCCGTTGAGTTAACATGCCATGTTAAGTTGCACTTTATAGTTAGACAAAGCTAATCTATCTTAAATACTTATGATTACATTTTAATTCTAAGCAGCATTACTTCTGTTTTAATTTCATATTTACAAATGGCACCATTGAGATTAAAGTTCTTATTTTTTGTGTTTATGTAAAAAAACATGTTGAACTATTTAAATAAATGTTGTTGATATTCTAAACAGTTAAACCCTGTTCTCATTTAATCTGGTTAAAATACTGTAAACACCTGAACATTAACTCACATTATTCAGTGACCACTAGATGACACATTGTACGGCAAGAACAGGGAAATCATTCAGTGTGGAATTGTGAAGATTGGTTATTTTGAAAAAGTGGTCAATTTTAAAATAGCCAAATTTAAAACCGCCAAATGGGTGGGGGAAAAAAAAAATCTGTTCCTCAAATCTAAAGCCAGATAGTGGTTACTTGGTCCTCCCAGTCCTTTGGGGACCTGCAGCCCATCTGAGAAGTTCATTCCCTCATTTTTCCACTCAAACTGCATCTGTATTTAGAGTTGGGCCTCAAGACAATATTTCCAGACGGTTACAAATTCCTTGCTTCTTCCTAAGACTGTCATTGAGTTGTAACACATGGATCATAAGGTTTATGTAAAAATGTCATACAGGCTACATATTGAATCGACTTTGATGTAGTCTGTTATTTAATACAGCTTAAATACCTATTTAAAAACAACAATTCATGTGATGTTATTGATAATATTCCAGATTGTAGGCAGCATTTTTATTTACATTTCATTTAATATTGTAATCAGAGCTACTGGCATAAAGAGCCACTGCACTTTGAGATAAGTAAAGACTAGTTGCACTAATATGAAAAGGGCAAGGGCTCTCTAAATTGTAGTAGCTGTTATTGTACTTCAATAAAATATAATATACACACTAAACATTGACTTGATATAATGATCATTAATTCCATATATTTTTGTGTTATGAAAACTAACCTATAGATAATCTTGGTAGGGTAAATGGTAAGTCTATAACAAAATAAAGGTAAAACATCTAGATGAGACATCATCAGAATAAAGGTCTTGTGAATTAGTGTGTGCAAGGTGTTAACTAAAATATTGCATAGAAATTGTTTATAAAAGTTATAATGCATACCTGACCACCCTTTCAGGCTCCTTGCTACTATGAGCGATGGAGATCAGACCGAGCAAAAAGCAACATCACCTTGAAAGAGAGGAAGAGAACACAGGATGTGAGTCACACTTTCATCTGATATCTGAGATATTGGAATAGGATTTGAATACAAATTAAGATAAAAAGGTGATAAAAACTATGTATGCATACATATTTTAAAAGATAGTTATACAGTTTTTTCCAATGAAATAAGCATTCACAAAGTGACCAATAAATCCTATAGAGTCATCCAAGCTATTTCCCAGCTATTTTCCAATGAATTATCCTGCTAAAAATGTAATCAGGAAAAGGTGCTAAATTCCTTAGTCTTGAAATTTAAATTGGCTTCACATGAGCCTGCTAACACCATTCGGTATTCATTAAAATATCATCTGTGTAAATTTGATCTTACAAAAAATGAGTAATGCTTGCGAATTTAGTAAGGTTTCTTTTTTCAAGACAGTTTAAAGTAATTTTTTTCGGGCCAAATCCTTCTTAAAATTCACCAGTTAACAGTTCCGCTTCAGGTATTTGTTGTTGAGTAGTGGTAATTCATTCACACAGGTGGTAACAGATTTAACTCAGCCTCACACAAGTGTGTCACATACGGACAGGGTTAACCCAAAGCCCTGTGGTGTCCAAGATTAGCAAGCTAAGCTAGCTTCACAAGTCAAAGTGTTGGGAATTACGGCTCTTAGAAAGGAGGCGGATCTTTTGAACAGCTCTCGGAAAGGAACGGAGTAATAAGATCCGAGGCGAGAGAGTGGTCAGATTCACGAACGTGCCTGCACTATATTTTCCTGTGTCAAGACACATGCTTTTAAAACTTAAAAGGAAACGGCAGAATAATGTAGGAACAAGTAATCAATCAAGTCATTGATTTGCCAATAATTTATGATACAACTTTGTATGACTACAGAGATGTCAACAAAAAAACAACAAACCTGGCGGAGGGTTATAATATTGCTCACCTTCACCAATATGTTGTGGCAACATGATTCTGCTGCACGTGACCTAGTATAGCCGAGTTCCAGTTGAAAAAAGGTAATCCGGCAAGTGGATCTAGGGCGGGCAGTGAAATTTGGGCACAACCAATCTTGGATCTCATCGGCTATGGTCTGAAGATTATAGCCTCTGGGGAAAGTGATGAACGTGCCGGGCGTGCAGCCAGCGGTTAGCGACAAACGACTTCCGGGCAAGACTTCCTTTTCCACGTGTTGCATTGTAAAAATCGTTTTTTTTGTGATTTACTTTAATTAACAGGCCTTACCTTTGCTGAAATTTCAAGATCATGATGCAAATTTGTAGAAAGTAAAAATGCAAGCTTAGTCAAGTCTGTCTTCAAGAGGAGAAGAAAAAAATAGTTTAAAATGCATATTTGTTGAACGGAGGTCAGATCGATAATATCTGACACATTCAAGGAAGTCGGGAAATCTAAATGCTGAACAGCTTTCGTGAAACCGTTTCAAGGGAATTTGTCTCAGGTTGAATTTTGACCTGGAACGGATTGTTAGCTGAACTTACATGCAGATGTCTGTTTATAGAGATAAAAAAGAAGGTCAAATGACAGCTGATGAGACCCGGGATCTCATTATAGCGCATTACATAACAACTATAATAACAACGGCTCTCACCTACGACTCGGTTCTCGTCGTTCGCACTAACGAGCCGTTCAAAAGAATCGGATCATTCGCGAACGTCACAACACTACAAGTCAAAGTATTAGCTGTTAGCGAGCTTTTTTGTTGCATAACGAGCAACACTAGAGAGAGAGCTTAATCCCTTTAAAAGTCATACGATCTTAAGAATGAAGGAGCAAAGGGCTCAAGCAAAGTGCTCCACTGCTAAGGACGCTTGATGTTTCTCCCGTGACTGTGTGTGCGGGACCTGACGTGACGCGGCGGTGGGACTGGCTCTCTTCACTCTGCCTGCACTCACAGACGGATGTGATGAACCAGCGTTGAATGCACCGGAGCAGCGACAGTCAGCTCTGACCATGGCGGAAGAGGACGACGCGAGTATTCGGATTTTACAGAGCCTGCGGGGTAAAATATGTAAGTTTGACTGGCACGCCGATGTTTTTCGTCTCTCACAGGGGGAGAGAGGTTGGTCGAACCAGCGCGAGTGGAAGCCGGAGGGGCGCGGCGTGCTCTCACAGTGTGGAGGCAGAGGAGCAGTTCATCTGGTCGGTCTGCTGGTTAACGTCAAGTTAGCCTAGCATGCTAGCAGCTGCTACTAGCTTGTTGTGAATGATTTCATTCATGGAGCAGGGCTTCTTGGACGTCAGCTAAGATGTGCAAGCAAACTGAGTGTTTTGTGCGTACTAGAAGTGTTAACCTTTTAAAAATAAGGGTTTTTATATGGACTTGAGCTGCCATGTTAGCCTAATCAACGTTGGTGATAAAGTAGGCTAGCTACTACCAACCGATTCAGTCTAACCATTTCAGATATAACGTTACTCACTGCAGGCATCTGACATTCAGCTATCTTATGTCTAATGTTTGACTATAATAACATTATTTCAGCGACAACATTCATTTTAAACGCTACGCTATCAAATTAAGTAACCAAGTAATTGTAATTCAGCCTTAAGAGATACATTAGCCACTCAAGTGTTTCAGTCAGACTCTTTTAATATATAAAATAACAAGTCATATCTTGGTCACAGGCTTGTGTGCTCTTTGACCTGCATGTGGAGGCTACTAACAGGAAACACTCATCATTTACATGTTCATCAACGATTAAAGCTTCCATAGCAATAGGATTTGCAAGCAAATTACTTCGATGTAGTTATTATATTGCAAACGGAAACATAAGCTTTAAAGTCAAATACCTAACTAGCTAGTTTCCTCATTCTCATTCACACACTGGGCTTGTCCAGTGAAGCGCCTACCTGCTGCAGGTTTGTTTTGTTTTCAAGACACATAGGGCTGCTTTTTATAAATGAATCCAATACATGCAATATGAGGGTGAGATTACTCAGGGTACACTCTACACCCACTGCATCGCCATCTCTATATTGGTGTTTGAGGTAAATTATCATGGTTAAGGTTTGGATCAGATTGCTTCATCTCTTTGGGACGTAAAGTAAAATGTTACCATATATGTTATTCCTTTGTATATTTATTAGCAGTAATAGAGGTATTTTAAATATGTTCTATGTATGCCAAATTACATTTTTCTATATGCGACTGAGAGACATTTTATGCTTGAAAATTAGGTGTAGACTGACATTACAAGCTATAAATGTGGCTTAACTGCATTGTTTACTGTGAGGCTAATGTAAGCTAAGTAGTATGTAATGCTCGTAAGCATAGGCCACAATAGGAAGACAACAGTTTCACTACTATGAATTAATGAGAAAACGGTAAGCAGAACAAAATAGAGGAACTATAATGGCATGTAACTCACTTTGCAGTCTTGCGAAACTCCATTCTTCCCTGTTCACACTTTGTCTTTTTTCCTTTAGCCTACATTATTAGAGATGGCATTCTGTGAAGAAGTATTATTAACACACTTTTAAGATGACCAGTTTCTTAAATGACCAAGCAGTCATCAGCCAAGACAGCCATTGTTTATGCACACTCTTTGACCTTTAGGTCATAGTTATCACAAGGTAACATGCTTCTGTTTTTAGTGGAAAAAGAGAAGAGATGACAGTAGGGCTGGTCTGCCAAAGTAAGTGGTTGTTTCTGTGTGCTTGTGTGCTTGTGGGCTCTACTCCCATCAGGTCAACCTGGTCTAAGCTTAGTGACATCCTGGCTGTGTTCACTGGCCATGCTAAGTTTACGCTCTTATTAATAGGCTGTTAAAAAGCTGATCTCATACTTGACTTTTCTTAATTAGGTCCCCACCTGGGCTTAGGGTGCCTGTCCTTAGCTAGAGGATCAATTTAGACTGCTATCTTTGCCTTTCTAATCCTCAGGTCTAAATCTGACTCATTGTGAAGTTATTGATAGTGCTGTACTTGCAGTGACTGCCATTAGCTGTTCTAGAGATTCCGGTTGAACTTATCTGGCTTTGATTTAGTAATTGAGAGTGTGCGTGTTGCACAAAACTCCATGACATGTAATCTGGGTCTGCCTGCAATGTAAGGGCAGTGTGTGTAAATGTTGTGTGTGTTACAAAGGTGTTATTTGTGAATCAGCGCTGTACCATCACCGCTGGTAACGCTGAGGAAGTCAGTGTTTCATGTTTTTAACCACATAGGAGGTGCAAGTCTTCTTCAGCTACATCCGCTCTTCAGCTCGCCCTGAAACCTGGCAAGAGCCAGTGTCCCGATATCAGCGTGAGAATGTTGATTGTAAAAGCATATTTCCTGCGTGTGATCTTTGATTGCAATTTCATATTGGTTCAGATTAGCACGTTTTAAGTCAGCTTCAGTGACATTAACCCTTACTTAAATGAATATTTTTTTTAATTAACTGTAGGGTTAAATACTTATGTTTATAATATATAACGTATTATTATAAACTGATCCAAACGTGCACATTTAGCTTATTGTAGATGTTTGACTCTCGACTTGTGCACGAATGCATTGAATTAGTGAAGCAAAATCTGAAACTTAAATGTCCCTTTTCTCAAAACCGAATGGATGTATCTATCTGTAAGCATGTATTTTAGTTATGTCATCTGATGTGCCAAAGACTATTGCACAGTGAACTCATGTGTATATGTTTTTGCAATTAATTAACAGTTATTACATTTTCCTTTCAACATGAGAATACTGTTATCTTGATGATGTTCTTCTCTCTGTGCGGCAGGTGAAGCTAAGAACCTCGGTCCAGTCTCGGGTCCAAATCGACAAAGGGATCTCTGCACTTTTTGCACCATAAGTCTGGATCAGGAGGAGGTGTTTCGCACAAAGGTGTTTGACAAAAGCGTCAGGTAGGAGGGAATCCCTGAAACTTCTCACGTGCTTTGAATAATGTTTCATGTGGATTATATTTCCAAATTCCATCTTGTTGTTGTTTTATTTCCAGTACAGGTTGCAGTTTTGTAGCTATTGCTGTACAGTAAGGTGTTGATTCTGTAAACATTACAGTACAGTGTCACCTTAAAACTTTACACCTTTATTATATTTAATTCAAAGTCGCACCAAAGTTACATAAAATTCCATTAGACTACGTAATGATAAAAACATTGGTGCAAATATGTGCAATAGTCCTTTTGAAGGTGGTGGATGTCAAAACTGTTCATTTAGCAGTCGCAAGAAAGGCCTTTAGTTTTTATTTTAATGCTGCAGATTTACTTGGGTTTATTCAGATATTAAACAAACTAAAAGACAGCTACTTTTTGCTCATGTATTTCAAATATTTAAAGTTTTATATTTCCATATCTTTCTTTGAATTTGAAGGATGGTTCACTACTTGGCAAACTCTCTACTTTGTCACGTATGAAGAGCAGCACTTGTCACTACAGAATAGTAGAGGTCAGAGAAAGGGTAAAATGAGTAAATGATTAAGTATAAAGGCTACATTGACAACTTATTGTAATAAATAAACAACAGGACCACATCATCTGTAAAAAAAAAAAGACTAAATCTAATGTGCATATTGTGAGTAGGATCATAGTGATGTGTGCAGAAAATCTCATTACTAAGGGGAAATAATTGCAGAGGTGTTCAGGCATTCACTCTTCTGTCTTGGGTTTCATCGTGTCTCTGCATTTTACACCTCATCTAAAGTGGGGGATGTTGGTGTGCAGATCAGGCTTTGGGGTTCAGTCTCTTATGTGAGCCATTTCCTATTCAGATTACATTTTTAAACAAGCACAACAAGCACGTATTAGATGAGTATCTTACGACCAGCGAGTCAACTAAACATGTTGAACCGTCACTGCTGCCACTCTCTAGAGACAGTACAATATATTCAAGTTTTTGACTGCTCATCTGTTGCAATTTTTGGTGGTCACTGGTTCTTTCCACACTTATTGCTTAATATACTGAGTGATTGATAGATTGATTGATGATGGAAATTTTGTCCGTTAGTTTGCTAATGTGTATTTAGATTGATGTTAATAAATGTCCTGTAAGTGGAAACTGTGTCTGCTGGTGCAGTAGCTTTTGACTACAAAAATAATTTCTTATGCTAAACTCCTGTTTCAGGAAATAACATTGATTCAGTTAAGCACGTATGGATTGATAAGACAAACCTTTAATGCTGACTCTCTGAATGTAAGACACAGTTAACTCCCCTTATATCCAAAGAATAGCATGGTCTTCAGTGTTTAGGAGCAGTACTGTTGGCTGCAGTTTACCCCTTTTTTTAGGATTAAATTTAAAACAAAGCGAGTAAAATTGAAATAACCTGAAGAAATTTCTCATGAGGAAACCATTTACTCCTAAAAAAGCTCAACTCTTCAGCATTTCTGTTTGTTGCAGGCTGATCATGGCAAAATTGTTTTAAATTCACTCATTTAACTTCATCTTCCAAACTGTCAAAATGTGACTCAGAGCTGTATGTGTTCAGGGGACCATTTTAGCCGGGAAACAGTAAATGATTCAGACTGGAAGCTTTATGACCGATAGCTACATGTTCACAAGCGATTCAGAGAAAAAGTGTGGGCACCAGGAAACCTTTTTAGTTTTCTATTTACACCATTGCACATCTTACTGTAAACATGGGCCTGCCTTCTCTAGGTATTTCACAATAGCTGTTCTTTTTTTCTCTCCTGATTTCGGTGCCGTTCAAAAGGATTTTACAGTCTGTGAGGAAGTGAGTCCTCCCACGCTCTCCCCTGTCTTTCTCTCTGTGTCACTCTGAGCTACCTTTGCCTCTGTTCAGCACATTTGAATAATCACTCATTTTGCCCAGTGTGTGTTTTTTCTAAATGGTGCTTGACTTCTAATGGTTTAAAGGATGTATGGAACCACTAATTGCAGCTAATCCCTCGGATTAAGCAGGCATGTTCAAGCAGTTTGCGGTCAAGTGGCTCTACCTCGCAGTGTTACATTATTTAGATGCTAAGATGACAACAGAAAGGAGGGCAGTATAGTCGGTGTGTGTGCAACGAATGCATCATTCAATTGGATGTTGTTGAGGATGAGTGGGTGTGCACTGGATGTGCGGGTCAAACCTAGTCCGGAAGTGCAGGGTATTTCACCATCCAAGGTGCGTAAATCGTAGAGGGAGGCATCTTTGAGGGATGAAGAGCTGCAGGAGCTCAGCATTGATAGTGAATATTTATACAGATACCACTGTTTTCAAGACTCATGTCCAGATTCTGACTCATTTTTTAATAACCGAGAAAATTAAACTCTTAAAAGTCACACTTTTTTCAGTTTTTCTTTTCCAACTGTTCCACAAAGATGTTCAGATACAGGCTGCCCAGTGATTTAAAGTTACATTGATTCTTAATCCCAAATAAACAGATCTCTGAACTTTGTCAACTCAACTGTCCTAATATGACTTAAAATATCGCAGGTTGCAATTTTACTTGAACATATGAACAGTTTACAGTACGACCCTCTAAGTGCTGTTCATGCTGTTTGGGACAGGTGGTCCATCTGCAGGCAGCAAGTACATTGAGGTAGTGCTTAACCTACATTCATCTATGTCAGATCAGGCTGTCTGGCTGTCCGTCTTGGTCGTGAGGTAGTTATGTTGGCAGGACTGAGTGGCACAGATGCTCGGGCTCTCTGTGTTTGTGCCAGCTCCTACAGGGCACTCAGTCCTTTTTTTTTTAAAAACCCTCTAGTTAAGGTTATACAGGGTTTTAGATCACGCTGTTTATTGATTGAAGTCTGTATGTTACCCTTATGTCTGCAAAGGTTACTTCCTTGTGCTCAAGGATAATGACTAATGTTGTTCCTTTTTTTAATACACAGAAATGCATAAAATGATAGCACAATACGATATATATTAAGGCCCACGATAACAATAATATTGCGATTCTGCGATAATTGATATAATGCAAGTCAATCATAATGATACATCACGATATCTGATTAACTTCTGCTTTGGCCAATAATTGTATTGCACTAGTCACAACGACAATTTATTGCTGTAAAATGCCTTGGTAATGTGTATCACAACATCTTAATTTCGAAACTGTCAATGTACAATTTCTAAAAACGGTCCCTATCTTGGTTTGATTCATATTTAAAGGGTCATTAACAGTGTGTTGTGATCAATAACATCAAGGCAGTCTTTTACAGAAGTGAAACAGGAATCCCCCAAGGAAGTATTTTAGGTCCCATCCTTTTCAGTTTGTATATTAACGACCTACCACAAATATGCCCTGGTATTGGTCTCCAGATGTATGCTGATGTCGTCCATGCATCTGGTAAAACCTGGCATACTGTTGAAGATAAGCTAACAAAGAACTTCCAGAGAAGTATCAGCCTGGCTTGATGCCTCTTGTTTCACACTAAACACTAAGAAAACAAAATCTATGTTTTTCAATAAGCTACCTCCAACAGAATCCTTGAATGTTAAAATGAAAGGTGTGCTCATTGAACAAGTACCAAAGATGACGTATTTAGGGATTATTTTAGATTCTCAGTTAAATTTTAAAAGTCATGCTAAAAAGATTTGTAAAACGATTAAGGCTAACCTCACCTGTTTTAAGATAATAACAAATTGCTAGACATCAGACTGTGCCATGCTGTTTCTAAATTCAATGATATTCTCTGTCCTATGGTTTGGCTGCCACCAGTCTGTAATTAAATCTATAGAGTGTCATTATAATCGGGCCTTGAAAATCTTGGAAAACAAGTTTTTATTTAAGTTTCATTTTTAGTAAATATAAGATTTTAAGTTTTACAAACTTTATTGATTTCCATTATGTAAAACTTAAATGGACTTGCTCCTAAGCCTTTCTGTAAAAACATCAAAAGATTACAGAGTTTAAGCAGATCCACCAGGGCAGCTTTTAGTGGCAATTGTATGGTGCCATTCATCATCTTTTGCTCAGACAGCTTTTTCGGTGAAAGGAACAAAGTCTTGGAACTTGCTGCAAACTTCACCACTTTTTAAAGAGCTCCCAAATCCTGGTTTATTCAACAACAAACCTGCACTCATGTCTGGCTTTTAAATGTAATGTTTTTAAGGGGTGCTTAATTTTTTCTTGCTGTATTTAATGTATTTTCTTTGTTACTTTTCTGTTAGTAACCTCTCAGTTTCCTAAAAGTCCTTCTAGGGACAGGTGTTGCAAACTACCAGACGCTATAAACACTAGGATACTTGCATTGGATGGCTGTTTTCAGTTTGTCTATGTATATTGTATCTGTCTCTATCAAATACAACATAAATAAATAATCAATATTTTGTCCCACTCGTAATATATATGATATGTCATCACAATATAATTCCACTGAAGTCCTGCTCACAGTTATCAGGTATAATGGATGGATGTTTGTTTATTTAAAGTAATAGTGGAAGGACCCTTCCTTCCTGCCTCTCTGTCCTGCCTGGTTGACAATGTACAGAGACTGTACGTATTTCAGTACCAGCTATTTTCAAAAATTACCATTTCATTAGTCCAGCAAATATATAACACAGAAGAGACTTAACAAATAATATTTACAGGGTTTGTACATTGTCAGGCTGCGTACGAAGGGCATGACAGGAAAGGTTTTGGAGCGAGCGGATGGCAGAAGTGACACACAACATAGCAAGAACATTTCCCACAACCCCGATGAGTCATAAGGGCACCCTGTGTTGTCCACCTTCTGCTCGGACGGTTCAATTTGCCAGTAAATTACCAAATCCTGTGTTCATTATTGTTTCATTCAAATATGACACTGACGAACAATTTAGTTGGAGGACGAATGCAAACCAAAAGCAATTAGTTACATGAAGATTGAAATGATTAGAAGATTTCACAGTAGAGAGTTGGGTCAGATGGACGTCAAAGATGTTGTTAAGGACAGTTAAAATGTAAAGTACATAAAGTGACTCTTAAACGCTCCACACTAGAGTCTGACCTTTATGGGATTTGTTTTGACAGTAACTGCTTTTAGATGAGAGGAACTCAATGATTACTGATTTGCAGCCGATTAAAATATATATATTTTTTTGACATTTTTAATTATTGTCAATCAATCATAATCAACTGTCTGCAGCACATGTAGCACATCACTGACCAGACAGTGCTGAGAGTTTTGTAAAATGCTCAAAGTTACACACTCAGACATGAAGACACCATTTGTAAATCACCTGGAGCCGTGTTCTTTGCTTTATCTAATTTGACTTTGAAAAAGTTATTTCCGTTTATTGGAAAACACACCTTGATACTGATACATAGTGATGGACCCTTATTGGTCCAATAATATCGGCCAACTGATATCTGTACTCCATAAAGCCATATTATACTGATTGCAATTTGCAACACTCACATTTGGTGTGATCCTCACCTACTATGAGTCACTGTGAGCAATGCATACGCACAGCCGCCGGATACAGAGATAAGAGAGGGAGAAAATAAAGGATTTTTTTTCTTTACAAAGAAATCAAGGAGCTTGTAGGTGAGGTGGGGGTTACAAAGCATGATGGTTGGGCACAGCAGGGTCACACACCAAAGCAGCAATTTTCTACATGTTGCCTCTCTCTTTGCGTGGTTGTCCAGCAGTGCCAATGCAGCATTACACACAGGAGTCGCAGCAGTTTACAGCATTCGCACAGATTACTTCATTCTATGCCAGAATGGTTATCTCAATGGTACCCCACCCTGGTATATCATCTGAGGATACAAGTGTGCTATGGCGAACTCGGCCTGAACTATGACTGTTACTGATAATGAGGATATGTAATGATTATGCAAGAGCTGTCACCGTCTTTATTTCCAGACTTTGCTCACCCGTGTGTGCAGGTGGTGAAGACGGGCAGAGTGTCTGGCAGCCAGTCTGTGTCTTTAGTGTGCTCTGTGTGCCTGACACAACAGTCGTGGTTACCGCAGCGATTTCTCCCAAAAACTATATGGAAATTCAAATTTTACTTAATGGGAAAATTATGGGATATTTACATTTACATTTACATGTTGGTTTGAATGTTTATAATAACATTGATTTATCATTAGTGTTTTGTATTAAATAAAATTAAAGTTGTTATTTCGAAGATCTCTTCTGTGCACCTATGGTGATAAACGGTAATTGTGGGAGCACACTTCCCAGATATTGAAACAGTGTTGACGTCCACGTTTGGCTCCGGTTATAACTCCTGATTTTCATCACTGATGGTGGCTTTCGTCTGTAGACTGTTTGCCTTCATCTGAGCATGACATTTGTTTCTTTTTCTTTGGATTTTCACTTACTTTTGAAGTTGGATCTGTAGTCATCGATCTTTTCTTTGTTTATTCAGCCATAGCAGATTACTGTTTACTCGCAACACTTGCAGAGACCATAAATGCAGCCGCTTAGCTCCGCCTACCCTCTCTGGCAGACCAACCACTGCTGGCGTCACTAACTGTGCGCAAATTTTTTCCACAAATGTCCCCACAGACACCCAGCCCATAATTCTGCAGATGCAAAGTGGGCCATAGGCTCATTCACCATTGTGTTACCTCATTTGATAGATAGTGACTTTATTTAAATTAAAATCTTCTAGATTATCACTTTAAATGTGTGAGTGGCATACATATACCTTCTGTCTTATATTCATCACCTCATCATCTGTGTCACCAATTTCTCATAAATCTTGGGTCAGAGGTTTCTTACAGGTTTGCTTATTCTCTCATCCAGTTGCTTTAGTAGATCTAGAACTTTTTGGAAGTGGCTTACACCTCTTTCACGCCTGTTTTATGTGTATGCAACAGTTATCAACCCAGGTCTGTGTTTATAGCAGTTTTTATACATAGAAGGAATGAGGGTATCCACATGCTTATAATTGTTTTATGTAATTATGTTTGAATAAAAGCTTGTTCTTGAATTTCATTGAACAGTTTCCAGGCCTTTGCCACTTGTTTGTCACAACCGTACAACCTTTTTTGCTAACTTAATCCTCTGCTTTTCCTTACAGCCCTTTCTACGGAGAGGACTTCTACTTTGAGATCCCACGCCCGTTTCAGTGTTTATCCTTCTATGTTTATGCCAAGAGCGTTTTCCAAAGGGACCTACCTGTTGGTGAGTACACACGTTTTGCACTTTGTTTTTAATCCGAGTGGATGAGCTGAGGTGTAATGTGTGTGTGTTTCTGTCTTCACAGGCAAGGTGTCTATTCGTAAGGATGACCTGTGTAAATACAGTGGGAAGGAGCACTGGTTTAGCCTTCATCCAGTTGATCCTAATTCAGAAGTCCAGGTAATTATGTGTTTTCTATGATGATTCATTAATAAAGTTTTTAAATTTGGCACTCATTTATTTTGCACATTTCTTCCTTATTTGGGGGTTTGACTAGAATTTGCAAAGGCGAAGCTCCGGGGGGTGCAGGCTTTCACAACTTGCAGCATCACAACATAACAAACAGGAAATTCACTTGCATGTAGTCTTGGATTTGCATATAGGAAAAAATAATTTCCATGTTAAAGTAAGGTTAAATAGTCTCTGTCCAAGCTGTCGTTATTCTACAGTTTGAAATCCAAAGACAGGCTCAGCTCTGTTTGCCGATTGGCTGATACGGTCAGCTGTCAGCTGTGTGAACTGTATGAACGTATCAGGCACTCTGGTCTGGTCGCAGGGAAATGAAATTCAATATGCAAGACTTTAGTTTGGAATGTTTTTGGCAGACTCCGGACTCCTTGTATACAATTTCTGAGACTTCTGGATTTATACGAATTCAAATCCCAGAGAACGTGGCGCAACCTGTCTTCATTGTAAACAGTTTAGTGTGCATGGGGAAGGTACCATGATAAACATGTAGATAAATACATATTTTTTGTTTGTTTTAGCGTTTTAGAATTGTTTGAGCACAGTTATGAAATCTTGTTAAAGTCTTTTCCCGTTGCCGTTAGCTCAGTCGTTAGAGCAGGCGCCTGTATACAAAGGCATCGTCCTCAATGCATCAGCCATGGTCTCGACTCCGACTCACGGCCCTTTGATGCATGTCATCCCCTCTCTCTCTCTTCCCAATAATTCCTGTCACTCTTCACTAGGGCTCTGCCAGTACTGAATTTTTCCAACCGCAGTGAAACACTTACGCCTCCTTGCGATTCAGTCGCCGCCACATCAAATCAATACCTGGGATTTTAAGTAGGCAAGCTAGGTCTATGACATTTTTTTATGATGGTCACTGGGTCCACCCCGCAGTTGGCGCCACATAACCGGGGTATTGCGGTCATGTGGTTACTGCAAAGGCCAAAAATGTATCTAAAAAAAAAAAAAAGAAATGTCACACGATATTCAAATGTGACCAGTATTTTTTGTTCTTGATTGAATTTAATATTTTAAGCAATTCACTGCCATGTTTTTCAAAGAAATCTAACTGGTCTGTTGTGACTGCGTACAAGACGGACTTATTTAGAACATACTGTCTAAATCAAGATAGTAATTATTTTATACACCTAGGCAACACTCTGTCGATGCATCTTCTATGCATTATTTGATCTTTGACTTGGCTGTTAAAATGAAGAAAGGGGGGAAAACCTGTTGGAATTGAAAAAGCACTCGCTAATGATTATGATACTTTTGTGTTTTTGATCTGTTTGCCGTGTGAGTCGAAACTATCTTTTTTTGTGTCTTTTTGTGCCTATCAGCATTTAATCGATCTTTTTCTCAGCCGTGCATTTCTAGTTTCTACCACATATAGGGCATGTATGTGGGTTGCTGTATTTCAACTGTACGTGTCTTTGATCAGATAGTTTTTGTGGTCTGCTTGTGCCGACTGAAGCTATGGCACGTTATCACTTCTGTGCTGCTGTAGCTAACGTGTTGACTTTAGCTGCCATTAGCCCACGCTAGACTATTCTGGGTATTTGCTGCTACAGTGATTCACTCACAAGTAGACACTCTCAGCTGCAAAGTTACATCAGTGAGTGAAGGAGGTGTTATTGCAATGCCTCCCTGGCTCAGTTTGCACTCAAACAGGAGCTGTGTGTGAAACCTGTGAGCAGCGTTCGCTCGCATTCCTGTGAAAATGCTCAGTAAATTACAAGAAGAATGCAATTTTCTGAGAAACACTACACCCAATCATAATATTTACTCCCCAGGAAAGAGGATATGTAGTTGTGATGTGAGCGTTAATTTGCTGAGGATGTTGGCTCATTTGGATCATTGCAATGTGTGAGGATTATATTGTCTTAAAGGCCTATCTTGCATCAGAAAGAAACTCCTCCCCAGCTCAGCCAAGTGCTGAATTGCAGAGACAGAGTGCAAGTGTGTGGGCGTTTTGTTTAGCTCTCTCTATCTCTCTCTCTCTCTCTCCCTCTCTCTCTCTCTCTCTCTCTCTCTCTCTCTCTCTAACACTTCCGAAGGCGAGACCGGCAGCCTTCACCACATCCGACCCCATAAAGATCTCTTTCAGTGATGACAGAATTCACAGCTGCTGTGGCTCTGTCACACACATTGCCTCCATTAAGCTAAAACTACATGAAACATGAGGTTTGGCCAGGCCATAGGTCAACTTTGCACCAGAGAAAAAAAAGAAAAAAAAAAGTTTGTTGTAGACAGAATTGAGGCTTAATGATAGTGAAAGAAAAGGAATAATATTTGACGTGTTTATTTTGTCCAAAGCACGTACGGTACACATTTTATCTTGTTTTACAACCCGGATATGATTAACTTATGAGTCCACTTGAAACTTGTTATATTTAATCTGGTATTAGACTGAGCTCGCATGAGCATTCTGTAACTTCTCACTGACCCTTCTCCTCTCTTGTACTCTCCCTGTGTTCACCAGGGGAAGGTTCACTTGGAGATGCGATTGAATGAAGTGATCACAGAGAACGGCTCAGTGGGACAACACTTACTGGTCCGGTGAGTAACAACATACCCTTGCTGCAAGTCAAGTGAGTCCTGATAGTTGGTTAGTTAGTTAGTTTATTTCATCCTGTAATGCACAAAAATGTGCCCAGCCCACATGGGCCTGCAAGACACTACAAACAAAACAAACAAGAGTGAAGACAGAATGAGAAAAAAAGAACAGTTACACCTCAAAACATATCAAACAATGTCTAACAAAGTGTGAAAACATAAAGCGTCCTACTACGCTGTTGTAAAGCCTTTAACACAAACTCAGCCAGCTGAAATACTTCATGTGTGAATAGGTACTGAAGTCTGCATTCATCAGACGTGGAAAACAAATCAGGACAACCTGCAGACATTTTGCTGAAAAGGTGACATCTGAGATTGTGATACAGAGGACAGTAAAACAAAAAATGCATTTCATTTTCAACTTCTCCCAGATCACAGAGGGAACACTTTCTGTTCTCCTCTGGAATAGAGTGAAAGCGTCTCGTTTCCAGAGCCAGAGGCAGGATACCACACCTCAGCTGGGCTAGGACAGACCTCTGTGCTCGGGTTAGGTTCAGGGTGACATAAAGCTCTGTATGGTAACTCTCTTTAATCAAACAGTGTGTTTTAGCTTTGGTTTATATAAGACTTCTTCAGACCATTTCTGTTTAAAATGTTCAAATAGTATTGTTTTAATTTGACTGGCACTACATGATAATTTGTTTCTGTATATATATTGGAGACCTGCTTTGTCAAATATTTTTAAAGCTCCCTAGCCCAAGGATAGTTATTCTAGAGATCCCAGAGAAAGCTGTTCTTAGTTAGTCTCTTATCTGGCATGTTAAACAATCTGTTCCACAGTCGCAACGTGTCACCCTTATGCCGCACCTCACATGGTTCCCAGCCCATGTCACCATAAATAGCATGTTTTGGGGCGTTTTTATGCACACCCAGAAAACGGCGCATAGCTCGGTTCTGAACTGTGAACTGTTTATACAAGAGCATCTGGTATACTACATACGTTCGAGTGTACCTTTTATGTATGCAAAAAACAAAAGACGACAAGAATGGACTGAGCCTGCTTAAACATAATTAAAAAGGAAAAGTAGTGGGGGGTGAAGTGACTGAAGTGGATATGTTCTTTGAACCCTTGTTAACCCTCAATTATAAATAAAGTTATAAATATATTTGACGATCAGGAGTCAAAGAATGAAATGAAGAGTTGCACAGGAAATTTATTAATCAGAGTTTTAAGAATCTTTTCTTTAAAGAGGGGGTATTATGCTGGTTCACTTTTTAAGACATCTATATAATGTTACAATGTTATATGTTCATACTAAACGTGGGTGAAGTTTCAAATCTGTAGGTAAAAGTTTGTTGGAGTAATCCCCAGGCTTCTCAGCTCAGTTTGCAGGCTGCTGTGAACGCCAGTTTTCACACAGTTTTTTCCACACACTGCACTTTGTGACATCACAAAGTGCAGCCTCAGCAGGCTTCGGAGAGCTGGCCAATCAGAAGAAAAGTGGGCTTGTAGGGACGGGGTTTCTTAAACGGACAGAGCTGACTGAGTCATTTCAGGCAGAGGCTGTATAAGGGCCTGCACAGAGCACCAGTGTGAGAAAAATGATTTTTTTTTAACTGTTAATTATGCTAAGCTACTCCACAGGTATCATAGAGTGAAATATAGGCCCTGTTCACATTTGGTATTACGCATCTGTCCTGGGTGATCCGATCACAAATGAACAGCTCTAAGCCCAACAGTTCACAGCATTAACGAGCCCCTTGAATCCGTCTTCAGTGACCACTTGTGATCGGATCTCACCTTTCCGCTCTTTATGCAAATTAACACGGAGGCTCAGTCTCCTTCATTAGACTTATCATATAATAATATAAAACATCATATAATGAAAGAAAGTGTGATGCAGACTCGCAGCACAGAGAGGTGGAGAGCTGCTGCGCATGAGCAAGGAGGGAGGGGGGAGGGAGCGGGTGATCTTGGACTAGAGTGACGACGTGTTATAAAACTTTTGATCATGAAGCCTGATTTTCCTCCACAGCTCTGTGTTTATCAAATATATGATACACAGGAGACTGGAGTCTCTGTTAACAGTGACAGACAGACCGAAAGATCCGCACGATTAACACACAGATCCACGTTATGAAGCGTCGGCCTCCTCCCCACGCTCTGTTATTATAAACTATGATGATCTGCACGCGGGTTATAGCTCCTGCTCCTGTCATTCACAGCATGTGATGTGAAGATGTAGTTTATAGGCACTTTATGGTAACTGTGCGTGAAAATACAGGACTGATCACGACTGCTATTAAGCCAGGAGCAGAGCATGAAACACACACATATCTGTGTCCTCTCCCTCGTCAGTTTGGGATCGTCTTGGATGAAAAAATGAAATTCTCTCGCTCAATAAATAAATGCAGACACGATCTGCCTGTATTTCCGTGCACACACCGCATGATTTTTAAGAGACACAGCGGAGAAATGTTAAATCAGACAGGAATGAGAGGAGAGGTCTCCCAGTATCCGCGTGATCGTTGCTGTGGATACGGGCAGAGTGGGCGGTGGTTAATGTGGCCCAGGACACATGTGCATTCACACTACCAGACGTATGAGGATAAATGCGTCCCAGACCACCTCCGCATGTGGCCTGAGTGATCGGATCTTAATGCGTCTTCAATCCGTCCTGGGTGTGTTCAGACCTGTAGTTAAGGCTGTCCACTTGTTTTCCCGGATTAAAAGATTTTTTTTTTCTACAATAAGAACGTGGGGGAAGCTATAAGCAATGCATTGATTGGCCTTTTCCTAATACTGTATCCAGACACTTGTTAATAAGTGTCTGTTCAAACAGAGGCGTGTGAGTTCAAACGGAGGCGATTGCGAAAGAAAACGAAGAGAAGTTATTTTCAAAAAGGAGTCATTGGTGATAAAATGATATCATTTAGTAATCTTTGCTCTCAGTGGGTCGTTTAAGGTTCTTTGAGTGTCACAATATCACCTTCTCTATCGCCTTTACTTCCATCATTCAAACCTCTCTCAGTATTTTCAGCTCACTTTGCTCAGTTAAAGAATCAGAAATAGATTTGAACATTGACATTGGAGGACACTTTGGACACCTTCTCCCTTCTCAAGGGTCTTGTGCCTCCCTTGTTTGTGTCTTTTAAGGAGTCTCCCCTTTATTAAAACCAGAGTAGGATGGTAATTGGAAGTGTAGGAAGTTTTCCCAGAGGAAACATTAAACCCTGCTGTGGTAAGAATAAATGGAATCATATGAAATCACATTCTCCCAAAGACCTTAATTTAGACTTGTGATATTTGTCATGGTGCTACAACAGCCTTGAATGTTCCCGACCTGCACTTATCATCTACCTGCTGGTTAGATAGGTAATAATTCTCTCTAAAGCCACAGGCAGAAGCTTGCAGCCAACGTTTGGACAGCTATTTCTGGAGTTCCAGTCAATGATTAAACATCACCACTGAACATTAGATTAAAACGTTATAATACTCCATCATTCTTGCTTCATTCAACTTGATCCTATTTTTTCTTATGTTAAGAGCCTTCCTGACTGTATGTGAAGGCTTTTTAATGTATATATCTATTTATTGCAAACTATTATTATTCTATATTTTAATTGTATGGGGTAAATGTCTTCATTTCCTCTTAGTGGCTGTTTTGCTCCACTTTTAAATGGGCTATAGGCTCTTGTTTCGGACGGAGGGCCAATGTGTTGATGGGTTTAGATGAAAAATGTGTCAGTGTTCTCTCACTCTGCTCATTTTACCTTTTGAGTTTGTTCAATGAAAATATTTTGCAAAGAAAAAGCCTTAACAAGCAGAACCTTTTATCAGATAAACCCATGGGAGGATGTGCTGCTCACTGAAGGTAGAGGCTCAGGACAGAGTGCGCATACACGTATATTTGTTTGTGTGTCAGAGCTTCTGCTGTTTACGTATGTTGTTTTGCATCCCCCATTCATACTTGGAGAGCAGGGCGATGTGGAGGAAGTGATGGCATCTGAGCAGGAAGCCTGCGCCTCTCACTCTGCAACCGCTGTGGTTTTCTGCTGCCGTCATTCACAGTGTCACTCAGATTATTTGCTTAAACTGTCACCTGCTTACTGTCAGCTCTCTCCAAATGTGCACAGATGATGAACACTCTGGACTCTAAGGCTACATTTACCAGACGAGGTTAAAGTTGAAATCACAGCTGTCAAGCTAATCATTGCACACTTGTAGTCACCGTGTTGCACAGAGTGTGTGTAGTCACCAGAGATGGTCCGAGCGGAGTGAGATAAAGTTAAGAGATGCAAAGGAGACTGTAGGGAATATCGTCATGACAGCCTGGAAGATGATACATAAACATCCTGACACTCGCTCTGCTTGGTGTCTCCCTCCGGCCTCACTTGATGATGGCCTGAATTCATTCTTTTTCCTCTGGTGACTCCTGCTTAGCAGCCACATCCTGTTTAGGGTGCCGACAGTGTCTGTTTGTTGTCACCTGAAACACCTGTGAAAAAAGCAGCGGCTCCTGTGTGCCATGAGCCAAACATGAGGGCAAAGCACTACTTTGAAATGCAGGCTGTGGCAACACTTTGTCAGATTTTCATCTATATAAGAGATGATGTTGTAACACTCCAACCCCCCTTTACTGTTTGAAATAGTGATCTTAACAATTGATGATGGATTAAGTAAGACTGAGAACTGAAAACTGGACAAGGACGGTGGCAATCATATAACTTCATGGTAATATTTTAACCTTCTGTGTCCAATAATGCTTTCAGGAAACATTATGATACATTATTCAATTCTGCATCAAGAGAAGGAAGTAGTAACAGTATTTCCTCTGAGGTAGCTGATGATCTAATACAAAATATTAACTGTTTATGCTTTAAAGACAGTATGAAAAGCTAAGGTTTGGGTCACTTTTAAGTCGCTTCAGAATTGCCTGAAATATGAAAAGTTCGAAGGTGATGAGCTTGACAGCAGCATTAGGAAAGGTGGATTGTTGTGAATATGTAAATAAGAATATTTGACTTCTACTGATGATAATAATTCAAATCAGCACATTATTTACTGTATTTATCTTGTCCATGTTGTGTCCCTGCACAGTAATTGTGTTAACAGTGTCCCTTCCTCCGTCCTCCTCTAGGATAATAGAGTGCCAGGGACTGCCTTTGATCAGTGGGCAGAACTGTGACCCCTACGCCACCGTGTCACTGGTTGGACCCGCCAGGTAACCCTGTGAATTTCACACATGTACCAAACACATGTGATGATCTCCTTTTTAACTCCACTTTTATACATTAATAGTACTACAGGAGACTGTTAGCAATGCTACAACTGAAAGTACAGAAATAAAACTAAACAGGACATTACATTACTTCTCAACATGATGTAACTGTATCCTCAAACTATCATGTATGTAGTAGTTTTGGTGTTGGTAAATGATAAATGGACTGAAATTACTCAAAGCTGCTTTTACACTACATGTCACATTCACCTATTCACACTCACCGTCACACACTGATGGCAAAGGCCTAAGTGCCAATCTTCAGTCAGATCTATGCCCATTCCTACTCTGATGGCTATGCATTCGAGAGCAATTCAGGGTTCAGTATCTCGCCCAAGGACACTTCGACATGTGACTGTAGCAGCCAGGGATCGAACCACCAACCTTCCGATGGAGGTTGAACCACCAACCTTCCAATGGAGGTTGAACCACAAACCTTTTGATGGAGAGACGACTCTACCGCTGAGCCACAGTCGCAGCCGCCCCGTGATGATCAGCAAGTTGATATAGTGACAGTTATATAGAGTGACAGTTTGCGTAATGTGTCTCCTCAGGTCTGACCAGAAGAAAACAAAGGTAAAGAAGAAAACCAGCAACCCTCAATTTGAAGAGACCTTCTTCTTTGAGGTAAATTCAACACTTACACATTTTTTGTCTAGCCACGTGGCGCAGTGGTTAGCGCTGTCGCCTCACAGCTAGAAGGTTCCTAGTTTGAACCCCCGTTTGGAGGAAGTGGGCCTTTCTGTGTGGAGTTTGCATGTTCTCCCCGAGCATGCATGGGTTCCCTCTGGGTACTCCGGCTTCCTCCCATAGTCCAAAGAGATGCTTGTTAGGTTCATTGGGGACTCCAAATTGCCCGTAGGTGTGAGTGTGAGCGGGAAAGGTTGTCTGTCTCTGTGTGTCAGCCCTGTGATTGACTGGCAATTAGTCCAGGGTGTACCCCGCCTCTTGCCCAATGACAGCTGGCATAGGCTCCAGCCTCCCCATAGCTATGAACAGGATAAGCTGTATAGATAATGGTCTATTGGCTACATTATTATTGGATTACTTTCTAAGCCTGTAAATAAGCCTCTTCATGTTTATCCTCAGGTGTCTCGGTCCAGCAGCTACGCCAAAAAGTCTCATTTCCAAGTGGAAGAGGAGGACATTGAAAAACTTGAGATCAAGTAAGTTTCATCTGTGCCTTTACTTTCTGTGACTTTCTCTTCTTCTCTTTCCTCATTCCCCATTATAGTTTTGACAGAAGACAAAATATTTCTTAACAAGTTAAGGACAAAGAAGTTTTTTTAGATATGGTGTGTTCTGATCACTGAAAGAGAGCGTTGCTTTCTGGTTAAGGATATGTGGGGCTTCCATCACAGTGGACTCATAGCTCACTGGGTAAGACTAGACAGATTCAAAGGTAAACACTCTGCATGGTTTTGAGGTTTGGATTTGAGGTGGTGTCATTGCACGTGTATTGTATTGACTTTTACACATAAAGCAGGTAAGCACTACTCAGTGATGACACTTATTTCAGCCCTGTTTGCCAGAATGGAATTGAGTGTTTATGTGTTTGTGCAGAACACACATAAAACAAAAACATGTGTCTTATGTCAAACACATGTGGTTTGATATAGTTTGATCATTTATATTGATACATTAAATGCTTGTTTCAGTTAAAAACGTTTCCCTTTGCAGAGTGGATTTGTGGAACAATGAGAATCTGGCTCAGGATGTGTTTCTGGGAGAGACGCGGGTCCCTGTCAAGATCCTGCGAAATGACCACATCCACAAAGCCTGGTAAGGAATATAATGTAACATTTACTGTCCATAAGGATTTACAACATATGCATCACTTCTTTTTCAGATTCATACCTCTGTGAGGTTGACAAGACCCAGCTTTGTTAAACATCAGAAATCAATCATTTATTTTACCCTGTCTCTTTAATTACTTCAATTCTACAGTGGTTCAAATACAAACCACGAAAATAAAATGTTATTCTGAATGTTTTTAAGAAGCCAAATTTATACAGGTAAAAACAAAGAGAGTAAATTACAAAAGAAAACTATTTCAAATGAAGTCGTCTAAACAGTATCTACCAGCCTCTGGGTGAACCACACCTACCTACAGTATAAACCAAAACAAAATGATCTTATCTTTGTGGAAGTAACAGATAGAGGTAGTGTTACACCCCTATTATCTACTATCTACCTTACAACATAGATATAACATTTTATTGACGAAATGAGAATATTTTGACTCTATAGTTTAAAAAGTAATTTCTTAAAGGAAGCAGCGTTCAGAGAACCGTGTCACCGAGTCATCTGGGTGCAAAAGGTCTGTTTTAACTCTAGCTTGAGAATAAACGACTTCAGCTGCCATATCAGTACTTAATATTTTTTTTCTTCTCTATAAACAGTATCAGTAACTGTCCACACATCCCATATGGGTCATGCTTTTATGTACTGCCATGGTTGAAAATGTGTAGGCCCATTTTGGATATCCATGAAAGATAATGTAAGACTGGAGTACCTCTGCAGCAAACCTTACGTTACTGTAGATCAGCTATGAGTTTCCTGTGTTTGTTTGTTTGCTTGCTTATATTTTCTTGTTGAAACGTGGCCTCCTGCTCAGGTAGAGCTAATTAGACTGTGGAAACAGAAGGGACAATGATGATGTCCAGGTCTATCATGTTGTTTCCTGAGTTTGTTAATGAATGAAGGTTGTTTTGCAAACATAACTGAGTCAGACTGTGTCACTGTGACGTCATGACCTAATCACCTTCCTCTTAACTACATCAGTTCTTCAGACTTGGCCGCCGGAGCGTCTTGCGTTGGATTCTTTCTGTGTTGCAACTCAGTCCTGTTTATCCATCAGGATACCTTCAGTTTTGAAGTTTTTCACAGGACAGTGTTTTAAAAAACCTTCCTGAAGTTCTCAGTGTTCAGCAGTTTTTACTCTGTGTGGGTGTCTCCTTGCTTTGCGTCAGTGTAGGTGATATGGGATTATGCCAGATAGCAATCTGTTAGTACATGAGGGCTGCGAGCAGAGTGCGTGGGTGGCTTTTTGCATGGTGGCAGTACCTCATGTCCTGTGTTTATGCTGGAAATCGTCCATGATACACACATACAAATTGTTCGGCTTCATGAAATCAGCACAGGTGATCTGTTGACATCTTAAGAGAAGCGTCTCAGCACTTGTGTACCGTGATTACAGATCAAACAACACTGACAAGCCTACAGTATGCAGCTGTAGCTCCTGAAGCACTGCAGATCAACCCTGCATGTCATCACTGTGTATTTTGCTCCACCTGTTGGCTTTTAGGGAGATGTGCATGCAACAGAAATATGAACAAGCTAAATATGAACAGCTAAGAAATCCCAGTGTTTTTAAGAGGAAGTTATTCAATCTCATATACTTAAACACTAATTCATTTCTTATATTCATTGGCTTTAAAAGATGCTTATTTATCTCTGTGGTGTTTTAACATCTTTACAGTAATGCATCTACAAATGATTTTCCAGACAGCATGTTCAGCTGTTGTTGGTGCAGTTAGGTAGTTTTATGCACAACCTGTCATTTATTGAGACATGGTTGGGGTACAGGTAGACTAGAAGTCTTTAATAACAATAATATAATGATAATATTAATACTTTATTAATATAACACATTTCTTAAGCCAGGTTACAAAGTGCTTAACAATTACAACAAGTTAGAAACAGCATAGATAGATAAAAGAATACAAATTAAGAAACAAGAACAAATAAAAAATGAGTAGAAAATCAAACATATCAAACGGGGAGAAACATACTCTAAAAACTGATCCAATACATAGAAAAACGGCAAAAATATAATCACTCAAACACACCGAGATCAAAGACGCTGTAAGATTATCTAAAAGCCAAAAAGGTTTTTAAGAGTGTTTTGAAATCGTCAACCGATTCAGCTGATTTAGTGGCGGGAGGGAACAGTGTTGCCAGATGTACGATAACTATCATATTTGTACGATATTTTTGCCCTCTGTACGATAAACTATCAGTAATGCCAAAAAAGCCAAATATACGATCATTTTGCCCTTTCAAAGAAACCCACAATAACAGTTCAGTGCTGCATCTATCACTCAGTGCATCTCTGCATGAACGCGGCTTGCAAGCAGCTTCCCCGAATGTGCGAGGATTTAGTAGATATGGTGCTTTTGTTTTGAAGGGTAACAACGGAAGGACTGATTGTGTAATGGACTCAATTGCCATCCTGTTTAAGTGAGTAGCATACTATTGGGGTTAAAGGATAGGACCTCCGTGTTGTTACATTAATGTGGTGCGCAGGGCATAGTTTTGCAATTCAATGTGGTATTTTGATCCTTTGTCGTTTTTGTTTTTTCATATGTACGTAGATGTACGTTTTTGGTAAAATACGATAATTTTAAAGCTGCAGTATGATATTGCTGTATTTTTAGTCTGGCAACACTGGGAGGGAATGAGTTCCAAACTCTGGGAGCTACTACAGGAAAGGAGAAGTCACCCTTAGTTTTAAGTTTCATACGTGGTATCGCCAAGAGATTGTGGTTGCTCTGTAATGTAAGGGGTAAAAATCTCTGAGATATAAACAGGGGCTAAGTCATTTAATGCTTTTAAAGTAATCAAAAGTATCATAATTAATAATGTATGTTCCTGATGTTTTGAACAGATGGTTACAATCCCACCAGCCTCAATTTTTTTTTAAAGTGTAACATTTTTTGGTTGATTATTTGGCACTTGTACTTGTGCGGAGCCCCCGAGGGGTCACAGTGAGATTTTCTTTTGACTGATACTTTTGCATTTCCCCATTTGTATTAATATTGGCACTAATACAGTATAGCCCAGTCATATCAATTTACCTAAATCTTAAAACTGAAACTGTATGAACATCTGCAAAACACAAAATTATAAGGGCATGACTGTGATGTCCCTGGAGTAGATTCAGTTCTGTGTTGCAGTGTGGTCTCTCATCTGCATCCATACTGCGGTCTTCTGGAGAGACATCTGGAACTAAGAATCATTGAAGTTTACTTTCACTAATTACATTACCATTCCTATTGAGCAGTATTACTATAGCAACATACTTCATGCCATTACAAAGTAAAATTAAATGAGCTGATCCATACTGGTGCGTTGCACTGGTGGCAGCTGGGCGGAAATAGATATATTGCTCAGGAGGAGAGGGAGACGAAGAAGAAAATTATTGCGAGGGAACGCAAAATTATTGCTTAAAAACATTCTACATTTGTCATTTAAGGTCCTGTCATAGCTTTTCCACAACACAACCGCGCAGTAATGTGCTGTCTGTCATCCTGTGGTCCAACAGGTATCTCCTCCAGCCCAAAGGGAACGGCAGCAAGTCAAAGTCTGATGATTTGGGATCCTTGCGTTTGAAGCTGACCTACATAGAAGACACGGTGCTGCCATCTGCCTGCTACACACCACTCTGCAACCTGCTGCTCAAATCCCCTGATGTGAAGGTATAACAGTTGTACGGGTTACAGTAAATCCCTCAATAGGGGGAAGCCTGTTTAAGACAATTTCTACATTACACACAGAGGAAATGATAAAATCAAAGCTAAAGTACGATAATGTCATTCTGTCGCAGGAGCCAAATACTCTTGATGGATAATTCCTTGTGATGAGGCCTTTTCCTCATCACAGTTAAAATGGAATTAATGAGTTACATATTGTTTTCTTTCTCCATGTTTTCCCTCTAACTTCCCTCTCTCCTGCCACACCACTGCATGCCTCCTTCAGCCCATCTCGGCATCAGCAGCGCACATCTTGGGGGACATCTGCAGAGAGCGATACGAGGCCGTTCTGCCCATGGCTCGGCTGCTGCTCCACCACAATCGCTTTGTGCCTTTTGTCTCTGCCGTGGCAGCGCTGGAGCTGGACAACACTCAGTGAGTACTCACGCATGCACACAAACAGAGCGGCACAGGTACACAGTGGCATGCAGATATGTAGACATGTGCATCCAGATTACTGTCATCCCACACTGTGAAGTCTGTTAAATCCAATGGTGAATTGTGGTTTTTTTTGCCATTTCTGCCATAATGCCTTGGTCCTATGATAGTGCAACCCAAGTTAAAAGCATAATGAGTATAGACAAAGTGTAGACTCACACAAAAATGACCCCTCTCCTTCTGTGTAAAATGCCGTACCCAGATGCTGAAGCTGGAGAAGAAATAATGGAAATAATTACAAAAAAAAGGGCTGAGGTCATAAAAACACAGATTTTCTTTTTCTTCAAAAAGCTGGGTGGGACTGTGAAATGATCTTATGTCCGGAAATATGCTCAAAAAATGGTCATAATGTTGGGTTGGTTGTATTTCTGTGTCCGAACAGGGAGGCTAACACTATATTTCGTGGCAACTCGCTGGCAACACGCTGCATTGACGACATGATGAAGATTGTGGGAAAGAATTACCTGGCGGTTACCCTGAAGCCTGTAATAGATGAGGTATTAGCACGCACACACACACACACACACAGTGTAGTTGCCAGAACGGTCACGAGTCACTGAGGTCAGTATGGAAAACACTCAAATTGGAAGCAAGCAAGCAGATGTGCAGATGTCATTAAAGGTTTGCAGTTGTAACAGACGACTGCATTGTCCACTTTTTAAAACCTATTCTGGTGCATCCTCTTTCTATTGCTGTTTATTAAATTGCTTATCCAATTCTAGTTGGACTTCCTTCACATGTCCTTCACAGAACAAATCAAAGATGTTGTTTTTCTCATTTCAATAAAAAAGGAATACATTTGAAAATTCACTAAAGTTATTTTCTAAATGCTTTAAACCTGACCCTTGTTTTTTTGCCTTTTTTTTTTTACCCTCTTTTAGATTTGTGAATCCAACAAAACATGTGAGATAGACCCGATTAAACTAAAGGAAGGTGACAACGTGGAGGTGAACAAGGTAAATAAACTCTTCCTTTCTTGCTAATAAAGGATGAGAACATCCATTAAGTCCTGATAAAACCTCTGCTGCTAAAGTACATTTATACACAAATATGACATAAAACAAAATATCTCATCAAATTTAATCTAAAACTGACTTTTTAGCTCATCAACAGTTAAAGTGGTAATTACAAACCGCCGTTAACACTGACGGTGTTTCGCCTCTGTTTCACCTCTGTTTCACCTCTGTTGCTACCTCTGATGCCGGCTCAGAGGCGGAACGACTTCGCCCCACCTTTCCGCCTCCGTGCATTTTACATAGAAGACGGAACGTAACAGAGGCGTAATAATCCCGCCTTGAACTGGCAGTGTAAAAAGGGCTTGTAATTGTTGCAGCACACTTCCCAGATATCACAGTGTTGAAGTATGACATCTACAGTTGGCTCCCTTTTGTAAATGTTACATGGACTGTACTTACATAGTGCTTTTTTAGTCTTCTGACCTCTCAAAGCTGCTTTTACACTACATGTCACATTCACCAATTGTGTGCCAATCTCCAATCAGATCTATGCCCATTCATACCTGATGGCTATGCCACCGGGAGCAATTTGGGGTTTGCCCAAGGACACTTCGACATGTGACTGTAGCAGATCGAACTCCCAACCTTCTGATTCAGAGACAACCAACTCTGCTCTTTCCTTTTTAGACTGTTTGCATTTAGCTGAGCGTCAAATTTGTTTCTTTTTCTTTGGATTTTTGAAGTTGTATCTGTAGTCATCGATCTTTTCTTTGTTTGTTCAGCCATAGTAGATTACTGTTTACTCGCAACACTCGCAGAGACCGGAGAAGCAGCCGCTTAGCTCCGCCTACCCTCTCTGGCAGAACAACCACTGCTGGGTGATGGAAAACGTGTAACTAGCTGGGCGCTGCTTGTGATTTTTTCCACGAAAGTCACGTCAGACACCCAGTCTGTAATGTTACTATATACTGCAAATGCAAAGGCTTTCATCAGCGGGCCATAGACTCAATCACGATTGTGTTACCTCATTCGGCGATAGATAGTGACTTAACAGACATTAATTTAAATGAAAATCTTCGAGATTATTACTTTAAATTGTAGGTTTTATCTTTACCTTCAACATTATTTCTTCCTTCTCTTTATCTAAAGTACGTAAAGTAGTGCTAATGTTTCTTTTTCCCCTACAGGAAAACCTTCAGGGTTATGTGCAGAAAGTCTTTTCCTCCATCACCCAGTCCAGCTCCAGCTGTCCCCCACTAATGTGTGATGTCTTCAGGTCACTGAGACACTTGGCCTGCAAACGCTTCCCAGGTAAATGTTGCTACTCAGCTCAGCAGTGATTAGATTAATTTGTGCCATGAGTAAATAAAATGTTAAATAGTTTAGCTTTTATCCAGTTTATTATAACAATAGCAATAACGATAACTTTATTGATCCCCAAAGGGAAATTCATTTGTCTGACATCTCATCTACTATTTACTAAAGATAAACTATATATGTCTTGTCTACCAAAAGGTGGAGCCAAATCCTTCTGTTCAAATTAAAGGAGCATCATTTTACAGTAGTTACACTTTAAGTCGAGTTTACTGGTTGCATAAGGTTGTTTTGTAAAGCTAAAATCAGTTGTCATGTTGTTTCTCTCTACAGCTGATCCACATGTGCAATACTCAGCTGTTAGCAGCTTTGTGTTCCTGCGCTTCTTTGCTGTCGCTGTCCTCTCTCCACACTCCTTCCAGCTCCGTCCCCACCATCCTGTAAGTGCACATCCTCGACAACAAAACTGACCATTCAATAAGTGCACTGGAGAGCAAAATTCACACATTGTTGTCATCGTTCCATTTTCTTTTAATTCTAGGATCCTGAGATTTCCCGCACACTCACGCTCATCTCGAAAACAATCCAGACTCTGGGCAGCTGGGGAAGTTTGTCTAAAAAGCTGGTAAGATTAACAGTGAAGACGAGAACTTCTAGTAATGTAGTTAAATCAAAGTAAAGAAGAGTAGATGGATGCAATATTTATTCTGCAGAATCACCATGACGTATCAGTGAAGTCATTTGCCTTCAGACTGATGAAACCGTAGTCTGGGCTGAATTTTGTTAAAGAGGAACACTGTCATCAAACATGATCAAATACAGTACTTTAACATCTGTCTCATGTTGATTTATGTCTGTATTTTCTCTCTTTGCAGTCTAGTTTTAAAGAAACCTACATGTATGATTTCTTCAAATCATTCCAAGAAGACAAGTGCATTGAAAAAGTTAAAAAGGTATTTCTTAATATACTCAAACATCCACTGAATATCAGTTTATCATTTCAAACCTTTAGCGCTGATAACAGTGTCATCTCTGATTTCCAGTTTCTTGATGAGATCTCCTCTAACATCAGCAAGGGGTCCAGCGGGCTGGAGGACGCTGTGGTTCTCAAAGAGGGGTGAGTGTTTACTTACATGGCCAGGATCAGTAGGAAGAAGGTTTCAGATAAAAGTAAACATATTGTAGTGAACACAGGTAGAACAAGCAGCAGGCGCTACCTGGAAAAAGTTCATGAATATCTTTTTGGCGTGAGCTCATAGTCTCTGACATTAGTTAGCAAAGTTAAAGCTACTTCTTTAGAATACAATCCTTCCAATGTTCAGTTAATAAAAGCTTAATGATAGCATTAACAGCTTAATGAGTTAGCCTGACGCAGGGTAGACAAGGAAACACTTTGCTACCTGCAGTAATCCTCATTTTAACTCAACTCTATTTATGTATCACATTTCATACGAACAGGCAGCCCAAAGTGTTTCAAAGCAGGCATATCTATGAAATTGTAATAAACTCTATTGCTGAAATTCAGCTAAGATATATTTTAGTGTACCTTGGGCCCTATTATAGTATCCCTATCAATTTAGACCTATGCTATTTTGAAATTAAAAGGAAAGGGCTTACAATATTTAAATTATACAGATTGTGTTGTTTTTCTGCTTACCTACAATAAAACATGGCGCATAACACCTCCATCTCCTGCGCTTGTGTGTGTCCTCTACAGGGAAGTACAGAAACGAGCCCAGGGGAGAAAACGCCTTGGCAAGAAAAACTTTAAGAAGAGGTGGCTCAGAGTGACAAACAGGGAGCTCTCCTACCACAAACATAAAGGTGAGACCACTTTCTTACACATCTTATACTCCACCTAAACACATTTTCATTTAGAACTTGTTGCACAAGTTAACAGGGGCGGGCTGCACAGATTTCTATTGCAGTATCATTCTTAATCAGCAGATGGCGCCAAAGTAAAGACTCTTTTAATCCTACACATCGTGGAGGTACCAAGTTATTGGTTAGATTTATTTGTCCAAAGATGAGATGTTAACATTGTTTAAAGAATTTTAATAAATAAATACTAAAAATTATTATTAATGGAAAGCCCCCATGAGTTTAAAGAGCATATCATGTTGTTCCTTCTCAACCTGAACATGTGATTTTAAAGATTTATGGACTTTTTCATCCAAGCTAATAAAGAAACATGGGGTCACAGGTCGGTTAAGTGTGCATCTTTACTTAATTGATTCATTATATTGGGCCATTGAAACACATACATGATAACAGCTCTGAGGGCTTTAAAAATTGACACTATCTCCCCAGGGCATCTAAAGAAAAGGGTGAAGAGTAATGGGCTGTTGAGTGATTTATGAGAAGGGCAGGGCATGATGATAAATCTGAGTAATAATTATTTACGTCTTGGTTTTGCCATAGTTTGTGTCACTATTTGAAAACTAGCCTTAAATACAAACTCTAGAACAGCTAAAATAGCTTAAATGT
The DNA here is from genome assembly GCF_022749685.1 of Semicossyphus pulcher. NCBI lineage: Eukaryota > Metazoa > Chordata > Actinopteri > Labriformes > Labridae > Semicossyphus > Semicossyphus pulcher. Next base: position 19,073,098 of record NW_027211692.1, on the reverse strand, counting down.
TGATTATAATTTAAATGTGTTTGCAACAATCATTAGTTTGAGCAGTGCATTTTGACTAACATAACGAACTTAAAACATAGTGACTGCACCATTTCTGCAGTGAACACAACTATATGAACATTTTGACAGGGATAGAAGAAAAACCTTCCTGTTATATTTTCAGATTTTACAGGGAGCACATTGTTGAACACACACACAGACTACTGTTCAAGTTAACCCTTCTGACTGTCACTGCAATGATGTATTTGACTTCTGCTTTCCAGGGAAAGATGCCCTCTGCATCATCAATGTCAAAAATATCCAGGCAGTGGAGAAGCTGGATGAAAGTGCCTTTAACCGCAAAAATGTAAGCCACTTACCCTCCCCAAGTCTGGCCTTTTTGTCATGATAAGTGTAGTCTCAGCGCCAGTCCCCTGAGTTAAAATTACAAATATGGTGTATTGTATCGGTAGTCACGTTAGCATTTGTTGAACCTTTAAAATGTCCTAAAAAAACAAATGTCCTGGAAAGAACCTTGAAATAATGAGTGGTGATGACGTGGCTCTTTAACAGCTCTTGTTCCTCTTGTTGCCAGATGTTTCAGGTGGTCCACTCTGAGAAACCTCTGTACGTGCAAGCAGGTAACTGCGTGGAGGCCAGCGAGTGGTTGGAGGTCCTGGGCCAGGTCAGTCGCTGCAACGAGGAACGCCTGGCCACCTTCCACCCATCAAATTACACGGGTGGAGCCTGGCAGTGCTGCAAAAACCAGAGCAACAACGCAGCGGGCTGTAAGCCCTGCACAACGTGAGTCTCTGACCACATCACCGTCATCACCGGCACAACCACAACACATCCTCTCTGAAGTATTAAACTGCTGTTTTGTGGGACAGAAGCCTACATAATAAACACTTGATAAAATCGCTCACCGCTGTTTTGAAACGCTGCCGCTTGTGGTAAATATAAAGATCACTCCAAGACTTGAACTGTGAGTCATGAAAACCGGCATTACGTCTCTAAAATGGGAAAAGACTGAACTTCCACAGTTGGGATCAATCAGGTGGCCTGTTTTACAGCAGCTGTTGCCATTTTCACTGTTGGAGCTTGATGCCAATAAAATGCTCAGCAGAAGCTCATTAATCTGGAGACAGCAGTAAACAAAGAACTAAAACTTTCTCTGGCCTTGCACAAAGTAATAATGTCCCATGCAATTATGTATTATCCACTTAAATCACTAATCTGACTAGAAACTTCCGCCACATCTCTGCTGTATCCTCTCCCCAGTCACTTTGTACTCTGCCGGTGAAAGACAGTTTGATTATGGTTCTTTTCCTTAGTGTATTTTTTCAGCCTTTATGTGTATTGGTCTCTATTTTTTCAAGTGTTAAGGTTAAGTAAATTCATCCACGGCTCGGCTGGATTTCTGTTTTTATTCTAAAAGAAAAATAAGATACATCCACCTCTTCTTATCTTATTACACCTTTGTTCTCTCCTGTTTCAGCACTGTGCTGGCCAACCTGCAGCTGGACATCGACTGCGACCGGGAGACTGAGAGAATTTTCTCCCTCCTGTCGTCAAACGACACCAAGCTGCAAAACATGGAGGGTCAGTTTTTTCCTCATGAAGTCTGTTTATCAGAGTGTAATGAAATGATGGCGCTACAATTGGATTCCTGCAGCATTACATCACTGTTAGCGATCATACCCTGGTATCATGATTTGTACAAACATGCATGTGTTGATGTGTTTTTCATTGTTTTGAGTGAATTCCAGCCTTTTTCAATTAGCATTTAAAACAATGACCTTGAGGTAAAAGTGCTGCCTTATCATTAAAAGAGTGTTAATATCACACATGTTGGGGAAATAGTGCAGGACTATAAGGCCCAAAGTTTTGTACAACACAGTAACAAACTGTGAACTGTCTTTTTTTCCGAGGTGGAAAAAGTACTAAAATATATAACTTATGTAAAAGTACTGTTACTTTGATTACATTTTACTTAAGTACAAGTAAAATGACCAGTCTAAAAATGTACACAAGTAAAAGTAAAAAGTAGCTTGTTTAAAATGTACTTAAAGTAAAAGTTACTTAGTTACTTTTTGGCTGACCGCCAGGGTCAGCTCTACACACGGGTCTGTATCTGACTTTCTGACTGACTGACTGACTGACTGACAGTACTTTCAGAGCCGCAGAGAGAGATAGTTGCAACATTGCAATGGCGGAGCATATTGGACCTCTACTGATGTGACTCCTCCACTGTCCTCAGCTACGTCCGCAGCACACACCTGCTTTCAAACACGTTGTCATCTGCCTCATAAGGACAATTGCCCACAAACGTGCACATTGACCTGATGCGGTCAGCCACATACTAGGTTTTGACCTAGTCTTGTTTAACAACAGGAGTGCTTGTCTCCTGTGTAGTGCAAAAAGGTCAAGGGCATATAAATCTCAAACTAGTTGTTTTTAATTAAAGGAACATCTTTACAAATTAAAGTGCAAAAACAAAATAAAACATTTCGACACACGACATTAAAAACCCTTAGGGAGGTATAATCTGTCATTTTAGTTCAGACCATCCCATAAAACGTTTTCAAACAATACAACCGCCTTCAGCTGGGTCTGCACCACTGCTGTCTGACTTTAGCACCAGTTAATTCTCATTGACTGCAGTTGATTTTTTTCCCTTTCATTTTTTATTTAGGCCTAGAAAACCTACTTAAGCACTTTCCACCTCTGCTTCTTTGTTTCTATGGAGCCCATTTGGAGTAATATCACAGCTGCTGTTCTTCAATGGGATAATAAAGTGCAGACTTAAAGTAAAAGTTAAAAAATCAGAGACTATTTTAGGGGCCTCTTTGTCAGAAGGGTTGGTTGATTAGCGTCGCTAACCCTCTCCCTTCCCAACTCTTTCAAACATCTAAATCTAAAGTGCTGAATCCAACCGCTTCTGTGACAGGCAAACATTCCCACTCACTTCATGCAGCAATTGGCCCGCTGTGTGGAGGTGAAAAAGCAGCCAGAGTTTGAACTTCTCTCTCCGCTAAGTTTCATTTTACTTCTCATGTGAACAACAGATTTCCAAGGGAGACACTTTTTTGTACTTTTTTGTGTTGTCAGACGACTGGAACTAATTCAGCTCCAGTATAATCTGACCCTTAATCAGCACTGTGTAATGATGTGTTTCCTCTCTGCAGACGCCTGTGCCAGTATGGCAGTGTACCAGGGCCCTCAGCGGGAGCAGGACGACTACTCCAAGTTCACCATTCAGGAACCCAAAGAGACCTTTCAGACACTCAAACAGCTCCGAAATGTCATGGAGGAACTTCAGCGGCAGCACAACATCAGGAACGACACCACGGCGCAGTACGGGAGCCTGTAAGTCCACGTTTCATTTGTACTGTAGACAAAGCTGCTCCATCTCACAGAAACATGAGGCTCATCTTTGTTACCTTTCTGTTTCAGGGACAATCCCATTATAGGGAAAACCTCCTAACCAGGGCAGGGAGGTGTGGCCTGAATCAGCCATACCAGCATGTGTCCTAAAGGAGCCCCGGGTCAACCGCAGGGAACGCCCAGTGGGCATCCCCAGAGAAGAAAGAACAATACACCCTGACCTCCAGACATCACGAGTCCACTACAGCAGTGACGGCCTAAACACGAGGACGAAGGATCTCTCCTCGTTCCCTAAAATGAACAAACCCCTCGGTGTTTGTCGTTTCCTTTGGCAGTCATCTCTCCCTCCTCTACATCGCAGGTCCCTTTTTAAGAGACTCTTTCCTCGTCTTAATTTATGTCCTCTACGTCTACAGCTGTGTGAAAAAGGCATCATTAGATGGTGTGTGAATAGGCTGCTATTTTTTTTATTCACCCGGTTTTATATCAAACAGCTGTTATGATGCTCTCCCAGTCTCTTAAGGTTTTCGCTCCGACGTCTGTCCTTCATGTTGATTATAAATCATCATCTCTATGGAGGATCGTCCTCCACTTGTGCCCCTTTTATCTTTCTCTACTCTCTTAGTGTCCTTCCTCTCCTGAACAAATGTGTAGATATATTTTCAGAGGACACTTGAGTAGATAGAAACCGATCTGCCTTACTTTGATGGATGTTTCTTTCACATTAAATGCTGAGGGAATAATGCAGAAGCACTTTAAATATTTGGAGCACTCCAAATGGAAATGATTAGATACGTGGTATCAGCTTTCCCCATTTTGATCAGTTACATGATCTCGAGTACATCTTTTGTTCCGATCCTGTACAATAACATTTATAGCCTGTAGATTTTAAGATATTTTTCTCGACCAAAGACATTTTCATAGGTATGACTTGAACGAAAAAATAATAAATGTATTTTGAATACAAATGTTTTAAAAATGGAGGCAAATGATATATATATATATATATATATATATTGATATATATATATATGTATATGTATTTGGTTTCTGTTGATGTTTTTGCTAACATATCCTTTACTTTCTAGTGACTTAAGGCAAGCAGACTGCATGTGTTGAGTTTTGAGTCCTGATAGCACATGATTGTGGTGTGGAGTTGTATTTCCCTGTGATTGTGAATCGTATTGGTACGGTGTACATCAGATCTGTGCTGTCATGTTGAGAGCATCGCAACATATCTATTGTGGCTTTTGTAAAAAAAACAAAAAAAACTGATGGAGGCTGAAAAGTTGAGAGGGATCAATCTGAATGACAAATTAACGACCTTTCATCCTTAAATTAGTCCGGACAATCGCGGCCAACAAACACATTATTCTCTTTTTTTTCACTTCTCATAAAACCAGCACCTTTATGGTTTGGGGCAGCCTTTGGTTTTAAGTTTAAAAGTTACGCGCTCAGCTGCTAGAATTTCAGCAAAAGTCTGTTTTAAAGTACAAAAAAAAGAAGCAATCATCTAACGTAGGATAAAACGTTTTATTTCAGTGACTCGTTTCCTAGAAACATTTTAACCTTACAATCGTATCTTGCAGAATTAAGGCCGCATCCAGTCAATTCAGTAAAAGCAAACCGTCTGTAAGCTGTCAAATTAATAAGAAAGGCTTATCGCTGACCATCACGTCATGTCTTAAACGTTTTTCCCCCAATATAAGTATTCAGTTTATTCTACACAACTGAAACAAGCCTCCAAACACTCTAATTTAAAAGCTCTAACCAGCAATTTTTACAGCTCATTTTTCAGTGGATCAGCTTTTAAATCACTCGACAAATCATTTTTATGATCTTAAGGAAACTGATAAACAATCAGACTTTCTTTCAGTGTCATTACTTACCTTTATTCGCCCGTTTGAACAATGAAGTGTTGAACAGATTCAAAAGAAACTTGAACTTCTTTTAAAGCAGAATTTGAACTCGTGACGCGTACAGGGTTAACCGTGTATTTTTCTTTGCTTGTTTTCACAAGTTTTGTCTTTGGTCCGTCACATATTTCTAACATGCATGTCTTGTTTATTTAACAAAATATTTTTCTAGGAAACTGTTTTTGTATCTGTTTTTTTAAACACTGATTTAATGTGTTGCTATCCTGGTACGGTACCTTGTTTCTGTCTGCTGCGCTTCTTTGAGGCTGGCCGCTTTTGTTTTTGTCCCTGAGTGTTTGCCTCTTTTTGTACGTGGTCGTAGCTGCTGCCAAACCTCCACTTGTTTATAGCTTAAACGCAGTGTTACAGAAGTGAATATTGTGTGTGATGTTCCACTGAGCTGCGGCTGGCACCATGTTCACATGCAGGCTGTAAGGGAATGAACGGAGCCAAAATACAACTGTAAAATTGTAATTTAAGGAAAGCGATCATTGGATGAACTCTGCCTATGCTTGTCAAATGTTTTCAGTTGGTTGAAAACGAAATTACTCTGGACCAAATTTTAACAATACGTGCGTCTGAATCTTAAGGGATCACAGCGTGAAGTTATTGTTCTATACACAGTGAAAGCTTGCATGTCAACTCCATTACTCATTTTAAAAAGGGCCAGTAAACCAGCGCTTGATTTCCTCTGGTAGTGTGCACATTTTGAAAGAAGGTGATCATGTTTTGTGTTTTTTCTTCTGCTCTCTTGTCAATGATTTATGTTTTAATCTGTTTCTAATAAGGGAATGTTGTTTTTCACTTTGGTACGTGCTCCTTAAATAGAAACTTCTCTTGGCAGGAGGTGGAAGAGATGCTTGTGGACACTCATGCAGCGGGCTGGTATCAATTGTCATGCCTTTTAAGACAAATCTTCTTGACTCTGAATGTTGGACTGTGGCCAGTTTCCAATCCGAATTTAACCAAATTTAAAGGGACATGTTAGCTCTTGCTTTGAAATGTCAGACGAACAATCAAGGTAGTCGCCAACGTACACATCGGATGTATGTCTTTAAGCTACATATTAATTACAGAAATGAGAAAAGATGCAGGTTTATGCAAGAACAAAAGCTGATTTAAGGATAGCATAGATATATGTCTTTTGTAGTAAACAACATTGCAAAACAATCATTTCTTGCTGCCAATCAATCTGTTCTATCAGAGGTATAGCACAGAGTACATCAACAATCAGTTTGGACTTCATAGGATGTTTTTTGCAGACACCTCTCAGTAACGTCACATCTCCAACTCACCCCTTCTGAATGTCTCTACTGCTCGAGTACAATGTCTGTTTTTATACACATTAAATATTTTATTTTCCATACATGGTCTTTTCTGTGTCCAATAGAAACAATTTTCAATAAACACTTTGCCAATGCGTCTTATAGATGTGGAGTATCTGTGCCTGCTGGTCCAAACACAAGCGGTGTGACTGATTTCATGTGAGGGATCATGAGAGGCACGAGGTTGGGATGGATTCTGTGTTTTTTGTTGTCTTTGGAAAGATACAGAAAAAACCTGGCAGCTGATTACATCCTAATTAAGTTATTCGGAAACAAACATATCCTCCATATAAGTTAGCATTTGTTATGAAAAACAAGCATCAGTAGAAAAGAGTAGGCTTGCTCAATGTATTTTGAAATAGATGTACATCTTGAAGTGCTACACCAAATTCTTTAGTCATGCTGAAATAAATAACATAACTTCAACATAACTTCACCCAACATAAACAGCTTCAGAGTGATACTGACCTGGACTGACAATGTGTGTAAGTTGAGCAGGGTGGGCTCAAGGCACAGGCAATATAGGCGGTCGCCTAGGGCACCACATAACACATTGTAATAAAGCCCTGATGTTCAATTCAAATTCAAGCCAACTGCAAGACTAACACCTTCGCTCCTAAACTTTGGCTCTGCTCCGCTCGCATTAACCGTCACTCTCTCTCTTTCTCGACCACTCACTTTGTCCTGACAGTTACAAGAGAGGAGAGGAGAGATGCGTTCAGGTCATGCATTCCTACATATTTTTAAATGTTCGATGATTACTTTCAATGTAAATAAAGAGTGCATAATATTGCATCAAAATAGAGCTTCTTATAAAAAGATTCCTGGGGAGAATCCCCCAGACCCCCCTACTGGGGTATAAGGGCCCCATAATGTCCTCATATCCCAACACATTATAGTAAGCTTGATCAATCTTTATCACCATATCAAATCTAATAATAAGGTCTCTTCTGGATAGCTGTGTACTGACAGCACACTGACATGCAAAATAAAATATTATATTTTACCATTTGCAGTGGGGGGCGCCAAATTCTAAACTTGCCTTGGTTGCCAAAATGGCCCTAGCCAGCCCAGAAGTTGAAGATGTAAAAATGATCTTGAAAATGATATACTTTTCTTAGTCAGTATTTCAATGATAATTCTTATAAGTCTTTGGAGGAAAAACATTAATTCATGCTTTTTAGCCTTGGCCCTTCTGTTGTTGATTTATATCAGACTCTTCTGCCCATAAACATCACACATACATCTTGTAGCGCTTGTAGAAACTTTAGGCCATTCTTTCTTCAGGTGTTAAGTTAGCTGCATCAAGGGTGAAAGTTCAAAAGGTCAGTTGATAAGTTTGCTGTGTTGCCCCCATATTAGCTTGGGTTACCAGTCAGAGCTATAAACATAGATGACATTTTAATAACTTACTTCTGGATGATAAATGTTAGCTCTCAGTGACTGGCTCTGGCTCTGAAAGAAACACCTAATAAACTACATTGAGTATTTCCATATTTCTTGTTTTATGAGCTACCTGTTAGACTTAGACTTAGACTTAGACTCAACTTTATTGATCCCTTTGGGATGACTCCCTCTGGGAAATTCAGTCTCCAGCAGCTTATACAGTACAATACAATAGGAAAGAATCAGCACACAGAGGGTAAAAAATAAAGATCAAAATATATATATCTATCGATATATATATATATATATAAAAAAGTACAAAATTAGATAACAGTACAAAATTAGATAACAGGAGGATGAAGGGACGGGTTAGGGTTAAATCATGTGTAACAGAGGCTACTGTATCAGCCTGAGCTGTACTGTGTTTATTAGAAAAAGTTAGCAAAATGCTTAAGACGTAAAACATACTTATGCTTAACATTAGCATGATAGCTCTGTGTTTGTGATAATGTAAGCATTCTAGCATTAGCATTAAGTTTAAGTGAAGCCTCTCAGAGCTGCTAGCGTGGTTTCTATGTCTTGTCTTGTGTCTGCCATGAACAGAAAAAAGGCGTTGCAGTCAGTGTTCTTTACCCTCACCGCTGACAGCTTTGGTCGGCTTATTTATGTTTTCAGGGTTATATTTCTCCCTGAACTGTAAAACATGTGTTTGTCAAAGTTGCTGTGATCCTGTGACCTCATAAAAAACATATTTATGCGTCTGCTTCAGCAACAGCACCGGCCAGAGGCAGTATATTTGCCATTGTCCATTTGGCTCAAATGAATAATTGGAGTCAAGTATTAGAATTTAGAGGTCAAAGGTCACTGTGGCCTCACAAAAAATGTTTTAAGCCTTTGCTGAGGCCTGAGGCAGGATCGCCTTTAGTTACTTTTTATTTTGGTTTGTTTTCTTTCTCTTGATGGATGATGTTGGCTACTGACCAATCAAAACTCTTGATCTAAAAGCTTAGTGCTTGGAGTGTGAGAGGGGACGACAGGATTCAAGAGTTCAGGAGAAAGTTTAACACAAATGTCTTATAGGAAAAAATAAATGATGGATTAATAAAAAGGTTCACAGTGACATGATAATGTTCTGTATGTTACAAATTAAATATTATACACTAAATTGGTTACACTAACCTTTGGTACCTCCTTTGTATAGCTCTTCTGAAGATGTAACTGAATCTTCAGTGGTTCAAAATTTTTCAGCTCTTTACAGCACCATTCATTTACGTGTTTAAAAATTAGTTTTATTGGCTAAGCGTACGATTATATAGTAGTAATATGAATCTGTGTTTTGTTTCTCTGATTAAACTTCAAAAATGATTTAACATACAGCAGAGCAAGAACAATTCATATCGGTCAATTAGCTCTATTTGTATTTCCCCCTTTGTCACGAATCATAAATGTGCCTGTCTTAGATAACAAACAACTCTCATTACTAGGCAAAAAAACCACAGGAAGAGCAACAGAGGAGGGATCCCTCTCCCAGTACAGATGTACAATAGATATGGCATGCACCAGAAATACCAATAATCGGTATGTCAAAATTAAAGATAGATTGTAGATATGTTTGAAAAACAGCCTTGCAAGGAGCAAGATGATGAACCTCAGGTTTCACTTAAAACGCCTGAGCAAAACGCCTTTATAAAAACAGTCTCTAGCCAATAGAGTGATAACTTTTATTTCAGATAAAAAATACACTTACTACCTTTAATACTACCTTTAATTTAGTCCCTTCAATGTCTTCAATACATATATTGTATGAATCAGGTCATGGATGCAAATTAACCTGTGTTGGTAATACTGTCCACAGTGCAAGCTGATGACTTGTCAAGCTCACTCAACCAGTAAAATGTATAACATGGTTTTAATGCCCTGTTCTTTATACCACTGACAGACATTTTGACAAGGAGTACAGCATGAGGGAATGTGAGGTTTGTTGATGTTGGAAGTGGTGGTAAACGTTTGGGTAATACAGCGCATTATGGTGGGTTCCCTACAGCTTGTTTGACATCTAAATATATGAACAAATCTCCTTTAACCACAGAACAATATGTTTTGTTCTTGTGAAAAGAAGAGCAACCCCTCATCTTATTTGTCTACATGTACATTTTATTAGATTTTCTTATTTTTCTGTTTTCAATTTATTTGACCGTCCTTGTCTTACTCTCTTTGATGTTATTTTAATGCCTAATGCTATTAACTTTCAGTCTCTTCCCTCTTTAGTATGTTATACACAAATAAACCTGCCTTGCCTTCAGAAAGACTCCTGATCCCCATCTTTCAGCAAGCAGAGGATGCGATCTCCAGCAGCTGCAGGGAGCTGTCCGGCTGCCGACCCTGCACTCTCACCTTCTTCAAGAAGGAAAACACTCCTACTGCGATCAATGAGGGTCACCATAAAGTTAGCATACTGTGCCTCTTTCTCTCTCCATGGGGCTTCTGTGTCCTCTTTAAAAGAACACTTCTGGGAAAAACGCTCGTTCACTTTCCTGCCAAGAGACATAATGAAAGATTGCACTCTATTGTCTTTACACTATGAAGCTATAGCTAACAGTCAGTTAGCTAGCTTTAGCAAAAAGACTTGAAACATGGAAACAGCTAGCCTAGCTCTGTCAAACGTTCACACAACAGGCTACCAGCTACTTTTTTTTTTACACCACACAAAAAACTATGTCAAAACAGCATGTATTTGTAACTATACTTGACTCACACTGTATGGTAAAGTACATTCATGCATCCTCTAAGGAAGGGTCTTTCACACATACAGACAAGTAATGTGATTTAAAGTTCATACATACATACAGAACCTGAGATGGCATGAGTGACCTCCATAAAGTGTTCAAGTGTTTTTGAGAAACAACTGAGAGGATTGGCCTTATGTTTTAACTTTGGCTTTTCCCCATCTGTCACTGTCAGCGTTGATATATGTGGCAAAACTAAGGCCAAGACAGATTTCTTCATTTCTATAAGGAGTTTCAAAAGGTTCTCTCATGGAAAAATATGTGTTTCAAGGGTCAAACTTGTGCTGCGGTTTCATACCACAGCATGAGATGTCTTTGCGTTACAAGAATACAAAGCTTGATCCATGAAGAAAAACAGACACTCAAAAATGGTTATATTAAAGTTGAAAGCAGAACACACACGATACTGAGGCGTGTTGCTTTTTGATGACCTTACTGTGGACAGAGGAATGTACTTCTACAACTTGTGGTTGAACTTCATGTTCCCTGTTCCCTGCAGAAGGTGGACACCGAACAGGAAGTGTGTAATTAAGTCATATGTGAGCAGTATTTGAGATGTTTGGCAGTTAAACTTACTGTTAGGCTTGATGATGACCCCAATACTATTAGTTAAACCTTCTAATAAGTGATTTCCTCTTCTATTAGGTCACTTATTTGCATGCAACTGCAAGCAGACATGAAATTTATCTGAATCTCCAGAGTGCCCCTCTCTTGCTCTGTCTCTTCATCATTTTGGCACTTTTACAGCAGCGGTCTAGAAACGTCAGTCATCACATTTATAGAAAAACCACAGGCATATTTTGACTTTCCTTCTATAGGACTGTGAGTCCATCTGACCCTCTTTAATTTATATTATAGGACTGCTGTGTCAGTCTGCAGTCAACAGACTCCCTCCATAGAGGAACGTTACTCAAACCTTTGACATCCTGGCTCGTCTCTATTTGAGGTCATTGGATTTCTCTGATGTAGTTTGAAGTTTTGGAACAACCTCTTCATGTTTTCCTGTCATTTGACATGAACATGCCAACTGGTTAAGCCTATATGGAAAACTATGTTTGAGCTATGTCTTTTTTGTGGTCTGTTAAAACCCCAGAGGCTTATTTTACTGTCACTTATAAAAAGTTGTAAGGCCTGTGGCCTTGCTTTTGTTCCCTGGCTCTGTTCTGCTCCTTGGTTTGTTTCCACCGTGTGATCTTCATACTGGACCTAATTACTGTATATTTTTTATTCATATGACTTAATTGTTGGCTGACATATGGTCCTGGGTTATCCAAAGAAACTCCTAAATACTTTGTTGATCCTTAACTTTACCTAGAGTGCCACTGACAAGTTTACAATCACGGTTGTAAGTTAATGTCTCAAAAACTATGGGATGCACCCAATCATCTCCCCCTCTGGATTAATAGAAATAACTTTTGGGGCTCAAGAACTCAAGAATCACAACAAATAAAAAATGTTTGGTTGCTTTGATTTTTGACCCAATCTCTGAAATACTCATATTCCAGCAGCAGATGCTTTGTGTTTAGAAGTAATAAGAAGCATGTTAGCATGCTAACACGTTAAACTAAGAAAGTGAACATGGAAAACATTACCTGCTAATCTTCAGCATGTTAGCTTTTACATGTTAGCATGCAGTCTTTAGCTTTTAGCTCACAGCACCATTGCGGCTGTCAGTTCAGCCTCTCAGAGCTGCGAGAATGGCTCATAAAACGTAGCCTCAGCCTCATGTCCTCATAGCAAAAGAAAACTTAAGTGTAACTTCATGAGTAAAATTGAAGGGATTGAAACAATACATCCACATGGTGAGTCTGAACAGATATATTGATCTGTATGACTGGCTTCTCCCTTCTATTAAATCTACAAATGGTCTCCAGAAAGTGTTAAGTGTTTAATTTTTTAATTAGTTTTTGTTGATGTAATGAATGATAGACCTTAGTTATGTTTGGATGTTGACATGTTTATTGAGGTGTTTTTCAGAGGAAGTGTACCCTGTACTACCCACAGAGCTGGCCTTCTGACAGTCCATCAAGTTTTTTCCAACATGTTGTTGCCAGACCTACCTCACACTCAAGCTTTGCCATGTTCTGTTTCGTGCCTCATATACTCCCACATTAATGTGAAGTGAATTATGCTGCAGAAAATCCATCAAACACACTGGTGTGGATATTTTTTCCCATCTAAGAATAGATTCTTTTATATCAGAGGAGTAATGAAGCTTTTTTTCTGTCCAGAGTTTGGTCAAAATGTTCTGATTTAATGTTGCTACAGAAAATATAAGAAAGACAATTTTATTTTACCTTCCATATATAAGATCAGTCAAACAATCCAGAACAATGTGGTTTGATATTTCATTTATTTAAAGCTCCTGTGAGGAACTTTTGGTTTGTGTTGATTATGGCGCCCCCTGTGGACAAAGCCGTACCTCTTATCTCTTTTCTGATTTTGTCCTGTACATGCTCAACTGGTGGTGTTTAACAAAAAGTCTCATCCTGCTTTCTTCATACATATCACTCACTTTCAATGTTTGCCCTGGAAAATGTAAACAAAGGCAGCTGCAGTTAATCACTTACAGTTTATCCTGTGACACCTACCCCCCACCAGCAGTTTCAGGCTTTAAAAATAACTATATAGAAATAATCAATCTAGTTTCTGATGGTCTGGTTTGCTTTTGTAGGTCTTACAGAGTAAACAGAATTAATTTCAGTCTGTTTCACAACCAACGAAAAACTCCTCACAGGAGCTTTAATAAATCTGTTCTGTGATTAATCCCTTGTATTGTATAAAAATGTTTGTGTGTTCAGATGTATGTTACACTGTCCTCAGTCGCACACAGTCAGTTCATGTTTGAGGGGCCTCAGTGGGCATATATCAAAGCACATCAACATCACAGTGAAACCAAACACAGTTTGGCTGTCTGGGAATTTCATGTTTCATGTTTTATATGGAGCATTTCACGTGGTTTTAACTTTTTTGTACTGTTTCATTGTTGTTACCAATGTTAAAGTTACATCTTACATGCCCTCTTATACAGAGCACGCACATTTACAAACATATAACATGATGTTTTTGAGCAAAATACAGTCAGATATGTTTTAATATTTGCATAATATTCAGACCAGCTTCTTTCTTGTAGATGCACCTGTTATACTTCTCCTTTCCAAACAACGTCAAGAATAATCATGAAAATAAAGCATCTAATTATACCTTAATGTTCTTCATGCATGTGTCTTTTGGTGCATTTGTGGTGTAATACTGAAGCTGGTGCTCAGGCAGAGAGGCTGTGGACTCTGCAGGACAGCAGGCTGGTTAGCGGGGCGTACGGAGAAGAGTCTGTGTGAAGGGTAGATGATGAAGGATTACTCTGTGAGGCTGATGACACTTCTGCACGAGGGAAATACATCGAGGCTCCCTGGATGAGCGGGACAGGACGAAGAAGAGACAGAAACAGACCTTCATTCACTTTGAGTCATACAGTATGTCCTGTGTGCAAACTTGTGATAATTCATAACAAATTTTCAATAACAATGTCCTTAAAAAACTGATTAATTGTTTTGCCAAAAAATCACAAATAAATAGATCTACATTTTAATAGTCTGAATAAAACATTTTTACAAGCTTTTAACCACGTCACCCTTTTTGTTGTTGGTGCTGTTTTAGATCCAGAATACACTTTTATTCTCTCGCCTTTAATTAGTTTTTATTAATGTGAATTCTAGTAAACTGCCTTATTGAGCTTTATCAAAACTGGTTTATTGCACTGATGAAAATACAGCATTTTTGGTGCAAACCAAACAGATTTATGAAACAGATCGGAACTGAATTTTCACAAGAAAAATAAGTTGTTCAGAAGTGGGTGGTCAAGTAAAGAGACCTCCCATGCTTTAAAAAAAGGGACTTTCAAGGGTAGTAAATAGAAGAAAGATATTGGACCTGTACTGCGAAGTGTGCATGCGTCAATGTTTGTTCTTGGCTGCAGGCCAGGGTTGTTTAATTGGTGTTGGGATCGCCAGTGATTTTGCTGTGTATCATAGAATGAATAAAAGTGTTTATATATTTATTAGTCAGATATACCAGAGGATTTATAGTCAGCGTGTCTGTATATGACAACATATTTAAATTTGTAGCGAAATGGCAGACTTTTACGCGTCCGAGGAATACGCTTTTAAATGTTCAAGTTTTTGATTTCAACTCGATCGAATAGCTAGAGATACAAATGTTTAAGAAAATGAAAGGGCCCTTGAAACATTATCTTTAAAATAATAGGTTAAATTACTCAACTTTAGTTATGCTAGCTAGTTAGCCCACTAGCTGCCTATTGCTAGGCGACAGGAGCGGGGTTTCCCTCGAAGGCTGCAGCCCCTGGATTGGGACACAGCTATGCTCGTTAGGTTAATTGGTGACTCTAAATTGCCCGTAGGCATCTTTATGTGTCAAGTGTAATTATTACTCATTTTTATAAGTAATAAGTTGTGTAATCTAATGGGAAATTGTAAGTCGAATTTTACCTAATTTATTTCTCTTCACTGAAAACCTAGGGTAACATTTACTCAATCAAATGAAGTGCAAATTGTTACCTTCATTTTATTGAGTAGATTTTATAAGTTGCTTTTTATGGTGCAGTTACTGTTAGTGAAAACAGAAATTTGTCTAAAGGCACACTTAGGTAGAAAATTACTAAAGGGTTAATGTTCACCTGCTGCAGAATCACTGTAAAATCATCTAACTTCAAAGGTTCAATTGCCACTTTTATGCACTCTGAAGAGTGAGGAGGTTTAGACTGTCCGGTCATAAAGTTAAGAGGACCTCTTAAGGTTAAGTTAAGAGGAGTGTCTCTATTTCTTTAGATCTGCTTGTTAGTCACTGGTTCTGGCTGTTTTTGGTGGACAGCTACAGACAAATGTAAACTGTAAACCCTTTTTGTATTAAAAAGGATGCCAGAGCACCCACTATCACTTACATCTTATATCCCATCAAGTCTACTCCCTTTACACACTCCCCAGTGTCCACTAGATGGTTCTGAGACTCTTGATCTTTTTGCTTTGGTGTAGGAGGAAATATAATCAGGCCTGTTCTCATTAATCAACTGTGAGAACGTTAAAGGATGTTTAATGGATGGATGCTGGGTGGAGATGAGGAGGTTTGTGTTTGCGTTTACATGACTGTAAGGTGGTTAGACTCATGCATGGAAACAGACACACACAAGAGTATGCTTGTAATGGTTACTTTTTTCTGTGTGTGTGTGTGTGTGTGTGTTGATTGCACACTGACTGGGTGGAGCTGGTAGGCTGTGTGTGTGTTGGCGTCCGTCAGCAGAGGAGCTGTAGGGGAAGATGTGCTCTCAGACGGCTCAGTCACAGGGCTGCTACTCCTCTGACATACACACACACACACACACACACACACACACACACACAAACACACACACACACACAGACACACAACATTATTAAAAGTACATTGTACTTTGATGCATAATGCGCTCACATTTAAACAACAATAAAACAAACACATTCAGCCAAAATATAATGACACAGATGACTAGGCTGGTCTTTAACTATAGGACACTGATTATAACCTGTTTTGGCCAGGATCAGGGAAAATCTACACATTAGACAATCAGCATAACTTGTCCTCTTTATTATTTAAATGTCTCATCTCCCAAATAAGCACCAGGCCAGTTGGAACCAGTCTAAAAAACGTCTTTGATTTATAACTGTAATACAAACAAATCCAAACATCTAAATGTCAAAGTTTGGATATCTGAAAACTGCACAGAGACCACAGTAATGTACAGAATCCGTCCAGTCAGGGACACTACTGTTTACATCACGCAGATCTGCTGTTTATTTGGCAGAAAAGGCTCTGATGTTTTGAGGAGCTCTTAAAAGGGAAACAATGATTCTGCCCATGTAAATAAATCCTCCAAAATACTATTCAAATTTAAGCTTTAAGTTATATACGGAGATATTTCTCTGTAGCAGAAAATGTCAACATTAAATAATCAGTACAGTTTGTTTCAACAAATAAAGGAGGTCCCATCAGCAGAACTGATCATTTTACCTGACAGTCATCTGTGTCTAATCCATCTCAATGTCACGTAGTTGGCTTGTGCATGTTTATTTAGAATCACTGCCAAGTAAGAGTTCACTCTACAACTAAGGAAGTCAGCAGGGTCGTAAAAGCTGTCCATGCATGCCGTATGTCTGTCTCCCTGTCTGTCTGTTTCCATTTCTCTCTCTATTTCTGTTTCTCCCTCTATCCAACTTCCTTGACCCCTCCAGTCACCGCAGATGGCTGTTCATCATGAGTCTGGTTCTGGTCGAGGTTTCTGCCTCTGTTGCCAAATGTTACTAAGTACTGCTCGTGGGGGATTCATATTGAGTCTCTGAAGATTTCTGCTCATTTTGGGGGGCTATATTTTGTAAATGGTCTCTACATTGTACACACATGTATAAGAAGGAATAAAAGAAAGGAAAGAAGTAGAAAAAGAGTGAAAAAAAAAGAAGAAGAAGACGGGACCTGCTGCAGAGCCGCCAGGCCCCGAATAGCTACAATTAGGGAGTTGCTTAAATGTTTCACATACCATTAAGGACACTTGTCACACGTTGCACTGAGCTAATGACACTCCGTCTTATCAGATCTTTAAAGGATAGAGCACACCTTTTTCCCTTCAAATAGCTTAAATAAATGTGTCTCTCAGTGTTGTTTTGGTGAACATTTGGGTGGTCTGTCTGCAGAGTTTAAATGCTGTTGGAGGCTGCAAATCTATAAATTTTACAAAGTGTTACATTCCCTGTCTTTCATGTAATCCACTGCTGCCAGATGGAGGGAAACACATAAAACATCTGGAAAAACAATGAACACAAACACATTTCCGTGACGAATTATCATGTTATATGTATGACCCAATTATGGGATGGATAATTCAAGATAGTAACTTCAAAATCCTACAGATCTAGAATCTCCTGAGGCTCAGATATTAAAAGTCTTACACAAGAGAGTCTGCAACTGTCTGCTTGTATTAAATCATATGATATCAAATGACATCTGAAGACATTCCTACTGTTAAATATACAATTACAAAGTATAACTGAGAGATGTATGGCAGGTGAGGCCGTCTGATCCTAAAATTTTTGCAGATTATTTACAGAAAGGAGACTAGATACCGATGTTATAGAAAGAGTAGTTGTGCAGCGATGAGGGGCTGTGTGGTCTGTTGTCAGCTCCTGCAGGGTTTAAACTCACTCAGGTCAGATCAGCTTGATGTCTGGCAGCATAAAGCTCAATTAGCTCTCCATAGACCACAAAGCAAAGATGAGATATTGGTGCTGGTAGGTTCTTCTTCTTTGTTGAAGAAGTTTTGGTTTAAGGACAGAACACAGAGGTTTGAAGCTGCTTTAGGGATCTTACAACTCAACAGCACCATGTACAGCAGTGTTTACATTAGAGTCTGCTGATATTAATAATAATAACTTTTATTAATACATAACAACGACATAACAAAGCATAAAAGCAGTAAATCTGAGAGGAGACAGGGAAGAAAGGGCAAAAGCAATAAAAAGCAATCAAAGAGAATAAATGAAGCAGAAAGAACTAAAAACAATTAATAGAAATAAAAGACATAAAGGCGATAAAATAACTAAAAGAGATCAAAGAAAGCAATAAAGAGAGAAAAGCAATAAAAAGACAGAAAAAAAGAATAAGATAATTAAAAGGGCGATTAAAAGTGTAATTTCCTGTAAAGGATTAATAACGTACCTATCTATCTAAAAACCAATAAGACTACATCACATAAAAGCAAGTCTAAGTGAGTTTTAAGAAGTGATTTAAAAGAAGTCACTGATTCTGTATGCCTTATCTCCTCAGGCAGGTCGTTTCAAAGCCGAGGGGCCCTGATGGCAAAAGCACAGTCTCCTTTAAGCCCCTTTTACACTGCCAGTTCAAGGCGGGATTATTACACCTCTGTTACGTTTCGTCTTCTATCTAAAATGCACAGAGACAGAGTGGTGGGGTGAAGTCGTTCTGCCTCTGAGCCGGCATTGGAGGTAGTAACAGAGGTGAAACGGTGTCACTGTAAACAGCAGAGCCGTCGGGGCAGCACAGCGCCGTGTCTGTGTATGTGAAGCATGCGCTGTTTGTTTACACCTTGCGCACATTTTGCTTCAGCAACAACAGAACACACAGTGGGGCGGCTTTACAGCAGTTATGTTTGGTCCAATGTAAAATGACACAAGTGGCAGACAGCGAAGCTTCGTTGCGGCGCTGAGGTGAAATGTGAAAAGGGCTTTAGATTTAAGCCTCGACTTTGGAACCACCAGAAGGACCCCACCTGAGAATCTAAAGCTGCGAGCAGGCTCATAAGATGCCAATACTGCTATGTAGCTTGGAGCCAGACCCATACATGCTTTAAAAGTGATCCATAAGATCTTAAAATCAATCTTGTGAAATGTTGTTGTTGTATAGTGAATATGTACTGTCTGATAATTGTGTTTTTTTTATTATTTTTACTTGTAATTGTAATTTTACTTTGTTTCCTGCCCAGGGACTACAGATGAAATTAGCTAGCTAACTCTGGTACAGCTAAGAAGCCGTATTGTCCATGTCAGATCAAATAAATAAAATCAATTCTTAAATTAACTGACAGCCAATGTAGGGAAGCCAGGATTGGGGTGATGTGGTGATGTCTGTTAAAACCAGTAAGGAGCCTAGCTGCTGCACCCGGACCAGTTGGAGGCAAGAGAGAGATTTACGGTTGACACCAGAAAAAGAGTGAATTACAGGAGTCTAATCTGGAGAAGATGAGTGCGTGGATTACTTTTTCGCCGACCGGATGAGAAAGTATTATTTTAGTTCTGGAGATGGTGGAAACATGACTGTACAACTTTCTTTATGTGTGTTTCAAACGTAAGGTCAGGGTCAAATGTTACTCCAAGATTTGTGGCAGTGGGCTTCATGCTGGCAGACAAGGCACCAAGACCGCTCTCGATATGATTTGGGTTGTTTAGTTGAAGAAAGTTTTCAGCCATTCAACAGTTGATCCATCAGTGGAAGGTATGTCTGTGTCGTCTACATATTCAGCAAAGGAGGATGAGATTGATACATGTTTGGATTACACTAGGCTTATTCGAGGCCCAATGGTTAGAGCATTTATCTTTTGGTTTAAATATTGGCAAACTTAAAAACATAGCAGGAAGAAACCACAAGAGAGAGTTGGGGAGAGGAGTGCAGCTTCTTTTCTCTGCCATTGTTGTCAGACATCTAACCACAGACTGCCAGACTCAACATTTAAACTCGTGCCATTCTCTTTCCATCAAAAGCAGTATGAGGTCTGGAGATCATCTGGCTGAATGTTGTTGTGATGTTAAAGGAGCAACAAAAACCCAAAATGTTCTCAAAACTCCTGCTGTCTTGTGCCTTACTGCTTGGTCCCTAACATATGGACATAAAAAGGGACAACAACCTAATTTACCAATGTGTCTGGTTCTGTGTTCTTGTGTCTTACCATGTCCTTGATGCTGCCCAGCACCGCTGTGGTAAGGATTCCTGTGAAGAGGGCCACGAGGTTCAAGCCAGCCAGGGCCCAAATCAAAATGTATAAAGTGAAAACTTCCTCACAGCTCTGTACTCCGACAAACTCGTAGTAGTTGCTGAGGTAGCCTCCACTGCAGAACAAAACAACAGATACATTAAGTGAATGGTTAGTCAAATCCTAAATAAATGATAAGACAAAGCCTTGAAGTCTGAAGTGATAACTCATAACATAACATTTTTAAGAAGGTAACAGGTGTGAGTTGGTTTAAATTGTGGCGACCAGGGGTCCATTTCAGAAAGCGGGTTTAGTGAAAACACCGGGTTTGTTAACCCTGAAATGAGGGAAACCTCGGGTTTGCCGTTTCAGAAAGAGAGGTAACTTTAACTCTGAGTTGGTTACTATGGTAACTGTGTCTGTGAACCTAACCTGGTCGCGAGCAGGTTTTCTTCAGGAAACTCAGAGTTTCGCTCTGTCTCCTCCCTCTAGAACACAAAAAACCCTCATTCGACTTCCTTATTCATTCAGCCCGTATCACACGTGTGTTTGAGCGGTTACAAATTCAAAAAAAAAAATGTTGCGTCTCTGTGGTGCTCTGACCGCTTTGCAAAAGTCTTTTATAATCATGATAAAAAAATCAAAAGACAAATCTGTGTCAAAGTCATAATTCGTAGATTTTCCACCACCACTGCCGAGAGCACTCAAATAAGACGCCGTAAGTTATTGGACTTTGTTTTTTTTTTTAAAACTAACACATTCAGTTTACTCAACATAAATTAAAATGTATGTGAAGTCAGCATCATGTTAGGGATAAAGCTAATGCACATTAAAACAGCCACTGAATGATATTTCATTACTATAATATTTAAAATATGATTGAAGTGAGGTTCAGCCATGAGCCTGTTCTGCCTGAGCCGCACCTTTGAATGACGTTCTGGTATTTTATTTTTAACTGCTTCCATGTACGTTTTTCTCCCGCTGCATTGCTCCTAAATTAATATAAATTTTAGCTTCCGGTCGTGATTAAATATTAAATAAATAGACCAGTTCAAACTTGCGCATTTACTCGAGCAGCAGTTTCTTCCCACGCCGCTTCTCTCTCTTTTGCAGCTGCAGCTGTGTTACTAGATTTTTCTAAAAACATGCT
Organism: Semicossyphus pulcher; assembly: GCF_022749685.1. Lineage (NCBI taxonomy): Eukaryota > Metazoa > Chordata > Actinopteri > Labriformes > Labridae > Semicossyphus > Semicossyphus pulcher. The sequence goes on along the minus strand of NW_027211692.1, from coordinate 19,051,643 downwards.
CGTATTTGCTGAACGTCCGCATGAGGATTTCGAGCTCCACTGGTGTGACGTAGGAGGACCTCTTTTTGTGTACCGTTGCCATGGTGAATCGTGGTATCGGGGCTCCATTAATGCTGGCTTTTTATAGTCAGCATGCACACACTTCATTTTGGCTGAACCTACTCAGAGTTGATTGAACTAGCTCTGATCAGCTGTTCTGAAACCAAAAAGCCAGCAAATTTTAACTCAGAGTAAGTCAAACCACAGTCCGGGGTTAGACTGAGGATTTGTTGAACCTCCTTTCCTGAAACAGACCCCAGGTAGTAGTCACAATGCATGTGAAACAGGATAATGCTGCTCGTCTCACTTGGCACAGTCGTACAGGTCGCAGCAGTAGCAGGTCCCACTGCGTATTGTCATGCTACAAGACTCCTTTAGATTCAAACAGGTTACCTGAATAATTAAAGTGAAATATGTAGTCACTTACAAATACTGCACAGACAAGTACAACACAACTTTTGAAAAAATACATGTTTTTAAGACAAAAAAGGTTTTAAGTTGACTTAAATTTAAATATAGTTGCACAAGACTAAGGCCAATAGCTCCTTGCACACATTCAGTGCATCCTTACTCACTGAGGTGTAGAAATTCTCGTAGATGTAGCCGCTGCCGCTGCTGTAATACTGACATCTCCCTGCTGTCAGTGGACGCATGTCCTGGATGAAGTTAAAACATGAAGAAATATGAACCACATGGTTTCATTTCAAACAACAGCAATCAATCTTTATTGAGAATAAAGTTCTAAAAATGTCAAAACCAACTTGATACTTATTACACAACATCATCCAGGTGGCAGAGTGACAAAAACACATTGAAGTGAGTGGAGTCTCTTTGAGATCAATCAGCAAACTCTGAACACAGTATTGTTTATGGCTCTTTTGAATTGGTAAAATAAGGTTATATTCACTGGAAAATGCTTGTCTGGTGACATTCACAGCACTCTAGATGATAATGTTATTATATATATCTTTGTGTTATGGGACCCCTACCCTAAAAAATCATGTGGAACACTGAATCCTTACATAATGATTTAACTACGTATATATGTGTATAAACTGCAGCCTATATATGAAAACCATGACTATAACATATATTATATTACATGGTATATAAGGAACACACACATGTGGGAAAAAGAGATATAAAATGCTTATCTTGTTTTTAATATACTTAGGACAGGTGAGATGTGGCTTTAACCCCTTTAACATTGTAATTTACCACACTGTGAAGCTACAGCTTTAACACACAAAACATACACACACAAGACATAATTACAGTAACTTTGAGAATGTATTCTTTAAGGGAGGCCTGTACGCATAAATCTCCTTTAAGCACAACAGTGCTATACATTTCAAAAAGCATTTCTCTATGAATTTTTCCCTCTCTGATGTTTCCCAGATACTTTCCTGAAACACTGTGGCACAATTACATTCAGTGGAGAGTAAAACCATGTTGAAACCTTTGTTTTCACATTTTCAAGGAAAAACCTCTGATTAAAGTGACAGCAATGTTAAAAAACAAACATTATGGTGTCAAAGTTGATTTGGAATTAAAAGCCGTCCCACTCTGGCTCAGGCCAGGAATAATCTTACAGTGTGGGTTCACAAAGATAAACACAGAGAACTCTAACACAAACCATCCACAATTGTTTAATAAATCAGCTCCTGGCATCCATATGTATGATGTCAATATGTTCCCCATTGTACAGAAAGCTAGTTCTTGTAAAAGGATAAGGATAAAAATATAATAGAAAGATAAAAAATAGGAAAGATTGAAATTGCTAGTATTTTCAATTAGCATAAATACTGGAAACAGAGTGAGCTGGCCTGTTCTAGGGGAAAAACATAGTGGATTATCATAACTATGATAGCGCTTTGTTTCATCATCCAGTGCAACCATCTATAGTGTCAATGTGTACAACTGTAGGTAACTCACCATGCTTAAGACGATACAGACGCCATCTATCACAAGGCACAGGAAAGAAGTGATGATACCGAAGCTGAGGAAAACAATGGAAGCCGTCAGCTGGAGGAAGAAAGGGACATAAAAGAGAGAATTTACACTTAAAATACTGAAAAAATGTTATTATTATTTGATTGGATGGATGAAAATGAATGCAGATTATGGCCTTCACAGTACTTCACTTTATTATTAATTGTATTCTTTCTTTCCAACAGATAAAAGTTTTGCATATCAATCAAGCATCCGAGCGCTGACTGTTTTGACGTCACACTGTCTGCCATTTTGTTTCTTCACAACTGAAGATAATATAGTTTCAAGCCCTTTATTATTTATATTTCACACTTTTGAGATGTATTTCTATATTGGCTATTAATTTTTTCAATCAAACATTATAAAACTATAAACACTTTTTTTGTTTTGTCCCAGTATTACCATTTATATAGCTGTCCTACCTGTTCTGCAAAGGCTTTTGTTTGCTTGTAAATCATTTTAGTATAGGAGAAAAAGAAGAAGAAGGAAGACGGTATACTTTATTAATCCCTGAGGGGATGTATTGTTTTCACTCTTATTATTACAAACTTGCTACACACACATAGGCCCGAAATACTTCTTTTCACCAGTCTGTCCAGTCGCCTTGCATCCTTGTGTCTTATACTGCCTCCCCAGCAGACTGCAGCATAAAATCAGAGTATTTCTGTTTGTGACTCAGAGTTGTATTTGAAGTCCGCCGTATACAATATGAACAGGAATGGAGCCAAGACAGTCCCCTGTGGAGCCCCCCTGCTGCTCATTAATGTCTCAGAAACACAGTTCCCCAACCTGACAAACTGTCAGGTCAGGTTATCTGTGATCCAGGAAACAAAGGAAAGATCCACTCCCATCTCTATGAGCTAGTCTTTGAGTATAATGGGTTGGATTGTGTTGAATGCGCTTGAAAAATCAAAGAACATGATTGTCACATAAGCGCCAGATTCCTCCAGATGAGATAGGGCACGGTGAAGCATGTAGAGGACAGCATCACTTACTCCAATGTGTTCTTTGTATGCAAACTGCAGGGAATCGAGTTTGTCTTTGACCTCAAGCCTCAGTAGGCGTAGAATCATCCGCTCGCGGGTTTTCATGATGTGCGAAGTAAGGGCCACCGGTCTGTAGTTATATAGTTCAGCCGGACATTTTATTTTTGGTACCGGTACAATACAGGATGTTTTCTACAGAGCCGGCACCCGCCCCTGCTGTAGACTCAGGTTGAAGATCCTGTGGAGAGGTTCACACAGTTGGGCAGCACAGTCTTTAAGCAGCCTTGGACACACACCATCTGGGCCAGCTGCCTTCCCAGAACAAAGTCTCGCGAGCTCCAACCTCACCCCCGTCTCTGTGACAGACAAGGGTGGAGGCACAGGTGTGAGGAGGGGAGTAGCTGCAGCAGTGGAGATGTACACATGTGTAGGAGGAGGAGAAGGGGGAGCTGTGGTGGCGAAACACACTTGTGGAGGAGAAGAAGGAGCTGCGGTGGAGAAGAAGGAGCTGTGGTAGAGAAACCCAAATGTTGAGGAGAAGGAGAAGTAGCAGTGGAAGTGGGTGTAGCCGCAGTGTCATTGGCTCTTTCCGCATCACCCATTATTGGCTGTCTTTTCTTTTTGTTGTAGCCAGAGATGGTACTGATTCCTCTCCACACCTCACGGATGTTGCTGTGTTGTAAATTCCTCTCTATCTTCTTTTTGTATCCCACCTTTTGCTCTTGTTTTAGCCGTTCTTCTTATTGGGAAACAGCGTACAGTCTTTGTATGCATGACTGTGTCTCTACAGATGTTGATGTACTCAGTAAAACAATCAACCTGTATGTCAATGTTCATACTGTTCTCATCTGTTTCCAGCAGCACATTCCAATCTGTGCATTCAAAGCAGTCCCTTAGAGCCTCACTAGCCTCACGTGTCCATTTCCTGACTGTGAGTGTAGTTGCAGGCTTCCTCAGCACACAAGGTTTGCAGATAAACCAAGTTGTGATCTGACCTGCCCAGTGGTGGTAAGGCAGTAGCTCTGTAAGCTTCTTGACATCGGCATACAGCAGAACAAGGGTTTTATTTTCTCCAGTAGGAAAATTAACAAACTGTGTAAATCCAGTCAGGTGGGAGGAGAGGGTAACATGAGTGAAGGCTCCTGATATTATTATAAGTGCATCAGGATGTTTAGTCTGTATCCTGGCAACTATTTCATGGAGAACTTCACATGGAACATCAGCAGTCGCCTTGGGTGGGATGTACACAAGTATTGTTATGATATGACTGAATTCTCTTGGTACATAGTATGGTCGCATGCCAACTGCCAATAATTCAGTATCTGGACAACACATCTTCTCCTTGACAGCAACACGAGCAGGATTACACCATCTCTGGTTCACAAATAAAGACAGACCCCCTCCTTCTCTCTTGCCACCAGCTATAGCATCTCTGTCTGACCGTATGAGAGTGAAGCCAGGTAGATCCACGCTGGAGTCTGAGATGTTTTGATTCAACCATGTTTCAGCAAAACACAGAAAATTGGACTCACAGTATACTTTCTGAGTCTTCACCAATATCTCCAGCTCATCACTTCTGTTGGGCAGAGAGTTGACATTTCCCATGATGACTGATGGCAGACAAATCTCCATTTCCAAGCCTTCACCTCTGCACCAGCATGGCAACCCACGAAAACACCTCTTTATCTCAGCTGGAATAGGGTGGTATCCTCCAGATTTGCGCCTTTTCAATGAAAAAAGCTATTCTCTTGAACAACCTCTTCTCCCCACAGAAATATCCATCAATAGTTGACAAAATATGACAAAAATACAAAAAAAATAAAGTAAAGATTCACAGAAATTCAGAGCTACCAGACTTTGCAGAGCACGTTCTAGAAGGACACGGTATGTCAATGACACGGTATAAGTAGTAGAGTAGAGTAAGTGTGTCCTCGTCCATAAATGTATGTGTATGTCATTGTTTAGTGTCATCTCTCTTTAAATAACTTTAATTTTAATGAGCACACAAACTTGTGAAGAATAATCACCATTCATGAATAATTCTGTCTCAATATCCTTTTGACAGCATCAAATAACTAAATACAAATAAACTTGAACACTTGGACGTGAATCACCATGATAATAACTAGCTATAATGACAGAAACCATGTTTGAGAAAAATTTATCGGGCGTGTATTTTGATTTTATAGTTTGACTCATGTCTAATCTGTTAACATGGAGGAGGCGGGCTTTGTGACCTACACTGCAGCCAGTCAGCAGGGGGCGCCCGAAATGTTTTGGCTTTACTTTTAGGGAGCTGTCTTGTCGTCCACCTTTAATACGGTCTATGGTGTGAATGTGTGTGTGTCGGGCCTTTAAGTGTGTGATCCTAATTGGCGGCTTTAGTCAACTATTGAATGTCTGTTATGTAGACAGTAGAGCATTAATGATTTCAAACAGAGACCTGGATAAAAAGTAGACTTGCATCCTCCTGAATGAAACAGTGAGGCCTCAAATTATCTGGTTGCAAAACAGCACGTAACACATAACATTCTGTATCTCCCTCTTTGCCAATATATAAACCCCTATCTTAGCGGCCTTGGGGCTGGGTGTGCACAGGGAAAACATGAGAAAAAAAATTATGTGACTGATGATATAGGTCTATGAAATTGTACGTGTGCATGTATATGTCAGCTAGAGACAGGGAGATCTTTAGAGGTTTACCAGCTGTTTGCGGTTTTCCTCCAGGCGGAGTCCCAGAAGTCCCAGGAATGATCCAAGGGTCAGCTGCAGAGAGCATCACATAACATAGACAGTAAGTGTTAAACATAATAAAGACATGTGGTTCGTTTTAAGAATTGCTGTGACACTTTGTTATGATTTGGTTTGTTTTCAAGGAAAGAAAAGGCAATATGTTAGAACCAGACAGTTTTGAGAAGAGCTCTTGGGGAATGATTTAAAAGCACACAGTATGTTTTGTTACACATTGTTGATAAAGGTGGTTGAAAATTTTACATGCATCAAGAAACGTATTATGAAATTCAACAATACTTCCAGAAGACCTATTATCATCTTCTCGTTTCGAATCACTGTAGGAAATGCTCGTGACTGACGTGAAGAACTGACAATCATCAATTTCACAGCTTACACCTAAAGCAATGTTTTTTCTCAGACAGATGTCAAAAAGCCAATAAATTAGCGAAGGTACAGTTTTGGCCAGCGCTGCATGACTAAAGGATTGCAGCTTCATAATGCATATCACATGCAGGAGGATGTTTAGAATTCTTTTAAAACTTTCAGCTGATTTCCTGCTTAGCCTATAGCTATAATGTTCGAACCCAACTTGTCCGAGTTTTGTTTTTATAATCGCATCAGTCATTTTGCTGTTTCTCCCGTTATTCAGTTATACATCACAGGGGAATTATCAAACATAAACAACTTACAATAACTCCAGAGGTGTAGCCAGTCACGTTCAAGCTCTCTGTCCGGGTGGTTGTGTAAACTCCCAGCACCACCAGCAGCAGAGACAGATTGAGCATGCCCAACACCAGACACAGAGCTCTCCTGACTCGCACTGTCATCTCTGCAGCCAGAAAGAGGAACCCTCAGTCATGTTATGTGAAAACAAAGACAAAGAAAACACAAGACTGCATGCTGCCCGTGGAGCCTGTTGGTAGATTCCCTGATATTTCTAGTCTGATTTCAGTGGGAACAAAACAAACCTAATTTAACTGATTTAATTTAACTTAATTTAATTATAAAAACAATGATCCCAACCTCATGTCGCAGTCTATTTCAGTTCAAATGTAATGACTTTAATAAGCTGCATTGCTACCATATATATTCAAAGTCAATAGCAAACCTCAGTTTTTAACCACCATTTAATTATATTTAATTTACAACAATAATATGATCCTTTTTTATGATAAAAAATCACAATCCTATAAAGAAAACATTCATTTCTAAGTACACACAACAAATATCTACACCTGAAATCATTTAATCTCGACAAATTGTTGTGAACAACATAAAATTATTGCATTCATTACAGGATCTTATGGAGGGAAGCTTCTGGCAAACAGGAAACGTCATCATCCCATTATTAACAACATGTGCTTGGAAAACATGTGAATAAGAGCATTATCTTCCTCCTCTTCTTCATCCCCTGTGTTTGTGTAATTGTCCTTCTCCCCTTTAATACCAACGAAAAACCCATAATATAAACATATTTGGTATAAAGTGTGGACTGACTATCTCTTCAGTTCTGGTTTTATTGTCTTTGCTGAAAAGGCAATAATAGCATCATGGCAAAACCAATTTATTTTGAAATTATTCAGCACACTGAGTCTCTGGTTGACAGGCTGACGTAAATAAAAACTACACAAATAATGATGCCATTATTAAGCTTTTGTAAACGTTTGCAAACATCCACCTAAGTCGTATTATAATAATACGTTTGCTAATTCCATGAGCTTTATTGTTTTTGCCTACTGGTAAAGAAAAGTTTGTAAGCTTTCAACTGCGTGATTAATTATATGTACCAGCCTGGAAGCACAATCAGCCAATCTGTTGTACGGAACAAGAAAAGATCTAAGATAAGGTGAAAAGAAGATTTCGAAGCTGCACTGACTCTCATTCAGCCTACATGACAACATCACCTTCCCCGCTCCCACTAACTTACCTGTTGCTCGGCTCTTTGGCATCGGTTTGTCCCGGCCCGCCGCTCCCTGGATCCGTGCAGTCATGATATATCCAAAACTTTAAAACACAAATATTCCTCTGTCAGCTTCTAAGTCTAACACAGCTCTGGGTATACTTAAGGCTAAAAATCCTCCCTCAGAGAATCCTGAGCATCACAGGTCGCTACCTACTGCGCCTGTGCGTGTGGATGGAGGTTTCTTTCAATAAAGTGCTCCTCTGCTGCGTTCAAGGACGGTCGGAAACGTAACAGTATACTGAAGCAGCTGCCAAGACACTCAGAATGTAGTAACTACATCCTGAGTGTCTTGGCAGCTGCATTGTACTGCAGCTGTAGTTTCAGTTTGTAAGCTAAAGTTCTTGCATTAAGCTTAAATCAATATCTCAAAAACATTATAAAAAAGTACCAGGACATAAAGATGAATAAGACAAGGTATTGAAATGTAATTAATTCATAAAAACATATAAGGTAGCTAAGAGAGTAGCTAGTAACTACTTAGCCATAGTTAGTAGTTGAATGCCATTATCCTGCCAGTTGTTGTGTTTTCTGGTAAACCCCCGCTCCCAAACCAAACTTTCAATTCAATTAGCACAAATCAGCAGACTCAATGTTAGCTTTATGAGATGTTTAGCCTCAGGTCAGTTGCCCAGTTGCCTTGCCCAGTTGGTAATCAAGCCTTATCTAAATGGATAATCGATACCAGGAGCTGAAATGGGTTCATGTCACGTACTGTTAGTTTCTAAGACACTGAGACAGGCAATATGCCATTAAGTTCAGTTTACTGGAAAGGCAGGCAGGGGTCAGAGTATCGCAGAATCAGTCTAAATCCAAAAAAAGGGGGAATGTCGGAGTGAGGTCTGGGAACAGGCAAATGGGATCAAATAAAGGCAGGGCAGGCAGAACATGAAGCAGGTAACACTGGAATTCTGAAGGTACAAATAAATCTGACAAGAAGAAAGTGAAGGGGATGGTGAAAGATAGTGACTTCTTGGTGGTGCGATGAGAGGAAGAATGTTCCTGATTTTGAAGGAGGAGTAGACGGAGAAAGGCCAGGGGATTTTTGCTGTAAACTGGTTGAAGACGTACAGTTCAATGGCCCCAGTTTCTTGGACTTAAAAGGAAAGGACATGCATGGGAGGAGGCCAATGGTGCTACTGGTCGATATGGTGGTTTACGTCTTATTGAACACCCTTTAAAGATACAGATATTCCTTGAGAACTCCAGACATATCTGACAAACAAAGTATCAGTGAGGATTCTGCAAAAGGATGTGTCCTCGTGTAAATTAGCCATGATGTCCCAGTATGTATGACAGGCTGCTGTGGTGCATAAATAAGATGAAAATGAGTGTTTCAGTGTGGTGACATTCTTAGAGCAGAGCATTTGATGTGTAATCTGGCAGAGAAGACATTCGACGTGTGCAGGGGATCCCATTTAATCATCCACTGAGTTGCCAATGTCATTTCAAGAAGATTGACATTAGCTTTGGAGTTAGGATGCTGACTGTGTAATCCTGTCAGGAGGCGGGATCAGAAATTATTCAGGTAGTAAACTGTCATGAAAGTAGAAACAAAATACTGAAAAGGTTATAGGAGGAGTCTTAACAAACACACAAATAAGTACAACAACAAAAAATGCCCTCTTTATCCAGAGTAATCACAGCAAAATTTTTTTTTTTTTTTTAATTGCCACAACACTATGATGATGATAGCATGGGTATAGCTAAAATGTCATTTTTCTCTGTCACCACCCACTTGTCACTATAATAAATCAAAGCACAACATCCTGCTGGACATTTATGAGAAGACAAATTTGTATTACATAATATTATATATAAAAAGCCTTGTGAAACTTAATGCGCAATAAGTCACTTTTATGTAGCAGATAGGGAGGTTGACATTCTGAGATAAGAGGAGTCAGCTCTACTTTGCATGCTTCTACACATCAGGCGATTTAATGTAGTGGATCAGTTTGAACGTCAGGCCAAGATTTAAACTCATTGGTGATTAAAAAGTTTGTGTCCCAATTCCTCGAAATGTTCCCCTTCTTTTCCTCACTTCTGTGATATTGTATCTTTTAAATGTAACATTTATTTGTTTCTTAAATAATCTGCACTTTGGCACAAAACACATCTTTCAGCCTCATTAAATCTTCTGAGGTTAATGAGCCTTCAACCAAACATGCATTCAAACACAAAGAAATCTTCCTGAGCTAGCAAAACCTCAAAAGCAGAAAGTCTCCTTGTGCTCCATGTTTATCTGATCCTGAGTCTGACATGCAGAGACACTTAGGAGGGCAGCACAATCATTGGCTACATCTATATATCTATAAATCATATGTCAGAGTTCAATGTAAGGAACAGATGATGTATAACTTTCAATGATGAACATGAGAGATTGACTATCTCTAACTCATTAACGCAGAGATGGGTATATTAGGATTGTTAAATTGTTAAATCTTGTAAATATACACTACCGGTCAAAAGTTTTAGAACACCCCAATTTTTCTAGTTTTTTATTGCAATTCAAGTCGTTAAAGTCCAATGAATAGCTTGAAATGGTACAAAGGTAAGTAGTGAACTGCCAGAGGTTAAAAAAAAAAGGTAAGGTTACCCAAAACTGAAAAATAAAGTACATTTCAGAATTATACATAAAGGCCACACGAAATGGGTTAATAATTTATAGCTGTTCTGCAGCAATGGAGGTTGATCAAGCCTTGAAAGCTGGTGCTACTTACAACTCCCTCTGTCTGCATAAAAGCAGTGTTGGAGCACACTGTGGTACCATATCTTCGTGAGCATCAGTTGAACAGTATTGTACTGCAGAAAGTAGTGTGTTGCTACAAAAACTTTCCTACAGAGAAATTGCAAAGAAAGTCAAGGTGTCAGTGAGTACAGTTTCCTTCACCATCAAAAGGCACTCAGAAACTGGGGGAAACTCTGACAGGAAGAGGTCTGGCAGACCCAAAGCCACAACTGAATCAGAGGACAAGTTTCTGAGAGTTAACAGCTTGCGAGATAGGCGGCTCACAGGACAACAGCTTCAAGCACAGCTTAATCATGGTCATAGTAAGCAAGTCTCAGTTTCAACTGTGAAGAGAAGACTTCGAGCTGCAGGTTTGACAGGACGAGTTGCAGCAAGAAAGCCATTGCTAAGACGTCAGAATAAGACAAAAAGGCTTGCCTGGGCCATGAAACACCACCATTGGACTACTGAAGACTGGAAGGAGATATTATGGACTGATGAATCAAATTTTGAAATCTTCGGTTCATCACGCAGGATCTTTGTATGCCGTCGAGTAGGCGAAAGGATGGTTCCACAGTGTGTGACATCAACTGTCAAACATGGAGGATGAAGTGTGATGGTCTGGGGCTGTTTTGCTGGATCCAGGGTCGGTGACTTGTACAGAGTGAGTTACCACAGCATTCTGCAGCCTCCTTCAATACCCTCTGGTATGCGCCTAGTTGGTCAGGGGTTCATCCTACAGCAAGATAATGACCCAAAACACAAGTCCAAGCTATGGCAGAACTACTTCGGGAAAAAAGAACAAGATGGTAAGTTTGAAAACATGGAGTGGCCAGCACAGACTTAAACCCCATCGAGCTGGTTTGGGATGAACTGGACAGAAGGGTGAAAGCAAAGCAACCTACAAGTGCCACACATTTATGGGAACTTCTGCAACAGATTTGGGAAGAACTTTCTGAAGAATATTTGATTTCTATTGTAGAAAGAATGCCACGAGCTGGTATATCTGCCAAAGGTGGCTACTTTGATGAGTAGCATTTTGGTCTATATATTTTCTTTTTTAACTCCAATTGCTTATTTGTACTATGCTTTCATTTCAGAGTGCAATGAGACATTAAACTGAATAATTTTCACTAAAAAACTGGAAAAATTGGGGTGTTCTAAAACTTTTGACCGGTAGTGTATATTTTTTTAAAACGGAAATACAGCAGAATGATTATCGTCACAGACCGACACAAAATGCTGGAAAACAGCGCCCTCTTCTGCCGCTATGGAGACAAGACGCTTGGTAAACCAGCTAGCATTAGCATTGCTGAACTGTTTCGTCCATTTTGTTTAGCTAAGTTAGCTTGGCTAACATCACCTGAGATACTGTGCAGCAGAGATGGATGACGGTGACGAGCCGGGTTTAGTCCTCTCTCACAACACTTCTTCAAGCTCAAAGTCCGGAGGGGACAAGATGTTTTCTCTTAAGAAGTGGAACGCTGTCGCTATGTGGAGCTGGGACGTTGAGTGTGACACTTGTGCCATTTGTCGGGTCCAAGTGATGGGTGAGTCCGAGGAACTGACAGCGTTAGTCGGATAGCCCTGCTCGGATACCGGCTAATGTAGCTAACGTGGCTACCATTAGCACTAATACCTGCAGTCCCTGACATGGTGCGACTGTAACGTGTTTTTCTTGATTCACAGACGCTTGCCTCCGATGCCAGGCGGAAAACAAACAGGAGGACTGTGTTGGTGAGGAAAAATGGACTTAAACACGTTATAGCAGAGAGGTTCTCTCCCTTAGCAACCAATTAGCACTTTAATCCAACAAGCTAACATTAGCTGCTAGTTTGTCTGAGCTGTCAAACTAACCGACCAAGCCAGCTAATCAAACAGGAAGGGGATTTAAATTATTTTTACAAAGTCATATGAAAAACATGAGCCTGAATTCACATAGATAGTAACATTATAGTGTTTGAAACAGATTACCTATTCAAAATTACGTTTTAAAGTAACTTGCAGATTTTTGAAGCTTAATTAAATGAGCTAAATTCAGAGTAAGTGACCATAATAAAACTAAAATAATTTGTAAATAATGATTGTTTAAGTATTCAGTTCATATGACCCTCCACAAGTATATTGTGACAGATTTACTGGATACTTGCACTGTAAACTACTTACTTTCTCAAGATTAACATGTTTGTGGTAAATGTGAATTGTGCCTGTAGGACTAGAATTAAATATATATAACTTAAATAAATAAACCGAAATTATATCAGTAGTATTTACTTTTGAAATCATTAAGAGGTATGTTTAAGTCTCTAACCTGTAATCTCCAAATCTGTAGTAACTAAAACCTATTCCTCTCTGTCTCCTACTTTCTCCATCTTCTTTTAGTTGTTTGGGGAGAATGCAACCACTCCTTCCATAACTGCTGTATGTCCCTTTGGGTGAAGCAGAACAACCGCTGTCCCCTCTGCCAGCAGGACTGGGTGGTTCAGAGAATCGGCAAATAAGCTTCTATTCAGGGCGGTCTGACTCTCAGACAGTACCTGTATGCACCTAAAAGTGGTGATGGACTTGACAATGATCCCTGCAGTGTCCTGTGCAGAGCCACTTGGCCTTTGACAACTGTCCTCCTACTTCTGATTGCATGTTCCAGTAGTCCTGGTTGTCAGAGGAGAACGATGGACAATTATTAAAGCAGCGCAGACTCTTTGGTTGGTTACTGATTTGTTGGTGTGGCTTGAAGGGATCGAGAGTCACAAAGAGAAAAATGAACCTTATAGCAGTGTTTGGTCACATGTTAGCTTTCCGTTATTTTCTGTGGTGTTCAGCACATCTTGAATATGTGACGGTCTTTTTAAAAATAAAGAATTGTGTATAGCTGTAAACATGACTTTTTCTTCTTGTAATTGAAGTAGGTTTGGTAATATATGTAGTTCTTCAACAAATGTATTTTTGAGTCAGACTGCACATTGTTGTTGCAAACATTCACAATTTTTCTGCTGATGTTCAGCCACTCTTAGACAAATGTGGTGTTAAAATAATTAGCGGGTTTTCTTTTGCAACTACAGTTTATAATCAAATAGATAACTTACAGTGTACAGTAACCAGATATCTCCATTAATGCAGTTCAGGTAACATCATCCCATAAAGATTGTAGTGTCACCAAACATTTTTTTAGTGTGAACATATCTGGTTAAAGGATTGAGTAAAGTCCTTAAGGCACCTTTCCTCCATAAGTACTTTCGCAGTCAAATTGGACTACCTGGCAGGCGGCCATGCTAACCACTACACCACTGGTCCTTGTTAAACATACATTGTGGGGTTGGCATTGTTCCAGTTTCAAGTTTAATCGAATCAAAGCAGCAACAGCTGTGGTTACTAGTTAAGTACCAGGTAAACATTTTATGCTTTAAACATATGATCAGCTTATAAAATATACATTGTTACAGATTGTGTTTTTTTGTGGTTTGTGTGCCTCTACCTTGATTACATTCAGATGATGCATAATTAGTACTTTTACTTTTGTTAAATATGAGCAGTTTGCAGCCAGTTGTATTTAGTTTTACATAAGTAAGATTTGAATAGAGGATTTGTGCTTGTAGTGTACTGAGTACTGTCTGAATACTTCTACCGCTGCAGAGCAGTCGTTTAGTCCAGCCAGGATTTGAATCAAACATGTTTATTTAAACTTCTACTTTTTTTTCTGTAGAAAGCATCAGCATAATAAATATGTTTAGCGATATCTCTGCAGTCACATTCACGTAGGTCAGTCAGTGTCCTCTCGGAAGTAAACTGCTGACCACAGTTACCTTGTCCGGGAATATTTTAAGTGGTACAGACTGATCTGGATAATTCACTTAGTCAGGAGGCTAATGACTGGAAGGTCGCCGCTTCCAGCCACTTCATCATGTGGGGGAAGTGATCAAGAGGCAGTCCCTGACTGAAAGGTTTCCTGCTAATTCCACTTGAGCAGAACATTTAATGTGTAGATTTAAAATTCATCAGGGCTGACACTAACAATAATTTCAATATCAAATAATCTACCACTTTTTCATAGTAATCTGGTCTATGAACTTTGTGCATGTGAAATCACTGTTGATGGTAATAGCAGTGATCTGAGTGTTGAAACCATAAACTCCTCTTTGTGGGCTATACCTAGTGTTACAGCTCTTCTGTTGCCGGAGCTGTGCAACCTTTGCCTGCATGCACCAAGATGCAGTGCATGGGAGCAGCACAGCCTCTGCCTCGGTGCATTTCTTTCTCAGTATACTCAGCTCCAATAAGTATGCCTGATTATCTTTTTGCAAAAGTTCAACAGCCCAAACTGAAGTCAGGTTCAAAGTGCAGCATTAATTGGTATTAACAATTAGCTGTTAATGAAGGCTTTTAAGGCTGCAGAGGTACACTTTACCATGAGATGCATTTTTAAACAGCAACACTCTTCTGCATTTGTGTCTTTGCCAGCAGTGGTGTTTAAGTGAATCGAGATGTAGTTTTCATAATGGCTACAGATACAAATATAAGTGTTGTTGCCCTGAGCAGCTGAATCTGCTCAGGAACATTAATTTCTTAGGCTGCTTACTAAAGCAATTAGAGCTAATGTAATGAAGCATTCTTTCTCCTGTTATAATCAACTCAGTGTGAACAGGCCCTACTTCCTTGCATTCTGCACATATATTAAACACTCTGCTCTCAGTGGCTTCTTTATCTCGTAACAAGCTACAATCAACCATTACTCGTTAAGGTCAGGATCTGCAACCTCATCATGTCATGTTGGCAACAAACTTACCTCACACAGGCACTTTGCATCTCCTAAAAATAGACGAGCCTAAAGCCTCTTAAGTTCAAACCACATAAGTTGCTTTCCCTTAGTACCGTCTACGAATAAGCGTGCACAGACACTTAGCTAACGGCAAATCCCTGAGGACGGAGGGACTCGTAATGCTCGCAGAGATGCAGCACAAGAGGTAGAAGATGTTCCTGATGCAGGTGCTGTAGGTGGTCAGCAGTAAGGATGACTGCCTACATGTTGGCTGTTTCACAGGATTTGTCCGATAAGGATGACCTGATGGGACTGGACAACCTTGTGGCCAACACAGCCTACCTGAACGCTCAGCGGATAGGTCGCGATGAGCTGAGGAGGCTGAGACTCTCCCAGACGTTGCCAAAACCAAAGAGCACCTCTGCTCTCCGGGCAGAAGTGGGGAAGAACTACGAGTCCCTGTGTGAGCAACAGCCTATTGGGAGGAAGTTGTTCTGGCAGTTTCTTCTGGCCTCCAGCCCTGAGTATTCGGCAGCAGCCGAGTTCCTGGAGGAGCTGAGCAACTGGACCTTTGCAGAAAATGAAACCAGAGAGAAGGTCAAACGGAGCATCCTCACTAAGTTCTGTCAACCAGAGTCGAGGAGTTTTCTCTCCCACCTCACCGTAGAGGCAGCCGAGAGACTCAAGAAGTTATCCGACAAGAACTTCAATGAGGTGGTGATGGGCCAGATAAGAGAAGCCACCAGGGACTTTCTGAAGGGGAAACCTTTCTCCGAGTATCTGAAAAGTCCCTATTTTTACAAGTTCTTGCAGTGGAAGGAGCACGAGAAGCAGAGGATCACTGAAAAACACTTCTATGAGTTTCGGACTTTGGGAAGAGGAGGCTTTGGTGAGGTAGGTGCCAGAAATCCCATCTTCTTAACAGAAATTTTATATTTTGTAGTGAACTTAAAACAAGCGATTAACAATTTGAAAGAGGTAACAACAGCCTTTCTCTCGCTGGTGAAAACACATTAAATTCAAGAGCATGTACAAGCGGCTTTGATCAGTTTAATATACTCTGAGGTTTTGCTGCTACAGCCTCAGTTGATCTGGTGATGCGTCAGTGCACTGACTTTTCAATTGTCCCTACTTGTGCTACTGCTACATCAGGATGACTCAGCAGCAAACAATACTAAAAGTGGACAACCAAGTATAGTAATGTAAAGTAATGTTCCTCTGTCTTGCAGGTGTGTGCGATGCAGGTAAAACACACAGGCCACATGTATGCCTGCAAGAAGCTGGACAAGAGGCGTCTGAAGAAGAAAAGTGGCGAGAGGTTTGCACTTCTTGAGAAGCAGATTCTGGAGAAGGTCAACAGCCTCTTTGTCGTTAACTTGGCCTACGCTTTTGACAGCAAGAACCACCTGTGCCTGGTCATGGACCTCATGAATGGAGGAGACCTCAAGTTCCATATCTACGACCTGGGGCAGCGGGGAATTTGCATGGAGCGTGTTGTCTACTACACCGCCCAGATCACCACTGGGATTCTCCACCTTCACTCTATGAACATCGTGTACCGGGATATGAAGCCTGAGAACGTTCTGCTGGATGCCAAAGGACAGTGTCGGCTGTCAGATCTCGGATTGGCGGTGGAACTGCCAAAGGGCAAGACAATCTGCCAAAAGGCGAGTGTTGTGACCCTGACCTTAGATTAGCCTACAACGCTCACTGTCAGACCTTTGTACAGCCTTGCATACTGCAAAGCCTCTTTGTGGTTTGTCCTACCCCAACGAAATCAGTAAATCTGAAAATAGTCCTGATCATACGTTCTGATATCCGTTGTTAGCCTCCATCGTCAAAATTTGCACTCTTTTTAATTCCACAACACCATATTTGTTCACCCAACATGGGACGTAGCACAGAATCCTGGTCCCTTAAGAATTTTCTCTGGGCCCCTCTAAGTGACTCCCCTACACAAGTAGATTACCAGGAATAGATTTGATGGTTTAGCAAAACCCTGTGGGACCCAAATGAATCTTATTATAAGGTGCCTGACCTCTTCCCCAGTAAGATTCTACACTGGCTGAGAAATTAAAGGAAGCTGACAAGAGCATGTTAGCATTAGAGGCTTAATCTTTGCTTTACTAATACCAGATATGGCCCCCACGTGACTGTCTAAGAGATGAGTCAGGAGACGTACAGAGGGCTTCCACTCACCAGTGAAGGGATATGTAGCAAACAAACATGTCTCGTCAGCTGACGGGCCTGATGGAGGGCAGCTAATGCAGTATAATTTACTGGAACAATGTCTTATTGTTAGGCGCCCATTTTCACGTTCTCGTGTCTCTATTTTTGTCTCCATGTTTCATAATGTAATTTTGTTTCCCATCATGTGGACGGTCAAGATAGTCTGTATCAGATAACTGAAATTATCTTAAAAAGCTGAATAATTTACCAGACTAGAGGATTCTGTTTGGTCTTGAAAAGACCATCTGACTTTGAGAAGAGAGCAGAGAAACCTTACAAAAATAAAAGGTTCTCTTTCTTAGGAAGGTCATGTACATTCTAATGTGCCTTTAGTTAATATATGTATTTATATATTATGTATTCATTATATTCTTAAAGGACTATGTACAACATTAAACTTAAATGTTAAAAGGGTTAGGTTAAAGCTAATTGAATCAAAGTCCCGCAAAAGTAGTTACTGGTCTTTCAGTGTTGGTACTAAGCTAAAGCAATGACCCCTTAAAATAGGGGAACCCCCTCCCTAATAATTTATGTGATGTCCCTAAGCAAGTGGAACAGGGTACCATGGATTGACCATTATCCCTTGACCAGGGCAGAATATCTAAATTACTGCAGATTTGTAAATTATACCCCAACATACAGAGTTTTATATCTCTTTACATTCCCCCTCTCTCTCTCTCCTCTGTGTCCTCAGGCTGGTACGACTGGTTACATGGCTCCAGAGATCCTGAGGCAGGAGAACTACCGCATGTCTGTGGACTGGTGGGCTCTGGGCTGCAGCCTCTACGAGATGGTGGCCGCCCGTCTGCCTTTCAAAGACTTTAGAGAGAAGGTGCAGAAAGAGGAGGTGAACCGTCGCACTCTGGAGGACGAGTGCAAGTTTGAAAAGAAATTTTTTGATGATCCCACCAAAGATATCATCAACCGCTTTCTTAAGAAGAAGGTCACAAACCGCCTTGGATGCCGGTAAGTAAAACCTTTTTTTCCTGGCAAGTTGGTGTCGGAGGAAATACAGTACCATGCTAAATTAAAGTCCAGTGGTTTCTTACCAGGAGGTCTGGACCCCCTTATGCAGGTGACTCCTCTTATGGAGTTTCCTCCAAAAGAAAAGCCGTTGCTGATATTTAGAGATGATGATTTCACTGCTAGCTTTGGATGCAAGTTGTGGCAGGACCTCCAGTTTAGAGATGGTGAACTGCCCATGATAAATCAATGACCAGCTCCTTGGTCTGAGGAAATTCTCCTTACATTACTCTAAACATCTGTCCACCTCAGTTTGAAGCTGCCCTTTAGAGAAAGTGATATACACAATGACTGTTTCACAGAGTATTTGATCGTTGTTATTTCTGGGTTTGAGCTTCTGCAGTTATTAAGAAGTAAAAGGTGAGATTACAGATCCCTGTGGGACTCCAGTGGAGATGTTTCAGTCGGAGCTGAACTGGCCTTTAATTCTGATTATGAGTTTATCCCAGCCAAACATGAAAGGACCCAAAGAATCAATGCACCCATTTGGAGAAGGATTTTTTTTCAATGTGGTGTGGTTACACAGTTTCAAAGACACTTGAACAGTCCATACAGACCATTCTGACTAATGCTCCGGGCTACTGAAAGCGGATAAAAAAAAATAATAATACATTTAATTTGCACCATTTTGTTGCCCTGTTTAGTTATTTCACCCATCTGCTGCCTTCATGAAAATCTCATTTTAATCATTGTACATCTGTTGTGTCCTTGTAGGAGCGGAGATGATCCACGAAACCACGCATTCTTTAAGAGCATCAACCTCCACCATCTGGAGGCCGGGCTTTTGGAGGCCCCATGGGTGCCAAAACCAGACATTGTCTATGCCAAAGATACAAACAAGCTCAGGGAAACCTCTGAACTTGAGGACATTAGGTTTGATTCCAAGGATGTGAAGTTCTTCAAGGAGTTCAGCACAGGCGCGGTCTCCATCCAGTGGCAGAAAGAGATGATTGACAGCGGCTTGTTTGACGAACTGAACGACCAGGAACTGAACGGAAACAGTTATGAGAGCGACTGGAAATCCAGGGTGTGCATCATATTGTAAGCATTTTATCCACTCTTTGTTTTTTAAATCAAGCACTTTCACACTTTCCTAAGCGCCTAGTATAACACTCAAGTGCCTCCCGTGTCTTTTTAAACATCTACTTACGACTTTTTGCTTCATTTGATTGTGTTTTCTTACTAAACAGGAATCACCTGTGTCTGTTTTAAAAATGTGATCACGTATTATTGTTGTTTATGGTGCTACAGCCAAACTTAACGGGACATCTGCCTCAATGTTAAAATAAAACCACAGTTTTTCATCCTTTTTAGTATCATGCCCAGATGGAAACACCCTCTTTGCCCTCTATTCCTGGTGAGACAGCAGCTCCCAGTGCATTCATAGTTTCCATTACATCATTCGGCCATCTTGGCAGGACCAAATTGTTTACATGTGTTTGTAAACAAGCTCCACAATTGTTGTATGTCTTTGAACAGCAGCAGGATTATGATCAATGTATTCAGTATTGTGCCACATTTGTTAGACACACTGGACCCTCACAGACATGCCATGAATGCCTTTTGCTCATATGTCCTCTATGCTCCACACTGAAGCCTCTCAGTGGCAGACCTTCACCACTAAGTGCCGCCAGACACCCATGAAGTGCGTTAAACCTCCCGCAGCGCTCCTCACCGTCCCCATTATCTCGGCTGTGCTGCTCCTCTGGTATTTACGAGCACTGGATGACTCGTTCAGCTTTAACAAGGGGATGCAGGGATACAAATTGTCGTACACACGTAGTTTTTCCACTTGAAATAAAACATTGAACATTGAAATTTTGGCTTTAACAATGCAATACTAACCCTCTTTATAACCCCCCAAATCACCCTGTGTTTACAAGCCATACACAACCTCAGAGAGACAAATCAACTACTTATAACTTAGCAACAAAAACAACATGTATGTCTGTTTACGCTCACAGACTTATAGTGTTTGTGTCCATATATAGAAGCTTCTGGTTGTACAAGAATGTGTTATGTTTGTTAATAAGTATTGGTTAATTTACATCACAGACACTGTTGTTGGTGATTTGTTTTGGTGTCTTAAACTGGAGTGAACCTTCAGCCCGGTTCCAGTTCAGCTCTTAAATTAACATGTTTTGTGTCATGTTTTACTCCTAACTCACATAAAGAGCTGCATTGTCAGTGCCAATAATATTGTGTAATATCTAAATTTGATTTTATAGTGATGACTTAACGTTTTCTAATGTTTTATGTGACATCCTCGGCTTGTAAGGATTATTTATACCGTTTACAGCTTTATGATACTTTCTTGCCTCATGGACATGTTTTTCACACTATTCTTTATTAAACTTTTATTCTTTTTCTGTATTTTTTGGGTCTTGTATTTTGTTTTTATTAAGCAATTCCTTATGCTTCACTGCTGTGATCATTTCTGTTAACGAATAAGTCATCATGGCGATGACATTCAGAGTTAAAGGTTAACAGGGTTGCAGTTATTTTGATCATCCTCTTGTTGCTCATCTCACCGCAGAGATGTCATCCATCATGTTAGAACAGGCTGAGTATGAAGGAGCGCATCTCTTTAAAACCGTGAAGTATTCATATTAACATCATATAACATCATAATGCCACCTCACTGTTTGATTCAGAGTGTATCATCTGTCATTCAGTGTCTCGCTCCAAAACCTCAGACACTTTGAGGTAATGAGGGACACATAAACATGTGTTGTGCTAATGCCTGCGAGGGGCTGACCTTACAGGGCCGAGAAGTGGTTCCGTTCACGCTTGACTGTCATGAGATTAGAGGCTAGTTCAGATGGAAATCCAAGACGCAACTCGATCATCGTCGGCTGTGAAGGCAGAGCGGGGAGTCCACTGTGGACGACGTGTCGACAAGACAAGGTCTCCAGGAACATGTTTTTACCAGGCGCCTACAAGCCGCTGCCAGGGTTTAGTTCCCCCACGGCCCGACTCTGCAACTGCTGCCCTCTCATACACACACTGCAGCCACTTTACAACACACACACACACACAGCATGTATCACTGCTTGTTTGCACTCATGCATGCAGATGCACACACATGCATGCATGCACAGTTACACATATCCAGGCTTGTGTTAGCACTGATCATGCGGATGAAGATGTACACAAACCACACACACTTTTAAATAAACACTTTCATGTACACACACACACACACACGCGCGTGCGCGCGCACAATCTTATTACCCCTGTAGAAGCAGGCATGAGGTTTTAGAGATCAAAGCGGGACAGGGTGTAATTTGGTATCTGCGTTTGTTACATGCCCATGCTCTGGATTCACATCAAAGGCCTGCGCCACACTTCAGCTCTGCCCCGGCATCCTCAGGATGGTATCACACCACCGATATTCCTGCTTTTTTCCTTCTTTGGATGTGAGCTTGTGCCTGCATTTGTGTGTGCGTGTATTTCTAAACATGAAAAAAACTGATTTGTGTCTATATAAGCTCTTGTGTGTGCACATGGGTGTGTCTGCAGGAGTGTGCGTGAGTGTTTCGGATAGGTGAGAAAGTGGTTAAACAGAGGAGACAGAGAGGCCATTGTCTGCTGAGGGAAAGTGAGAGCAGCCATGTGGGAGAGGGACTGAAGGACGGACAGGATTGTTAATCAGTTAGTCAGAGGCTTTTCATTTTGAAGGGTTAAAATCTGTTTAATTAAATGGTTGTAATTGTTTTCCTTAGACAATCTTTCATGTCAGCTCAATTCACAAAAATGATCAGTTACATTCAAAACAGATTAGGTTCTGCAGTGTCATCGCACCGAGCTGTCAGGGTGATCCCGCTACCGCTCGGGAAGTGTTTGGATTTGGTCAACGTTCAATTTTTCGAAGCTTCATTGCTTGAATTCTTAACATTTCCACAAATAAGTGAATTCCTGCCGGGCGGTCCAACAGAAACAGAGCGTGTGTGTGCGTGATGTTCCTCCCCACTGAGGCCCAATGGGCAGTTTCCATGGCGCCCAGACCTCAGACCCCTTCCACTGCCAGGGGCTGGAGAACGTCATGGATAGAGACCCGGTCACACACGCACACACACACAAACACACTAAACAGTCCCACACTCTAAGCCCTCGTCCTATCTGTGCACCATGTTTGGTCCCTTTACTGCAAAATCCATCTGTCAACGTCATTTAATCTTCAGACGTAGGTGTTTACTTTTCTTTCTAGTAAAAAAATGCTGCCAGTGGAGCCAAATAGTGCCTCTGGTTCCCTGTGTAAATATAATACTATGTTTTGGGAATCGTCTAGAAAAGAGTATCATTGTCTCGAACTACCGCTTTAGGAATCAAGTCGTGTTTGTTTGCACAGGACACAAGTTAGACTTAGACTTAGACTTAGACTCAACTTTATTGATCCCTTTGGGATGACTCCCTCTGGGAAATTCAGTCTCCAGCAGCTTATACAGTACAATACAATAGGAAAGAATCAGCACACAAAAGTTGATTTGTATCTAACAAAGAGAAATAAGGCCACCACATAATTACAGATTTATTAATATTGTGGACCGTAGCTTTTAGAGGTGGTTTGTCAAAATTTGATTTGAATTTGGACCTTAATTATGTCATTTAATGGTGAGGTCAAATGATGCGTGCACCTAAATAAAGAGTGTTGGGGGTTTTGGAGTCTAATGCCCCTTTTACACTGCCAGGTCAAGGCGGCATTATTAAGCCTCTGTTAGGTCTCGTCTTCTGAGGTTTTCTATGTAAAATGCACGCGAGGTGGAATGGTGGCTTAGTGGAAGAGTCGGTCGTCTTTCAATCGTAAGGTCGGAGGTTCGATCCCCAGCTCCCTCAGGCTACATGTCGAAGTGTCCTTGGGCAAGACACTGAACCCCAAATTGTTCCCGGTGGCATAGCCAACGGGTATGAATGTGATATCTGATTGACAGTTGGGCACTTTACGTAGCAGCCTCTGCCATCAGTGTGTGAATGGGTGAATGTGATATGTAGTGTAAAAGCAGCTTTGAGTGGTCGCAAAGACTAGAAAAGCGCTATATAAGTACAGTCCATTTACCATGGTGTCAGTGTCAGTGTAAACGGCAGAGCCGAACAGCACCGTGTCTGTGTATGGGAAGCACACACTTCACGTGTTTACACCTTGCGCATGTTAAAAAACTCTGGGGCGACTTTACGCTGCCGTTGCTTGGGTCCATGTAAAATGGCAAAGGCGGTATAATTGGTTGGCTTTGTTTCGCCGCTGTGGCGGAATTGCATTGTAAAAAGGGCTTTTATCCTATAAGACATTCATACGGTGGCCTACTTTTTGCTAACTTTTGATAATTTTCACGCAATGAAACAGGTTGTCCTCAGGTGTTATTGATTAATACATATATGAATGTATATTTTTAAATAAAATCTGAATTTCAATCATTTTTCTCCTCAATGGTTGAGATACTCTTAAATTTGTTCTAAACCACCTGCAGCTGCATTATACAGTAAAAAAAAAAAAGGCCTTTGCTCGCCCGCTTCTAGACGTCTGGGTCATTGCAGTTCAATCTGATTATAAGACTTCACCAAAATGCAATCTTACTTCTTAACTTTCACAGTTTACCCACTTCCAGGATCAGCTCTCTGCCACATCTCTCCAGTCACCTGTCACAGGGAATAAAGTCCTCTCCCACCAGCAGAAAGTCTCAAGGAAACAGCTTAAAGTTCAAAAAGTTTCAGCATCCTGAAACCCGAGTTGGCTGCAGTGTAAAGCTTTCTGATGTTCCTCAGCCCGCCACTGCAGGCTGATTGAAGATCAGCACATCAAACGCAGGCAGAAGGATATAATGATACAGAAAACTGTATCAGGAAGGCACTTTACAGCCCCTCATCCTGAGCTGTGAGGGGGAAAACAGTTGTGGTGCATGTGTTAATGTACTTTAATTACTGTACAACATGCTGCCTCGGGGGTCACTGACCGAGCGGGTTTTGCCATCTGGGTTTGTGTGGACGACTCTGCCTGCCAGTCAGTCTGCATATATATGTGTGTGTGTGTGTGTGTGTGTGTGTGTGTGTGTGTGCTCAGAAGCAGGTATAAAAGCAATGGACTCCACAGTGTTGGCTGTCGTTGACACAAAAACAGAAATATAAGCTGTGAGGACGTATTACTTTCTAAGAGTGTATCCAGTTTGATTTAATTAGCTGGTACTTATTGCATTCTTTGTCAGCGGTGTAATATGACTGACAGTTGGCGCGGCAGGCAGTCTGGACTGAATCCAAGTCCATCTCTGCAGTAAGTGTGTGTGATCCCAGACGCTGCAACCTGCCTCTGCTAGTCTGTCGCTGTGTTTTAACTTCTAATATCGCTGTATGTGTGTGTGCGTGTTATTCGCTCCTATCATTCCATCCCTGGACATCTGGGGTGTGTTGATACACAGCTGCTAATGGATAATATTCAGTAGGATGTGTGTGAAGCTGCTGTTTATGTTGAAAGATAAAAGTCAGGCTTGTTTAACACTGAAACGAGACAACACAACTTCTCTTCATCCTGTGTCCAAACTACGTAACATTTCCTCACAGGTACCCCTCGCACCATGACTCAGTTGGTCCCTGCAGGAAGGAGAGGAAGACGTGTATTCTCTGCAAATATTTAGACTCCTAAAAGGATGCAACTTGTCCCATTTTCATTCATTATGGAGACAGGATGTCAGTTTGCAGCAGAGGCATGGAGAGTGTCCACTGTGGTGACAGCAGTCTGGCATGTCTGCCGTTTTCAGATGACGTCATGTTTATGGTGGTGCTCCAGGTGGAAGAGCCTATGTAAGGTATGTCAGGGTAGTTTGGGTTGGAAGCGTGTGAAAGTGACTCTTGGTTTGGTGCACCACGCAAAAAAGTAGCTGCATCTCTGCATGCACTCTCTGTCCAGAAATTGTGTTGAGGTCTACAGAAGATAATCTCGGCACAACAGAGGAAAGTTTCAAGAGGAAAATGACGGCAGGATATGTTGTTCCCTTTAGTTAAAAAAACAAGTGTTGCAGGTGATATGTGGAGGACATTTTTTTGTCTTTGTGAGTTGTAGAAAATGCATGGCAGCTTGGACAGAGAACACTGCATCATCTGCATAACGGGGGAGTCTCCTGTTGTGTGAATGCAATCTTTTAAATTGTTCTCGTTTTGAATTTGTGGAGATGTATTATGATTTGTCATGTTATCAGGTGGTGGTTGCCGCTGTTTGGTGTAAGCCTTTAAAAGCATGGCAACAGTCGGTGCAGAACGCTTTAAATCAATAGATGAAAGAGAAATACTAAATTATAAGCTCAGAAGCCACACTGTTGCCTAAAACGTCAGCTATGATTTAAGTCTATATTGCAGTTAAGTGCTTCCACTCTTTTTTTGCAAGTCATTATACTTTTTTAACATTACATTTCTTAAGATGTCTTGAGCAAGCCTCCTCTGAAGTTTGAAACACACAATACAAGAAGGAAAGCAATGCTGCTTCTTGTTGTGGTCAGTATCAGAGGCTGTCCTGCAGCATCAGTTTTGCAGTTCCAAACCACTCACAAAATACAAAATAAAAAAAACGAACTTTTTTTTGGTCCTAATAAGCTTAAAACTTTGTGTGTTTGGGAAAAAATATTAATTGATAATGTTACAGTGTGTGTGTATGCTGCGTCCTCTGAGGTTCTACGTCTTATTTTGACAGGGAGAACTACTTCAGGCTCTTCCTTGTTGCAGGCGTCTCTTGGCATTTGAAACCCAACTGAGCTCAAGTTGCCTGTCCAGTACCAGCGGTCATAACTTCTGTTGGGAATACTTTCGGAGGTAACACGCCTCAAATCTAAAAACTCCACACTGTAACCTTATCGCTCTTATTTTTATCTCTGCTGAATGACGTTTTATACTCACATGTGCAGCATGATGGATTAATGGGCTTAATCTTGTGATGATCATGAGGATGTGGTCTCCCACACACTTGTGCAAATATGCCTTCATTAACACACACACACACACACACACACACACTGCCCCCAGATGTTTCTGGACATGGTCTGCTGTGACTCCGGTACATTTGTTTATCCCTGCATGCATAGCTAACTCTCCATGCCCTGCATAACAGAGCTTTTCCACTGGAACTCTTTTCCACTCACTCCTCCATCCGTCTTCTGACCCACCGCAGACACACAATAAAATATTCATTAGTGCTTCTTTAACAAAAGTGATAACTGCTTTTTCATGTAGACCTTTAATGAAAATAGTGAATGTTTTATGGTGGACATCAGAAGAAGAACATGTACCAAAAGATGCCACTGTGCTTGTCAAACATCTGCTGTGTGGCATTAGGCACCACCACATATTCCCATGACGTGCCATGGCATGTATCCTAAAAGTGCAAACCATGTGAGCTCTCAGTAATGCTGCATGTATTTATTTCACTTGTAATGAAGCTTTGTGAACGTATTCGTGTTCCCTTTAATCAATCTAACGTCTGTTAAACGCCCTGCACACTCTCACAGGTGTTTTCAGCGACTAATTACACCTCTGGTAAGGATAAAGTTGGACTATTGGGGTTTTCCTTACCTGCTCTACATTGTAATAAGAATGATAAGAAGGTGATTTGAACAGGTGCGTGTAAGTGAACAGGTGACTGAGGGAGCTGTCAATCAAGCCAAATGTGTTCACGCCCCAAAGTGCGGAAAACAGTTTGATCAGGAAACATGAGAGGGAACACCTGTGTGGGCGGGAGAGAGGTGTGGAAGAGCATTAGCTTCAGTAAAACGAGAAATAACACATATTATACACATATTACTCCATTATGTGTACTTTAAGAGTCAAAAGTAAAAGTTCTTTGACTACTTTCACTGTTATATTAATAAAGAATATATTAATCACTTAGAACTACATGTGTGTAAGAGAATTTTGATGTTGTAGTTCATCAATGTGGAGCCAATTTTTTTTACCACTCAGTTGAGACAATCCAGCATCATAACATATGACTAAAGCATATCATATTTGTTTGTTTATAAAAAGTGGCACGGCAGTCCAGACTCGACTATTGTAATGCACTTTATTCCAGCATCAGCCAGCATGACATCCAAAGACAACAATTAATTCAGAACTCTGCTGCCGGGCTTTTAACAACAGCAAGAGAAGCGACCTTATTATAACAGTGCTTGCTGCCCTTCACCGGCTACCTGTGAGTTTTAGAAATGATTTAAAGATTTGAATGCTTGTTTTAAAGCCTTAAATGACCAGGCTCCAGCCTATACCTGTGAGCTGCTAACTCCTTATGAGCCTGACCGCTGCCTGAGATCTTCTGGCAGGGCCGTACTGGTAGTTCCTAAATCTCGACTGGTCACTAAAGGTGACCGAGCTTGATGATCTCAGGCAGGCAAACTCAGTGTCCTCTTTTAAATCGATTAAAACTCACTTTGATCATCTGGCTTTTTTTTAAACCATTGGCTTTGTTTTAATCTTTTTTACGATGTTTTTATTGATAGGATCATATTTATTTGTTTATTTGCTTTTACTATTCATATTGTTTTAATTGTAAAGCACTTTGTCACAGATGAACCTAACGAGCATGTCTTTGGACTGTGGGAGGAAGCCAGAGTACCCGGAGGGAACCCACGCACGCACGGGGGGACATGCAAACTCCACACAGAAAGGCCCACTGTGTCCGAACCGGGATTCCAACCTAGTTGTGAGGTAACAGCGCTAACCACCACCGTGCAGCCCTTAAAATAAAATTAATTAATTAATAAAATTATAACAAACTATCCACGTAGTTTAATCTTTAAATAGTATACTTGTAATTGTACACACTTAGTTGTCTCTGTGATGTGTTTGTTGCCCTGGTGGAGCTGCTTTTCTCAGTGTGGCATCAATGTAGTGTCACAGAAATGACTTTGGTTGATTCAATGTTATTAGACTGGTGGGACTGGTGAAAATTATATTTCTAAACTATTTTTAATGCATAACTTTAGTGGTTTAACTTTATAATTTATAGTCGCTGAGTGTCCACCTTGCTTCATAGAAGTCCTGCAGCAGATCTCACCACAGTCACCTCCAGATCCCCACCAGTACCTCTTCTCCTGCATAGAAAGCTCCAAGTCTGGCCTCATGGGAAACACAGCATGGTAGATTAACAATGGAGTATAACCTACATGTATACCTCTTCACAAAAACAGTATTTTGCTTCCATAACTCTATCGATAACAACTCCTCTCCTTGCATTTCCTTCCCAATCTCTCCTGTTTGAAATTCTGCAGCCACTTCCACGTCCTATAGGTATACGTTCTGCAAACAGCTGCTTTGGTCACATGCTTTGTCAGACTGTTAACACATAAAGAGCCCACGCACTCTTGTAAATATCAAAGGCCGTCTTCTCTCTTCCACGTTGATCACACGTCCCCTCTGCTGATGCTTTGAACATAGAGACAATTATTACCTTTGGGGTGAGGACATGTGGAATGTCTTGGAAGAAGGTCTACACACAGAATTCACATGCAAATAGGCACATACACAATACACTTTAGCTCTAACACACACACTAATAACACACACACACACACACACACACACACACATATATATATATATATAAATATATACAGCCAAGGCATGTCTGAAAAGAGCCCTTTGATGGTGCGGCCCTCACTCTTCATTTGCCGTTTGAGTTGGCATTGGCAGAGTTCTCCCGAGGTCCACACACACACACACACACACACACAGCCCTGAAAGCCTGGTGGAGCCTGCAGGGAGTCAAACTGCTCTCACCTGTTGTCTCTGGCAGCCTAAGAGGGGACGATTAGCGCCCAGCACTGACAATATGCTCTTTGTTCCCCTCTTTCTCCCACTCTCCCTCTCTGCCATCTCACACTCGCAGTCTGTCGCTTCTGCCGCTGCTCATTTCTCCCTCGGCCCGGCCGTCTGTCTTCCTCCCTTTCTCCCTCTGTGTCCGTCTTGCTCGCTTACTATTTCTGTCCCCCTCCCTCTCTTTCCCTCTCTGCTTCTCTCCGTCTCTAATGCCCTTGTGGCCATGAGAGCGGTGTGTGGAAAACAGTTGAGCGCTTTATCGCAGATCATCGAGGTAATCCTTCGTAAATGCGCTTCATGGTGGTACACATGTGCTTCGGGGGTCTCGTCTTTGGACCAATCACAACAAGGGAGGCCACATTTAACTCGTTTTGCTTTACACTGATATCAAATCTTGGAGGTCAAATGTTTTAAACGTACAGTCTGAATGAAGCTCCAGAGAAATGTGCGGTTGGCGGCACATGTTCCACTCTGAATGCATTAGCATGTATTAGTGAGGCCAGCTCATCTCCGACTGGCATCTGCGGGTGAGAGGGTGTAACAGAGAGGTGTGTGTGTCCCTTACAGAGGCCGCTAACCGAGCCGGTTTGACATTTCCACAGGCCGGGTCACACATGTACAGCTGTATGAAGTGGCCTTTATGACCAGAGGGGAAGACCTCTGTAAGACCCGGGTAAGTGGAGCTAGCGATTCCTCTGTACATTAAAACCGAGTGGACAGAATTTTGCAGAGAGGAAAGGCGTGTCTGCAGCTCGGTATCAGCTTCACTTAGAAATGAAAACAGCATTCTTCAGCGTCTCTTTGGTTTCAGTCTTATTCAGCTGGTGTTAAAGGAGAGAAGTAATGCCATATTTCCAGGGTTAACAGCAGAAGATGCAACATATAAAGGCTGCTTCTATCAATTTTTTTTAAATATAGCAAAAAACTAAATGTTAATACGGTATTGGTCCATAAACTTGTTTCAAACCAGTAAACTAGGCCCATTGCAAAGTATAGGTTACACTTTACTCGTTGCTGCAATCCACCAGAAAACAGAAGAAGATGTTGCGAATTGGAAACAAACGAATTAGCTTTGACAATAAAAACCATCTACTAGAGAAACAAAGGTCCTTGGGAATTTGTTTCTGTTATACAGAAGCCCTCAGCGGACAGGAATCCATACATTTTATTTTCCCTCTTTTCCAGTCATACCGAGTTAGTTTCTGTTGTTTTCATGAAATCTCGACTAATTTTTCTTGGGATAACAAATCAGTTTTTTTTCGTAATAAGGGGATAATATTCTGGCGATCACTGTAATATTACAGACAGACGACACTTCAGCACTAATGAGGTAAGTTAAGCCTATTTCTATGTTTATTAATTTTGTGCTTATGCAACTCTGGGGATACCAGTCATGGTCATTTGCTGTTACGGTGGTGCAGCGTTGTTATCTTGAGATAACGAGATAATTAAGGGTCATGTGGGTTAAATGTCCGTTATGTCAGAACCTCAGCGAAGGTGTTTCCATAAAAATTTCTGTGCAATTGAGGAAATTTTTATAATTGTTTTATAAAATAAGCTTGTGAAGTTTTCTGATAATGTAAGAGGGGTATAGTTGAAAATAAGACAGGTACATGTACACAAGCCTCAGAGAGAGAGTGGCTCAGGTAGCCCTCCATTTGATAGGTAGGCGGTTTGGTTCCCCAGCCCCTCCAGTCAGCACGTCGAAGTATCCTTGGGCAAGATACTGAACCCCAAGTTGCTTCATCGGGTATGAATGTATGTTAATGTATTAAAAATGATGATGGGCCTTGCATGGCACCGTCATCGGTGTGTGTGTGTGTGTGTGTGTGTGTGTGTGTGTGTGTGTGTGTGTGTGTGTGAAAGGGTGAATGTGTAGTTTAAAAGCGCTCAGGTGTAGGCCTGAGTGAAGTTTGGGTGTCATTTGAAGAGTGGGTGGTGAGTTCAGGTGAGGTTAAAGTAAAAAAGAAGCTCTAAGCTGTGACATCAGTTGAAGCGTTGGTCAAAGAATTGGGAAAATTTGATCTTAAAGTGTTTTAGTGTTAGTCATTGTATACATCATTGTCAATATAATGATGATGAATGTTGTACAAAGAGAGAAGACAAAGTAACGGAGTGAAAATACAACATGGAGAGCGAGAATGACAGTAAAGATATAAATAAGTTGGCACAAAGGGCCTTATCACACCTGTTGATAGTGTGTCTGTCCACCTGACCAGTCTGCAAACACAACAGGCAGTGCATGTACAAGGTACACACTGAACAATGACTGTAGTGTGGTTGGGAAAGAGAAGGTAACACTGTTCCTTTACGCTCTTTATTCTCTGTTCATCCATAACCAGTGATTTATGGAGGAACACATTTAGATTATTAAAATAAAAATCAAAAAGATAAATGTATCAGATATGTTGCTTTAGTCCACAGAAACACTGACTCACCTCACTGCCCTCCTGTTTCTGTTGGCCCCTCTGTAACAGCGGCACAGCGTCTTGGTTTGAGTTGGCTCTGCCGAGCGGCTGGAGCACAAACACTACCTGTCAGCTCCTGGAGGCTCCAATCGTCCCGCTGAGGAGAAAGCAGCGTTAGCCCGAGTCTGTCTTCTACGTTCAGCTCCGACCCCGACAACATGCCACTAAATTTGAACTAATCCACTTGAGAAGTCGCGTCAGCCGACCAAAATGCCTTTCTAACTCTGAGCTGTAGTGGCGACCCCAGATGACCTGGCAGAGGTAAAAGATCATATCTAATCCGAACCCTCTGTATAGCTCGTGCACCGTGCATTCATGTCAGAGCACTTTAGGAGATGACAGTAGAGACTCGACTGCTTCAGCTGGCTGTAGAGAGGCTTGGCATGTATAACAGAAGATACAAACCTGCTACCACTATGACTAAAACATGGAAATAAGGTTCAAACATCAGTCAGGTGTTCCTTTTAATGAAGCGTGTCTTCAGGCTGCAGGGCTCTGGGAACATCAGACTCTTGATGTCGGAGAGTGGGAGGCGTGACTTTTGAAACACATTAAAAGGGTTCATTGAAGATGCTGTTCAAACCACCTGTAGAAGTCTGCATTTACAGCGAACTATCTGAAGATTCGAAGGAACACAACGCAGTTGAATCTTTCAGGAGTTTGAGGAGAACAGATGGCAGTGGCTGTCATCCCAACAACCCACTTGGGCAGCGACCCAAACGATACACAGGGGAATGAGGCTACACAGGTTTATAACATTTATCTGTAGACGCATTATTCTGTCTTCTCACAGTATTTTCAGATTTTTAGTTAGTCTAAGATTAAAGGCACAACTGGGTAAGATTTGAATATGTCACAGTTCTGCTCCACTACTCACCTGCTCTCCCCTGTAATTTTCCACTCACCCCTCCTCTGCTCTTCTCGGCCTGCCAGCCACTCCCACCTCATCAGCTAACTCTGCTCACCTGTGCACAGCTGCTTTCCATCTCTAATCAAGCCGGTATATAAGCCTGACCTGCCTCATTTTAAACCTGAAAATCTGCCTTCTGTCCCCGACCACGAGTTCTGCCTCAGCGTTCCTGGTTCCTGTCTGCATCTTCTCCTAGCAGCTTCCCCAACTACGACGCTGCTGTGCGAGTTTCCATTTGCTTACCTGTGGATATCTGTGGCTCAGAGACTCTCACCGTGTCCCCACATTCGTCACTGTGTGTGCCTCCTGTGAACATTTACCTGCTGGCTCCCCAAGTCTTTACCTGGCCCTGACTTAACTTCCGCCTGTTCCCTTTTAGTTCGTCGGCTTCAATTGAGTGCTATCCTGGTTCTGGGCCTGCTGCTTCCTCGATCACGTCGCCTTGCCTTCACCTTTACGGTACCGTTGCCCAAATATGAATTGTTGTTGTTAACGATCCCTGCTCTGAAGTGTGCTGCATTTGGGTCTGAACCCGACCCGTTACAGAATATGTGTATGCATAGTCCTTGCATTGTCTTTAATGCCAAAACACAAACACTGGTTCTTTGCTTGCATTGTTTCTTCATTACAATGAACATGGGTACTGTAGTTTCCTGTTGCTGTAAATACTCAGTAGCCTGAAATGTGTGTTCATCCTCAGCTGAAAAAAGTCCTATAGAAATACACTTCTTGCTCCTAATTGAGTAATGGTTGCTAAAAACTAGAGAGCTGTTTCAGCGAATTAATTGCTTTTTTTTTTTGTAATTACAATCTCCTGTTTTGTGTGTGTTTGCTTCCATCTATTGTCCGGTGTTACCAGCGATGCACACTTTGTCAATCATCGCTTGTCTCTTACACAGTTTAGCACTAAGCCCCGTCAGCCTTCACTGAACAGGCGTGTGTGCTCTTTACATGCATGTAGTGTTTGTGGTATGGACGTAGCTGTAGAGGTAGCAGCAGCTCAGACCTGCTCGGTAACAAACACTGTTAGGATACAGACATAGCTGTGCTTTAGGGCTGCACTGATGGGCCATGACAGATTGAGTCCCCCCTATGGATCAGGGCCTCTCTGCTCTCAGACACGTTGGATCTTTATTAGACTTCAGTATGCCTCCCTGTGGAACCACGTCGCCCAGTGTGACCTGGACTGCTCCGACCCCTGATTGGTCAAGAGCCTCCCCCAAATAACGGGCCTGGGCTCTATCAGGCCGCAGGAAGTGGTTCGGACACGTGCTGTAAATCAACAGGCCAGAACAATGACACCCAAGGAGCTAAAAGTCTCCTGTCGGTGAACATGCGTCAGGCTGTAATCTGAAGGGGAGTGATCGCTGGAGACTCTTAAATCTGGAGCCAAACTGCAAAGTTACATTGCCTTATATGCACTAACTCTGCCTTTTATAACCCCCTTCTTTTAACGTGAAAAATGTTGCTTTCAGAAAAAAAAAAAACGGCTATCAATTAGAAATCCACATACAGTATTAATGTTTTTCTCAATCCTGGAGACACAAAGTTCTCCAACAGCTGTGAAGCATTCTTGTTAACAGGATTTATGTGGAGAAGTGCGAGCAATCAATATTTCAGCTCATCCTCGTTCAGGCTGGGAGAGTTTGCAATGCCGGCTGCAGCTTTACAGGATCAAGAACACAGTAAAGTACATTATTGAATGCTGACAGGCTAAGCTCCGGCTGATTAATGCCCTACGCCGTGGCTGCGTTCCCAAAATCATATCACTGCACTGACATGCTGAGACAACATGTGTGCAGAGAGAGGCAGAATATGTCCACCCATATGCTTAAAAAGGAGAAAAGTTTGCTGCTGTGGCCTGAGTTAACCCAGTTTCGCTGAAGTTTAGTGAATATTAACAACTTTGTTCTGGAGTCAAAGCTAGAAAATCAATCAAATACATCGTGAGTTTAGCCTGCACTGTAAATCTAGGATGGCAAATAGGGAAACCTCCCAGCATGCAACAGGGTAACAGACTTTTAGACATAAGTCTTGTTTGCAGTGGTACTGTGTCAAAGAAGTGGTTGCATTGCATGCATTGCCACGAGTAACAACGTCCAGCCGATCGGCCTGTTGCAGCGCTGCTGATCGAGCGACTGATTCTAACAAACATGTTCATGAGTCTTTATCCTTTCTTAAGTGGAAAGCCGAATTACGTCACATCTTAGCAGCTGTTCCACCAGCTTCTGTAACTGAGTGCAATTTCTGATGCAACTTTTGTATCATCAGTTTTTCAGAAAGAAAATAAGCGTGTAGCCGTTATTTACTTTACATATTCATACACAAATCAGATGCCCTGCAGCACTTTCTATAAGAAGCTAAAACCTTCAAGATTTCAACCAAACAAAAAATCCTTAAAGGGATAGTTCGGTTAGTTTGAAGTGGGGTTATATGAGATACTACAATAGTGAGTGTACTACATACAGTGGATGATGATCAGCACGGCCCAGTGTTTAGAAACTGGTCGGATTGCTGGCACGGACGCTAGGCTATATGCCGCTGCAGATAGGGTCAATTCCACACGTAATTTATCCACTTATAAGGACATCTCATCTAAAAACAATAGTGGTATCGATTGTACGCTATATTTGAATAATTCACCGCGTTTCACTTTTCAGTAAGAACGCCTTTTTATTTGGCACTACTTTGTGTGGACCGCAACACAAACGTGTTACTACTACAGCGTACGGTGTCGGATCAGCTGTTTGTGTCAGCGGTTTGTAGAAAAGCAATAAACTAAAGAAAACACAATATAATAGAAACGACAAAGTGCCATTCACGGTGGGGACCAGAGGACATTGTCTATCCCTTTAACTGTCAGGCTTTACAGAGAGGATACTTCTACTTTGTTTAGTCCATGTCTGCAAAATGTGTCAAAGATTCTTCTAAGGTCATTTTGTCCAAAAAAAATAATTTTTTAATCTATTTTTTCTCTTTTCTCTTAAAGACCCCTTGAGTGAAAATCAAGTGTTTGACCTTGTAAACATGTCCATGTGGTGTTCTTCATGTGCTACAAGACATATCAGGGACAACATAAGCAGTCATCTCCATGGCTGGGCCTGTCTGCTTTTAAACTGCAGTGTACCGAGGACAGACTGAACAACACGTTTTCAGATTGGCAGGTTTGAGATGTCACAAACCTAAGGAGCCAATCCTGTTAATGGACGGGGTGACGCTATGCATTTCATTATGTGTAACCTATGGCAACCACTCCGGCAGTGCGTGAGCCAGCTGTAACCGTCATCATAATTTTTGCAAACTCACAACTGACTACTAACGTAAACGTTACTGCTACTGATTACTACATTTCAAGCTAGAGGAGTTTCAACAAGTTGCCACTAAATGATGGCAGAGACGTGTTTTGTTTTTGCGACGGAGGGGGAGGTTGGAAATGTGCATAGTGGGCGGGGACTATGCAGATTGAGGAATTTTTAATGAGGGAGAAGGAGGAGATGCTTTGGGAGGATTGTTACAAGGTAATTAAATGTATTTTGCAGAAAAAACATATCAGACACTATGCGTTATTTCAAGCAGAGCATTTTATATGTCTTAAAACGTGACTGGAGCTGGTCTTTTATATTTTTTTTCACCTATCTTTCCACACAACAGACTTCACCTCTGGAGAACCAATCAAAGTACACACACATGCACACCAACATTTTAAGAAACAACTAAAGACCCAGCTCTTCCATGAACACCTCCGCACTTAATGATATTGATGATGTTGTTGATGTCGCTGATGATGATGACAATTTAAAAAAAAAAATCTGCCTCTTTACGCCCTGTCCTCTGTGCACTTCCTGTTGCCACCAGTGTCCGATCGCACTTGAAGCCGTTTGTTGGCACTTACTGACTTTGTTCCCTCCTGTCTTGATCGTGTTTGTGTTGTATTAACTCTTAGATGTACGTCGCTTTGGACAAAAGCGTCCGCTAAATGAAACTGTAACATCAAACCAACACGCCCAGTTACCCTGTTATGTTGAAATTCTGTTTTGTTAACTGTCCGGTACTCACTGCTCACTGTTCTTGTTTCTCCTGTGTTGTTCTGTTTGTTTTTTTTTGCAATAAAAAAAGCTTTGTTTTCTTTTTTCATCTTTAATCTCTGCTGGCCAAAAATGTTGACAATACTCCTTTAACCCAAATCACACGTTTGCCTAAGCCTTTCTTTCATGTCATTTTTGTGGCTAAATCTAACCGACCCATAATCATAGCGTTGACACACTATAAAAAAGTGATTTGTCAACAGTGATTTGTACAAATTTTGGAATGCAGACATATCAATCTTCCAAATTAGGCCTCACATCCTTAACCACCTCCACGTGTCGTTCTAAAGGGAGCTGACAAAAAATGTATTTAGCTGTTATATTTGATAGACTTTCTGGATGATCTCCCCCCATAGTGTTATATCTAGAGGTATACATATCTATTTGTGTTCACATCTCTTCACATCTCTTCCTACCAAACAGGCAACATTAAATTCCTGACGAGTCTCCCTGGAAACACTACAGGCCTTGTCTGTTTTCTTCCTGCCTTCTCCTCCGACCATATCTCTCACTCCTCCACATGTCAGAATCATTCTGACTTTTTTCCTTTCATGCCCGCTGCACCGAGGAGGTTGTTATGAGTCAGAGTTACCGACTTGAAACGTGACGGTCAGAGTTTTAGATCTTTTATCTATTATCTCTCAGATCGGTTTCTGGTGTACAGTTTGGCATGGGGGCGCTTTATCTCACATCATCCTCCCTACAGTACTTCTCCTAATCCCCCCCCCCGCCTGTGTGTTACATGAGGGCATGAGGTGACACAACACACACACATACACGACATGCTGTAGAGTTAAAAAACGTCTTTTCCCTGCTTGGCACTGATGTAATTACAGACAGATTAAATGTGAATGAATTTAAAATGCTACAAAAGGTCAGCGCTCAGATCAGCCACCCAAGATAAAGACATGTTTCAGCTTCTTCTTCTTCTCTGGTGAGCATGGGAAGGTTTGGAGTCGAGAATCCCTGGGTGTCCTTTGTTTTTTGTTCCACACGCATTAAGATAAATGAGGCAAGGTAGCTGGAAGATAGAGAGTTTCTATGGTTTGTCTAAAAATCAACAGTCCAGACAGTGAAATGCTTGCAAAGGCCTGCTCTGCTGAGTTTTATCTGGTTGGAAATCATGTATAAGGTTCCAACTGTAGCTGTGATGGTCAATAGTTCCCCTTGCAGCGGACATGAGTAATTATCCTGCATTTGATGTGGACTTTATACTCCACAAAAACATAAACACTCTCATTGGAATCGGTCAAAACAGAAAGCCAAGTGTAAACTTAATGTGTTGTTTTTCCAGTTCTCTGGAGTTTTCATTTAAAGAGACGGGAGTTCGGTGAGAT
The DNA here is from genome assembly GCF_022749685.1 of Semicossyphus pulcher. Lineage (NCBI taxonomy): Eukaryota > Metazoa > Chordata > Actinopteri > Labriformes > Labridae > Semicossyphus > Semicossyphus pulcher. The sequence goes on along the minus strand of NW_027211692.1, from coordinate 19,013,612 downwards.
TGGATTAAAATATCAAAACGGCTTTTGGGCCGATTACAAAGGAAACAGAACTTTTATATGTCCTCCTCTGTAACCATGAGTCGGCTGTGTCGGTTGGCATCTGGTGAATGTGTGCTCTATGTTCTGACAGGCAGAAGAATGAGCTGCTTTATTACCTGTGTGCAGCACTGCCAATCATCACAGGTATCCCTCACACTGGTGCAAAAACAGCCACCACTTGTTAAGAAGTAATGTTCCATGTGTGCATATATTCATTATCCTCCTAATACAATAATGTGCACTTTAAAAATGTTTCCTATGATGAATTAAAAAAGTACCAATACGCACAGAGAGGACTTTTTAAATCTTCACACTCTACTCAATGCCAGTGTTAAACGCCCGATCCAACTCAAATCCCAGCTGATCCAGCCGCCTCTGCTCAGATGGATTTTTTACTTTCATTTTAAACGTTGATATGCATCAAATACTATATTCTCCTCATACCTTTACAGCGACATGGATTGGCTCATTTTTTGGGTTGCACTGACAAACAATCATATCTCAGGGTCTTCATCGGAGGATGGAGTCGGCTCAGTTAGAGATAGATCTGCTCACATGCTGTTATGATTTAATCTAAAACCCTTTGAGGACTTTTCATCCGTGATGGCTCCTAAGTGAAGCATAAAATTGTTCACCTGGTATGTAGTCGTTAAACAAACTGATCCCAACTTGAGGGGGTATTATGCTGTTTCACATTTTAAGACATATATATAATGTTACAATGTTGGATGTCCAGACTAAACGTGGGTGAAGTTTCAAATCTGTAGGTAAAAGTATGTTGGAGTAATCCCCGGGCTTCTCAGCTTAGTCTGCAGGCTGCTGTGAACACCAGGTTTCTCTTCTTTTTTTTTCTACACGCTGCACTTTGTGATGTCACAAAGGCTGGCCAATCAGAAGAAAGTGGGCTTGTAGGGGCCGGGTTTCTTAAAGGGACTGAGCTGACTGAGTCGTTTCAGGCAGAGGCTGTATGAGGGCCTGCACAGAGCAGCAGTGTGAGAAAAATGATGAGTTTTTTTAACTGTAATTTATGCTAAGCTACTCCACAGGTATCAAAGAGTGAAATATGAAACTTGAAATTAGCACAATATGCCACCTTTAAATTACACTTCATGTTTAATACTTTTGTGTGTTTTTTCTGAACTTGCGTCTTTATCTGATAAAGACCTTGTCAGTTGTAAATGATTAGTTTATTATGGTTTATAAAACATTTGTTTAACTTTCTGCTGGTGGATTGCCCCCTCCGGTTGGGGAGTGAGTCTCTGCCTAAAGTGAAGAAGTTCAAGTAAATCGGGGTCTTGTTCTTGAGTGAGGGTAAAATGGATTGTGAGATTGACTGACAGATCAGTGCAGCTTTAGCAGTAATGCCGGAGTTGTACCGGACCGTCGTGATGAAGAAGGACCTGAGCCTAAAGGCAAAGCTTCCGATTTACCAGTTGATCTACGTTCCAACCCCCACCTATGGTCATGAGCTTTGGGTAGTGACTGAAAGGATGAGATTGTGGATACAAGTGGCCGAAATGAGTTTCCTCTGAAGTGTTGCTCAGCTCAGTCTTAGACATAGGGTGAGGAGCTCAGACATCCGGAAGGAGCTCGGAGTAGAGCCGCTAGTCCTTCACATCGAAAGGAGCCAGTTGAGGTAGTTCGGGCATCTGATCAGGATGCCTCCTGGGCACTTCCCTTTGGAGGTTTTCAGTGCACGTCCAACTGGGAAGAGACCCCGGAGCAGACCAAGAGCTTGCTGGAGGGATTATGTATTCCCTGGCCTGGGAACACCTCAGAATCCAACAAGAGGAACTGGGAAACATTTCTGGGCAGAGGGGCGCCTGGGTCACCTTGCTTAGCCTGCTGCTGATACGCAGATGGATGGATGGATGGATGGATGGATGAAAGCTTTATAGATCAGGAATAAACACAACCTTAGATTTTTGTTGTCGTTTTATAAAATGGCAGGCCTGACGTCTCATAGTTAAGGGAAAATTGTTCTTCAATGACTTACATATTTCAGATAGCACCTAAAAGCTGTAATATAATGGCAAGTTATAACTTTCGTTATAAAGTATGCCTTTATTAGAAAGTGATGCCATTAATACCACTCTTGTTTATTTTGAAGCTTCTCTGCTGTCTTCCTGGAAGCCGCTGTCGCCTCTGAAGCATCCACACAGGGTAACATCACGCTCCTCAGGGGCCTGTATTAACCCGCTGCACTGCTGTTGGCACCAGGGCAGTAAGGTGATCTACAGGCTATCAGCAGGCCATCAGTATCATCCGGGGTATCTGTGTCATCTCCGGCATGTTCCAACCCGGGAGCCAGATTCTGTCTCCATTTCCATTACTGCATCGCAAAATCAAAGATGAAAGATATCCGCATGCTCGGGGGAGCAGACAGCCCACCATCCGAGAGGAGATCTCCTTCATTTGAGTTTTTTGCAATTAAGCCTTTGTTTAATCTCTGGCCTCTCTGTGTGTTTCCACATGCCATCCAAATTCCATAACAGTGCTGCTTTATGCTGCAACACACCCTGCCAGCACTTATCATATCAGCGTGGTCGACTGAATGGAGCCAGCCGTTTGTTAAAGCTCACATTTTCAGGCACGCTCGAACACAGACTCACCCGCTCTGTCAGATGGCATCGGTCTGGTCTTGCATAAAACAAAAACCTCGAAATCTTAGACAAGTATCAGAACAAGGCAGAACTCTGTCTAGCCAGCACCCACCACCCCCTCCACCCTTCTTATACACACACACACACCCCACCACCGCTGACCCCCACCACCACCATATGCCAAAAATTATCATACAAGTTTCTCTTTGTATCCATATTTAAACATGATGGAGAAGAATTGAGCCTTTATATGAGGGGGAGGTTGTGTGTTTATCCAGCAGCGCCAGCACCAGGAAACAAGAGAAAGCCCCCATTGCTGCTGGTGGAAGCAGGAAAGGGTCGGAGACTGCGGGGCGGGCGAGGAGGAGAGGAGGTGAGCGGAGACGGGGAGAGAGAGAGGAGGAGAAAGAAAGTCTTTGAGTGACAGTAATTTAGGAACCGAGCCTTTTTATGATTTGCCTGCTTTTGGGAAAACATACAGACTTCTGGGTATAGCACTTGGGACCAAATCAAAGACGTCTTTTACCATCAAAAGGTGTGTGTGTTTAAGAATGTGCGTGTGTGTGCGAGTTTGTTTACATGTCTGTCTATCTGTAGGCTGTGTAACCTGCACATGTACATACATTTAATTTACCGCCAAACCAATCTTAAAGTGGAACTAAAATTCTCCTCAGTGTTTGTTTAAGGAAACTAAGACGATATTACAGCTATTGTCCATATTTTCTCTTATGTTAAATAAGAATACATATTTGGGACAGCGAATGGCACAAATTTTTTGGTTACCATGAATCTATTGCAAAAAAAAACAGGTCTTTGGTGGAAAAATTGATTGTGGAATTTATATTGTTTGATGTATTCATTTAAGGAGGGTTACAGTCTCCTCATCTCTCCACTTAGATCTGATGTTTGTTGTCTATTTGGTGGATGTTTAGTCACACCATTCATATATGTCTTGATTCAAGGGCCAAGTCCATTTCCACTGTCTGATCTGCTCTAAGGATACAACAGCCTCACCCCACCTCAGCCATGGATTAAAACTCTTTAATATTGGTGTTTCCTCTCTGGGTTTTCTCTGAGTATAATGGATTGAGATATTGCAACAAATATGATTCCACAAACAGGTGGACGGAAACCTGACTAGCTTCGAGCTACTGGCTGAGTGGGTATCACAAAGTTGACTGACATTTTATATATAAATACACATTTAGCATTTTTTAAGACATGTTTCTCTTTATACTTCTGCATTTGAAGGGGGAACATGTGCAGTGAGCTAGCTTACACACGAAAAGTTTTATTTAGCCTAGCTTGCTAATGTTAGCATCAATTCTCGCTAGATCTTACTTTCCGTTCACAGTGTTTCAACAAAAGCTGAGTCATTGGCAGCTTTGACACCGTGGGCCGTTGTTTTTACCGCTCTACAGAAAAAGAGGGATTTCGTTAGCTTTAGTGGCTGTGTCCACTAACAGTGTTTTTTGGGCTGTCAGCACCTATTTTCTATACAAAACCTATTTAGTTCAGCATTTCCAGCGCAGTCGCTATGCTCACAGCACTCTCAGTTGAAAATAGTTCAACTTTTGGAACACCACTGCTCTTGTCAACTTCTCCCTCACCGACCAATCACAATCAAGAAGGGGCAGGACTTACAGTATCAACTTTGTCAACAACAAATCCTTTTTTTCGAGGCTACAATTTCCATGTCTAGGGCTGAACAGTGGTGCAGTGGTTAGCGCTGATTCCTCATTTGAATCCTGGTTCGGACGTTGGTGGCCTTTCTGTGTGGAGTGTGCATGTTCTCCCTGTGTATGCGTTGGTTCCTTCCTGGTACTCCGGCTTCCTCCCACAGTCCAACGACATGCTTGTTAGGTTAATTGGTGACTCTAAATTGCCCATAGGTGTGAATGTGAGAGTGAAAAGTTGGTTAGTGGACACAGGCCCTTACCTGTCTCTCTTGCATTGGTTGTGGGGACAGTAAATGATCAGACTAAAATAAGCAACAAAGGTGAGTCCTCTAACTTCCACAGTCGTTATGCTGCCTTGTGATTTTCACAATAAATGAGTGCATTTGTATTTGGCTGAACACCCCATTATCTGTACTGCATGAGGCATTTTTATACTCTGGCGCCACAAGCTCTGTAAAGGTTTATCATCAGTTCCTATAAAGAAGCTTTAAAAGCAACTTATGGATGTGTCAAAATAAGCTGTACATTTACTGCCATTTCCTTTTACACTTGTAGAGAAAATATGATCTTCAGGAAGTTTTTTGTGTCATAGCCTCTAAAAACCTTGAAATATTCTGAAAACTATGAGCCAGCAAATTACTAAGAAGGTTACACAGTGTAGGAATGCAATGGTTTGTAAATGGTCTTACTGATGGATCTATGTTTTCGCCCGTGTCAAAATAAAGCCAGAGCTGAATGGGCCTCCTCATGACCTGCTGGCCTTCGTTCCACGTTCAGGACGCTCAGGAAGGCCTGAGGTTTGGAGGTTTCTAACCACAACGACCTTCTCACTCCTTATTGCTTCATTTTTGAGCTTTTTTATCCGAAATGAGACACTGGATAAATTACGTTGACTATGAAGGGCCCCCTTGTTCACTTGGAATAATAAAGAAAGGATACCCTGGTGGAGAACTTTGCAGTAATTTTGCCAGTAAGTGTGTGAGTTCGTCTGGGCCAAAGAGTTGGCTGAGGGAGAGAGAGAGCAGAGAGGGAGCGGGGCAGAGCCTGTCTCATTTCCTGCATGATAAATGAGCCCATTAGCTGTCCGGTGTTAGCGCAGGTTTAGCCTTACACCTCGGCCCCTAGACACTCACACGCTGATGATTATGGAAACCAAGGAGACAAGGAAAGAGGAACTGTGTGAGATGAGATCAAGTTCGGGAAATGTTGACATTAGAAGAATTATTCTAAATTAAATAGCTACCCTTCGGTCAAGTTGTTGTAGTTTATTGTTATGTGTGTACATTTACAGGCTGAAACATATTTGCATTATCACTTATTCTCATAAACGCCTGTCTTATTACTACAGGTATGCAAAGAGCTGTCTGTATCCATGAGTTTAACTGATTATGAAACCGTTTCAATCTAATACTCATGCCACTTCATGACTTGCAAAGCAAACCAGACCATGAGCTAGAAGATTTATTACTTCTATAGTTATTGTTAATACCTGTCCGACTAAGCGAGTTCATGTGATAGTATCTGTGTATTTGGAGGATTAATATCACCAGTGTTGTTTTTTTCTGTTTATGCATTTTAAGTTTCCTATAGCAACAAAATTGCCTGAAAAGTCAGAATATTTTCATGTAATACTTTATGGTTTTCTAGAGGGCACTACACCTGGATAGAGCAGCAATATTAGCATTCACAGGGCAAAATGTACTTGCATGCAGTGGCAAAAATCATACAAAATTCCCAATGTAGCGTATCAAATTTTAATCTCTATTTACAGATTCTACATGGAAATGTAGGCAGGGACATGGATTTCTGGGACAGCAAGTGTTCTGGTTTCTGTTTGTAGTACGCTTGTCGTAATATTAACTGTGTGGACAGCAAAAGCTGGCGGAATAATCCCAGGTCCCATCAGCGGTCATCGGATGATGATTTACTTTCTTATTAATCACGATAAACAGACATCTGCATGCTAACAGCTAAAAATCTGTTCTAGAATGAAAATTCAACTTGGGATAAATTCCATTGATGCGGTGTCACGAAAGCCGTTCAGCGTTCAGATTTCCCGACTTCCTCAAATGTATCAGATCCATCGGACCTCAGTTCAACAAACGAGCATTTTAAATTAGTTTTCTTCTCCTCTTGAAGATAGACCTGACTAAGCTTAATTTTTGCTTTTTACAAATCTGCATCATAATTCTGAAATTTCGTCAAAGGTAAGACCCGTTAAAGTAAATCGCAAGAAAAAAGTTAATGTGTAAACAATGCAGCACGCGGAAAAGGAAGTTGTTTATTGCCACATGTCCCGGCATGTTCACCGCTGCACCCAGAGGCTATATCGTCATCAAACTATAGCCGCTGGGATCTGAGATTGATCAAATACTAACGAAAATTCTTCTTTGCATGCCAAAGTTAGTCATTGAGTTCCACAAGGTTTAGTGCTTGGACCTATTCTATTCACCAGCTTTTGTAGGTATCATCAGGAAACAGTCTTTATTTTATTTTCATGTTATGCAGATGATACCCAATTATAATTCTCAATAAAGTCAGATGAAACCAATCAGTTCACTAGACTTGAAGCATGCCTTAATGACATTATCCAGGTCTTTTCTTATTTCAAACTCAGACAAAACAGCGTTATTGTGCTTGGCTTTAAACACCTAATAGACAGAAGAGACAACGACTACTGAACTTGAATGTCAGCAGTTTCAACTCTGAGAAGACTAACCAACTCTATCTACTGATGATGACCATGTGATGTGAAAAACTTTAAAACTTCAGAAGAACCTAATAAACAGAATGGCTAATGAGTGTCTGCAATGGAGATGACTTCTTTTAATCTTTTTATATATTTTTCTGTGTCTTTTACATCCAGCACCATCTTGACTTTGATGTATGTGTGCAGTACATCTGGAAGTTTCTGAAAGAAAACACATCTTAGAAGTTTATTTAGACACTTGGTGTTCTCTGTAGTTAGAAAGTATAAAATAAGGAGAAAAAACTCAAGACAATTTTATTTTATTTAGTCAGCCTCAAAGGGCCTTTCAACTTGTAACAACCTGCAACACCTGTGAAACTCAAAACAAAAAAGCCTCAAATGTTTTAATGAAATTTAATGAAAGAAAAAGACTTGCTAGTTAGACTTCAGAGGCTTTTCTCACATTAACAACACATCAGGACAACAGATCAGTGAGTGGGCCACATTCCCATCGTCGTGCAAATTCACAGGCACAAATGCACATACACATCCCACCCCTCCACACACATCTCTACATTAACACAAACACGCACCCTTCTGATGTGGACTGTTTCCAGAGAGGAGTCCACCTGATTCCCTCATCCATCCACAGGTTATAAATAGGTCTCGTTTGACGTACCAGCGCTGAGGCTGACAGGGTGGGCCGATGGGGGCGGGGCAGGGTTTTTTGGGAGGCAATGGAGGGTCAAAGATAGTTGATATCCCTGTGCTTGTCCTCTAACTGCTCTCACTCTCTATAACCCCGTCTCTCTCTCGGCTGCCAGCTTTCTCTCACATGCAATTCCACCCTTGCTTTCTTTCTTTCTTTGACTCTCTATCTCTGTGTCGGCCCAACATGTGTCCCCCCTCACTCACTCTGTGCAGCATGTGTCACTCGCACTCTCTCCGGCATGCACTCTGTCTCCCATGCGCTCTCTCGCCCTCTCTCTCTCTCTCTCCAGCTGACAGCATGTAATTGAAATGGTCAAACACATGAAAACATGACAAATGGCAAGAGGTATTTGTGCTTCATCATCATCATTGCAGAGTCTCTCTCTCTGTCCGACCCCCCCTCCCTTCAGCTGGAGCTCGGTTGACAGCTTGTAATCGAACTGCTCACACATATGGCAAATGGTACGAGATATTTGTGCTTCATCATCATAATTATAATGGACCCCAACCTTTTCGCCTCCCCCTGACTTATCTACACACTTGGCCGCAGAGCAGAACGAGTCAACATGTGTTAATATATGAATTATGATTCTTTGGCCCGCACTTGTCATATTTCCCAACAGAGTGTCCCTGAGAAACGGGATACACAGATTAACAAGATCAAAGAAGATCAACTTGATTAGACGCAGAGTCTAAGTGAGTGGGGAACAACAAATTGATTTTAAAACCCATCTTAAGTCACAGTGTGTAATTTTTGGCTCACGTTGTGTGATCATTGCTGATCCACCTCTAAAACTAAACAAGCCTGGAGGATCCAACTTCCTGGTGCCATGTCGGAGGATTCCTCTGGTAACATAACAGATAAAAGTGTAATCAAGATAAGACAGGAGGAACCATGCTGGGATGCGGGCCTGGGTTTGATCACCAACTGTCAGTCCTGACAGTTAACACAACACACTGATAACCAGTTTGGTTAGGTCAATTGGTTTCACTCAGACCTTAATGGACATGATGGATATTTAAAGGGTTATTTCTTAACAAACGTGTCTTCATTTATAAATCGCAAGTCAGTTTTATCATATGTGTTGTACTTACTAAGCATGAAACCCATTACTTTTCACAGATTACACAATCAGCATCAGCAACATTTTGGATATATTCTTCAGAGGTGCCCGTGGACAGAGCGATGTTTGTCAGCAGGATAAGGGTAAACCAAATGGTCCAATTTTCATGAAACGTGATAAATGGGTGTAGCATGGTCAAGGTAAAAACCAACTACATTTTACAACCAGATCCACCAACTCAAAAACAAGCAATAACAGATCTGACCCACGTACAAAATTTCTCACTTATGACCATGCAGGGTTTTTTTTTACAAACTGTTTTTGAAAACAAGTTGCCATGGTAATGATATGTTTTCAGTCTAAGCATTTGATATTTATGAATATGTTCATGCTTTTCACAAAAGTATGTAAAGTATGTGAAGTATGTCCAGTTAAGACGTACATATTAGGGACAGCTGAGATGATGACACTTTAACCAGTCAACCATTTTTGGGCCCGATCAGACAGGACGCGTTTTAGCAGCTGTAGTACATATTTCATTCATTCACTTATTTCATTTTTATTTGCATAGTGGCATGTGTTTCTTGTGTTTCTTGTGACATTTGTAATCCAATGCCACGCATAGCCTTAGTTAATTAGCACTGCCTCTTCCTAGATGAGCCTTTAAAACAATTCAAAATTCAACAACAAATTCACATGAGACAGTGAAAAACACAATGCAACAGTTAGCAACAGTAAGGCACTTCATGTAGCAGCATCTGCCATCAGTGTATGAATGTGTTTGTTAACCTGGAATACAGCAGTACAGCAATGACAGTATCAGAGAAAAATGGCTGCCAGGTGATTATGGTGAATACAGACGAGGAAATATCTGGAGTGAGACTTGCAGGATGAAAAAGAACAAAGATGCCCAGCCAGATTGAAACCAGGGACATTGCAGTTTAATGGTCAGTATCTTCAGCTCCAAGGAGGTCAAACCATAATGATTATATAAAGTCTTATTGCTATGCCATGCTCACAGAATAATACATCTGTAGTGTATCTTGTGTAGAAGAAACTAGACAGATGTCCTTCTGAAACACAACACCATCCAGGGATTCCTCCGTGAACAGGCCCCTTTTCTTCTCTTAATGTAAGATTTTTTCAGCCTTCTCTCTGAAATCACTGATTAATGTGGTTACGAAAGGCTTTACAGTTTCAGTTTTTTTTTGCTTTAAGGTGTTAACTTATGATTGATTTTTGATTATTTATTTTGTTGTTATGCTGTTTTTCAGAAAATATTTAAAGACATAATTGTGATGAGTCAGATATTAACTTGAGTTTGATGGCTGAAGACAGACACACACAATCCTAATAGAACAAACAAATTCATTACATTTTAATTTAAAACTGTTCTTTACTTCTGCATATTAGATATAGTGTAATTTGTTTTCTGATATTTTCCTATCACATGCTGATCACATGCACTATTTGTCTATTTGTGCCATTAAGTCTTTTTTTGATCAGGGTATCAGCTGAATCAGGGTCCAAATAAAGAACAGCGGTTGAAGAGTCATTTGTCTTTTTTTATTTCACAGTGCAGTACAAAGCACCGCGGGCACACTTAAATCATGCTGTCCTGCTGTTTTATTGCAGCTAACTCATGTTGATAATGACTTGATAACACGACACTGCAGACAATTACATGCATAGGAATGTCGGAAGGAACGCAACGTCTGGAATATCAACAACTGCTCCCCGCTGCCAAATGCATAATCAAGTTGTTTTGGTAACTCCAGGTATCTAAAGCAGCCATCTTTCAGCTATCCTAAGCAGCTATCTTATGTCTCTGTCCCCTCCGGCATCAGACGGGGACAGGACAGTGAGAGGCAGACAACACTGGATACACTGATAGTGCAGGGGTCTTGTTTTCCCATGTGCGTTGCCAGGATGTGATGTATAAATAGGCACAGAGCTGTTTGTGTGTGAGTCCAGGCTCAAGTTATGTGACTATAGCTTGATAGGGGCTGTTCGTGGCTGCGAGGCCGCGGCTGGGCGGGCAGCTATGGTGGGTCGGGCTGTCGGTGTCTTCTCATGTCCTGAGATCTGAGAGGCCTCTCCCAGGAGGTGGTGACGGGCGGCAGAAGGGCACGGATTCAGAGTATTTTGGTGTTAATTGAGCTTATTGGCCTGCTATTCACAGCCTTGACATGTGATTGATTTAGAGGCTAGTGTGAGACTGCGACAGAGCTGACCTCTCTGGTGGCGGCTCCTTAGATATGGCTTCAGGACTGCACAGCTGTGAGGAGTAATCCTCTCCCCTCATTTTTTTTTTCAAAGAAGAGCAGGCAATCTGCCCTCCTTCAGTATTTTATTAGTTTTCCGTTAACGTAGACGAAGGAGAGAAGGTTGAAGAGAGGAGAGAGAAATGTGACGGCCTGGCAGGGGGCTTGGACTTGCACCTGTGCACCTTTGAGGGTTTTCCACACTGGTGCACGAGTTACACCAACAGCTATTAAACATTTACCAGCACCTGTTTACTATGTTTCATGTTTATGTGCTAGGATTTAAAACATTAAAGGAATAGATCGACATTTCTGGGAAATCTTTTGCAAACAGTTAGATAAGAAGATCAATACCACTCAGATGCTAGCAAACAGCACGTTAGCCTAGCATGAAGACAGAAAACACTCTGGCTCTGTCCAAAGTGAACAAATGGCACCTACAAGCACCTAAAACTCTCTCTAACTATCATGTTATGTTTTGCGGTACCTTGAATGTTTAGCTAGCAAACAGCAGGTTAGCTTAGCTTAGCACAAAGACTGGAAACAGACTGGTTCTGTCTGAATTAAAACTAAATCCACCTACAAGCATCTCTGACGTTCTTAAATTAATTTGTTTTATTTTATGTGATAAATAAGCTGTCGCTTAAATGTTTAGCTACAGCGAATAACAGGTTAGCTTAGCTTAGCATAAATGCTGGACACAGACTGGTTCTGTCCGAAGTGTAACAAAATGCACCTATAAGCATGTCTATCGCTCTCTAATTAAAGGGTTATAATTTATGAGTTTAAAAAGCTGCTCCTTAAATTTTCAGCTAGCAAGCAGCAAGTTAGCTTAGCTTTGAATAAAGGCTGGACACAGACTGGTTCTGTTCAAAGTGTAACAAAATCCACCTATAAGCATGTCTAACACTCTCTAAATAAAGTGTTACAATGTATATGTCAAATAAGCTGTTCCTTAAATGTTTAGCTAGTAAGCAGACATTTAGCTTAACTGAGCATAAAGGCTGGACACAGAGTGATTCTGTCAAAATTAAAACTAAATCCATTTCCAACACTCCCTAATTGACATAATATATTTTATGTGTTAAATAAGCTGTACCTTGTTTACCTTGTTTGCCTAGCAAACAGCTGGTTAGCCCAGCTTAGCATAAAAACTAGAAACAGACTTTCTATCCAAAGTGCAACAAAATCCATCTATAAGCATGTCAAATACTCACTAATTAACATGACATAGTTTGTGTTTAACAAGTTCAGAATTGGTGAGTTTACGGCCAAGAAATATCTTCTCAACTAACTGTCAGCATAAATGTGGAACTATTAAACTAAACCCAAAAGTCCTAATACTTCACCCCCTTTCTTTCTGTATGATTTCAGATGCCAAGAATGCAGAGCATTTACTGAGCATATTTGACTTTAAAGTAAACCTTTGTATGTTTTTCCATTCTGTAAGTACGGTCTCCAAAGCTGATTGACAGGCCTTGGCAAAATAAACGGCAACTGCAAGTGTTATTTCAAGTCAGATATGCTACTTGTTCCTTTAACCTTGCTCGCTCCACCACCCCCCTCAGTCCATTTTTAGTCCTTCCAGACCAGCCTGGCCGACACTCTAAAGTCGTTCACTAGCTGCACTCCGACCCAGTGAAATACAATCAATCCGGGCACTTACAAATGCAGGACACAGAGACATCATATTTATGAGCAGAAGAAAAAAATCTCCGGTTATACAACTTTGGCAAACAGGCATTGTGTCGTCTTAAATCCTCCCGCAGATATTCTAACTATTCACCCGATAAAATATCATTGTTTAGGCATCCCTCAGCGAAAAGCGTTATCTTTAAATATTCCTAAATCCTTTGACCCCACTTTCCCTCTGTGCAAATCCTCAGCCATTCAAAACACCCCCACCCCTCTTTGCTCCGGCTGTATGACCGCGCAGTAGTATTGCTTTCAACTGCATTGCTCCCCAAGGACATCCGAGAGTGGACCTGAGCGTGCCCAGAAACTTCAGCCTTTGAAAACAAAGCAGAGACATTTTACTGTTCCAAACTGAGCCATTCAGCATCACCCCTTCCAGTGCAAACACCCACATATCGCACGCAAGACATACATAAACAGACACACATCATTAGTTTGTTTCATTTTCTTTTACATGGTTGAAGGACTTAAGATTACAATGTTATTCATAATATTCCATATTTATTGAACTTTTCATTTTGACCTCTTGGTTTTTCACAGAATTATCTTTTTATACAAACATTTTGTCCACTGTTGATACTCCATAAATCCCTCTTACAGGAACAATGTAGCATAGAAAATCCTTTAAAAATGTTTCCTTTTGTTGGTACTTCACATTCAGGACATATTATACAGTGCCTGTGTGTGGACAGTAGAACCAGAGAGCGTGTTGACTTAATGAAAAGTATGGATAAACATCCTGAAGTTTAAACATAGTTTTACTCTGAGCTGCTACTTCACTTCGCTCAAAGGGACTGTGAGAAAACTTCCTCACAAAATCTGGCTTTTCTTCCAGTTCAGGACAATTCAGTGCGGCTGTAAACATCTGAAGCTCTATTTTAGTATTTCTCTGTTTGTTTTTTAGTTGATGATTCAGCTGCAGGACTGAAACCCTGCAGACCTCTTTCCCACAAGAGAGCAATTTTGAACTTATGTCACAGTCGGGGTGGGATAGTTCAGAGTAAGGCCAGCTGTTGTGTACCAACTGTTGAACCATCAGTTCTCCACAAACTATTATTATAATAAAAGACTTATTCATCCATGGTGCTTAATCTACAAAGGTTATTATTTAGTCTTTTAAAACATTTGATAAAGATAAGATCAACAGTAGCCCCTTTTACACCGCCAGTTCAAGGCGGGATTATTACGCCTCTGTTATGCCTCTTCTTCTGTGTAAAACGCACGGAGATGGAATGGTTGGGCGAAGTCGCAAAGCCGCCTCTGAGCCGGCGTCGTAGGTGGTGACAGAGACGGAACAGAGGTGAGACGGCGTCAGTGCTGGCATGGCGGAACAGCGCCGTGTATGTGTGTGTGTGTATGTGAAGCACAAGCTGTTTGTTTACACCTTGCACAAAACACACTGGGGCGGCTTTACGCCGGCATGGATTGGTCCAATGTAAAATGGCAAAGGCGGCATAACGACGGAGCTTCTTTATGACTGTAGCGGAATTGCAATCTAAAAAGGGCTAGTTAGAGAAAACAGATACAGAGAGACTTTTAGCTTCAAGATATTCAAGACACAGATTTTACAACAGATATCTGATGTCCATAGATGGAGTCAAAACTCACTTTTAGCTGCTTTAGGTTCAGGGCCCTGGTGTTGTGCATGCTGGCTCACTGTCACTGTCCAGCTATCCTTGATGTTATTACTAAGACCTTTACTTTTCATGCAATGATGAGTCAAAATATTTGCCGTGGAAAAAGCCTGCTGCTGTGCATTGAGCAACTCACTTCTGACTAAGATACACCCTGCATCGTAAATTACAGATGGAAATTTCCCAAGGCTAAACATTACCACTTTTCAACTGTGTACCCAAACTTTTCCATCTCAAGGCTTCCCTAAACATAACCATTGTTAATCTAAAACCTAAATCCAACTTTTCATACTCTAAATACATAGTACTTCTCGTTTGAAGAACAAAATCGTGACCTGGTTGCTTAGTCAGTATTTTAGGACTTGGATACTCTGAACAGGGAATAGTAGAAAATAGATCCTACTCATAGAACGAACCATCTTCTTGAAACTTGTAGAAACCTTTTTAGCAACATGTAGCCACTGTCCTTAAAAGAAAGCTAGCAACGTGGCCAAAATGTCGCCTTACCGGGGGTTAGCACTTTCCCTGCTCTGCTAGAAGGTCCCTATAGTTCCAAACCCGGTCCGACCATGTGAATGTGTGCGTGAATGTCTCTAAGTGTCAGCCCTTTGACAAGGCGGTTGGTGGACCCAAATGCAGCACACTTTAGAGCAGGGATCATGAGAAATAAACTTAACTTAGATTCAGCAGGTACAGGAAAATCAGACAGGGAATTCAGTAGTAGTAAAAGTTCAGTATAAGGCTAAAACCGTCAGGGTCTCTGTACTGCGCTGGAGGCTCAGGCTGGGTGAGCCAAACCAGGAGAAAGGTGAGTGTGGTAAGGAGTTATCAAACACACACTCACACAAAAGTGCACGCAAGGCAACACTACCGAAGGGAAGCAGGCAGGAGATGTGGTCGAGGGAGCAGCGAGTACGAGTACGAGTAGCACTCAGAATAGGCCGACAAACCAGTATGTAGTCGGGGCCAGGTGGAGATTCGGAGAGCCAGCAGGTAGATGTCCATAGGATTCACTCACTGTGACAAGTGTGGCAGCACGGTCGGAGTCTCTGAGCCACAGGGAACCACAGTTAAGGAGTCAGGAAAAACTTACTATGTAAGCATTGTTGCAGGCAAACACCAAACAGCCAAGGGGAGAGGCAGACAGAGACCAGGAACGCTGAGGCAGAAGTCGTGGTCGGGGACAGACGGCTCAGCCGATTTCTGGGATTACAACAAGGCAGGCAGGTCAGAAACAGGCAGGGTCGGCACCAGGGAGTCAGTTCAAAGAAGAGAGCTGGAAAGCCTTGCATGAGTGGTAAAGAACAATCCGGCAATGAGTAGCTGCTGTGTGCCCAGGTGAGCTGAGTGCACTGATGAGGTGGGCGATGCAGGCAGGCAGAGCGGAGAGCAGGTGACAATGACAAAACAACAGAATTCTATTGCAACTGAATTGTAAAGGAAAGTAAGGTAAACTAAAGAATAAACTTTTTTAATTGAAACAAGTAGTTTTTTTTTTACAGTGCACTCTCCTTTTTTAGTTTATAGTATATATATTTCACACTGAAGTGTTGAATACTAGTTTTATAAATACACCTGAGTAGGATGGATGGTTAGTTTAAACAGCAGCAGGAAACTGCGGTGGCTCTGCTGTATTTAACATAGGTTTATGTTATAAAGCAAACATTGTATATTCACTGTAGGTTAACACAGCACTGTTTGACGCTGCAAGAACAATGTATTACTGCACTTAACTGATGTTTTACCATTAAAAAAACATCGGCCTGGATTGACATGTATGTATGGAACACCAACTTTACAAAAAACAAGGATTTATTACTATAATGTCTTTGTTTTGAGCTGTTCTTCACACTGCAGCACCGTTCACAGTGATTTGATCTTTTTTCCAGGTCTGAGAGTTACTTCATTTCCGCTATGTATTGCACTTTGGGACCATCAACAGCACAATCATGAATCAAGTGCATCTTGAAGTGTGTTTTAGAATTTACATTGCAAAAAAAGTCTGTGTTTTAATTGCAATATTCTGACATTTGGGGGATATGACAGCAGAGTTGTTCCCGCAACCTGCCTCAGGCTGTAAATGACATTATCTAGTTTCAAAACACAGGATGTATGAGGAACACAGATGGGCAGAGGTGATGAATCAGTCCCATTCACTCAGTCACCTAATAGCACTACATAAAATTGCATAACAGTGAAACTGAGACCCTTTGTGCGCACTGTCCCCTCATTACAGAAAATAACAACTTTAAATTGTGGCTTTGGAAAGAAATGGACGATGTCGCTTTAAGAGACGTCAAAACTCTTCAGTCGTGATTAGAAAACAAGAAAACTACAAACCCAACTGCTGCTAACTTTCACTCGTCTCTGGTGTCAGCTCATTCCTCTGACATAAATTACTACACAATATGTACAATGAGATAATTGCATGATCCAAGCCTCAGCAGTTTGCCATTATACTCGCTGTCAAAGGCAGCACACTGGTCCAGATGTACTGCTTTAAGAGTGAGGTGTCTCTTATTACACCCATAACAATCTCAGACAGGATAGTTATGTCAGGCAGCGCTGTGGCAAGGCTCTCCCATTGTTCTCCACGGGATGTTTATAGCTTTGTGCCTGATACATGATAACCAATAAGAAAGAGGTAGTAATTACAAGGCCCACACTCCACCGGATCGCCTGATGAATGTGTGAAATAAAAGATGGGGGGTTCTTTGTGGAGGCTAGTTATTACAAAGACATGCAGAGGTTTGACATACGGCAGTATTATAAGAGGGGGAAAGCTAGCAGGGGGGAGAAATAAATAGCTTATATCCATTTCCTCCACCAAATGGCAAAGTAAATACCATCGACCCTCTTAAAACAAATCAGCTGCAAGCCAGTGAATGTTCAAATCAAAATATGCAGTTAAACATATTTCTACTATTTCCTCATTTTCCATTCAGGTTGGAAGAAAAAACACAATTAGGGGCAATACAAACACAGAAAGAACGCACAATGGTATCCAATTGTAAGGCCCAGGACAACGCTCAGTGTAGCGGTCAGACTGTGAGTCTCCTAAACTGACCAGAGAATCAGAACTCACCTAAATTCAATGTACCCCACTGTTTATTTGTAGGCTGAATAGAGCCAGCAACTGTTGTCACATTAAAGGATTAAAGGAATTGTTTGACTTTTAGGAAAGTAGCTTAGCATCTGGAAACAGGAGAAAACACCTCGCCTAGCTCTGACAAAAGTAGCAACATTTACTAAATTGCAGTTTTTAAGAGGCAGACTTTCTTGGCCTTGCAGTACATGCTTAAGTTTTAATATTTGAATCAGGGGCGGCGATGTAGCTCTGGGGTTAAAGTGTGCGCCCCATGTAAAGAGGCACAGTCCTTGTTGCAGCAGCCCCGTGTTATCTCCATATTAAGTATCAGGACTGAGCCAGCAACTAGTTAGCTTAGAATATCAATTAGAAACATTTGGGGAAAAGCTAGTGACAAATAGTCAAAATAGTGACAAAATAACCTACAAGCACCATTAAAGCTCACTTTATAACACATAACATTGTGTTGGTTTCATTCATACAAAGGGTAAAATCAACAAGAGTGGTGCTTGGGGTTCTGTAGCTTCAGATTTACTGGGCAGATATGGTATAACTGGTCTCTTATTAACTCTCACCTCCACTTAAACATTGGTAATTATTTCTGTTTTGTTCTTTGGCAATTTGCTGTAAATGTAGATCTGTTTTGGGACCTCAATTAAAGATTTAAACAGTGTCACCTTTGTGGCTGTTTTTTTGTTACCAGTTTGCACCAGTAAAAAATAAAAGTAACATTTGGCTAATATGTTCTTGAACTTGATGGCAATGTTAATAACGGTAATGTTAGATAAATATCTTTACACCTTAAGAGTAGCATTCATGCTAGGGGTGAATTGAAGGGACGGTTTGAGAGGGCAGTAGCTTTATCAACAGTTTTTAAATTATCTATTTGACCAACCACTGCTGGGTGATGTAAAAACACATCACTAAAGCTGTGCAGCTTGTGATTTTCCCTCGATATGTTGCCACCGACATCCAGTTTGCATTACTGGAAAGGTGAGGTCTTTAATCAGCAGACTATAGGCTCAAAGACCATTGTGTTACTTCAATTGATGAGCGATAACACATAAAATGTATATATTATAACTAACAACTTGTTTGTGGTTGTCACTGGTTTTTCTTTCTCTGTTTGCATCTTGATTGCTGTTCGTTTTTACTTTTTTTCTATCTACTACTGTGGAGGCAGCTAAATGCAGCATTCGAGTCCATGGCAAATTTCTCGATAGGCACAAAAAAGCGTATTGTATTCCTTAGTGCTATATTGTATGGTATCGTATTGTACAGTATCATATGGTATGGTATTGTTTGGTACAGTATTTTATTGTATTGTATCGTATTGTATTGTACAGTATTATATGGTATGATATTATATCATATTGTATTGAATCGTATCTTATCATATCATATCTTATCATATCACATCGTATCACATCTTATCACATCGTATCATATCGTATCGTATCGTATCACCTTATCGTATCGCATTGAATCGTATTGTATCGCATTGTATCGTATCGTATTGTATTGTATCGTATCGTATCGTATTGTATCCTATTGTATTGTGTCCTATTGTATTGTATCGCATTGAATCGTATTGTATCGTATCATATTAAATCGTATTGTATCATATCGTAACACCATAAAGCAGTTTGCTTTATGAGGGTAACTGTTCTTAGTTCACACCTACAGATACAAATTGAGGGTCGAGTTCACTATGATCCAAACTGCTTTGAGGGTCAAACCTCGATCAAGCACTCCCAACTTCAGAGGCTTTGGGACTCGGATACTAATGCCTTCTGATATGTGCTGCTTACGTAGAAGAAAGATATCTGTCTGATTATAATCTGAGGCCTTCTAAGGGCACACTCAGGCTTCTCCAGAACCTCTCCAATGACCCCCCGTCTTTGAAGTGAGAACTCGAAAACGTTAAAGTGGAGAGGCTGCGGAGTAAAAATGGAACTTCAGTCAAAGCATTTCTATTTGATTCTCCAAGAGCCCAAGCACTGACGTACAATAAGATATCATCTCAGAGGCTGGAATGCATTTCCTCCCCCACTCGATCAGGCTTAATTTGAAGTTGGAGGCTTTTTTTTTCTCTACCTGAAGCCAGATCTGATAAAGCACTGCAGCACACACTGCATTCATCTGGCTCAATTTGTCATCCAGAAAGCACAAGAAAAGATTTCCTTTCATAAGGTAGAGCTAAATGTATAGCCTGATAACACAAAGTGCAGTATTTAAGCCTCAGTATTTTCTCACCTCATTGGACAAGATCAAAATGTTTCAGGATGAAGACTTCTTAAAGGGCTAGTTGAAAAACTTATTTTGCTTTTCTGCTGAAAAATAAATTGGAATATTGATACCAGTCCTTACCTGAACACTAAATTTGATGCTAGCCGGTTGCTGATTAGCTTAGATCCGAAGAAAAACTGAAAAATATTTAGTTTGGCTTCTTCAACGAGCATGTTACATGGTTGGTTTAATCCATAGCTGTGTCCCAATTAAAGGGGACATACTTGAAGGCTGATTGCATCACAGAGCTGGTCGAAGGCTGTCCCATTTCAAAGGCGTATCCTGAGATTCATTGTGCGCCAATTCAAACAAGGTGGCGGACACTCAAGCGGCCAAGGAATACAGTTTTCAATGTAAAAGTTTCACCTAAATAACTATACAAATGATTAAAAAAGCCTTGAGGGGCCTTGAAACTTCAAATTATCTTTAAAATAATAGGTTAAGTTACATGACGTTAGTTATGTAAGCTAGTTAGTCAGCTAGCTACCTGTTGCTAGGTGGCAGGAGCGGCTTTTGTGACGCAAGAGTAAGGGCGGGAACAGCTGGTGACCTGAACAGGAAATCCTCCGCAGACCAGATCGTCTCATTTCAGTTCGGCCTTAGCAGTCTACGCAGTCTACGAATGACTCTTCCTTTGTGGCCCGCGTCCTTCAAAGGATGCAGCTCCTGAATTGAGACACAGCTCATATGTAATTTAAAAAATGCTTGTGCAAATGGCACCCCCAATGAAACAACTAACTGAGCTTTTAACAACACTTTTTAAAAGATTAAACAAATATTAAAATAATTGTTAATTAGTGAGCTTCAGATGTGCTACTAGCAGGATTTTGTCACCTTTAGAGCAGATTTCCCAAGAATGTTTAGCCATTCTTTTTTCATTATTATTGTTTCTTAGTATTTTTGTTTGTGTGCAAGAGACTACGGCATTGTACAAAATTCTCAGCCAGCAGTGATTAAAATGTTATAAAAAACAAGACTTCTTGGACCAGACAAGTGCAAAACTGCCTTCAGCAATGTTTTATCACAGGGGCTAATAGAGACAGTATGCAGTTGACAGCCCATTCAGTCCTGCAGGGCGAGAGGCCAAAATCCTTGAGTTCCTCCCCTGTTTGAGAAAAGATCAAATGCTCAGTGCAACAGCTGTGGAGCTGCAGACTCTCCCCATTCAGCCACTAGATGGAAACAATAGTCCTCTGCTCCACACAATCACTGGTGCATCCATTTGTTGCGTGTTATGTCTGATTCTGTTTGTCTTTCTCCATCAAACCCATTCAAATCATCCTGTTTAAGGAGTCATTGTGCACTTGTGCTTGCGTTTTTAGAGAAACCATCCATCAACTTGTTGCTCCTACTAATTCAGCCTTAAGCAATGTAGCAAATCCCCCACCATCTTTGTTTTACAGAGGAGGACTGACCTGCAGGGCTCAATAAAGTTTCACATTATACTGCCTGAAAACATTAGCAGAAAATGGTGACAAAGTAATTATGAGTCAGTAACAGTAAAACGCCACAGGGACTATCATTTTACAAGAGAAGCGGGCTTTTTTCTACGACTATACAGGGGGAAATTAACTATTCAGTGTTTGACTCAGAGCTGCAGAGGCGCATTTCTTAATATGGACTCAGAGGGGACCTTTTTAGTTTTCTTCTTCAGTTTGTATAATTTTAGGGATGATAAAAAACTGGTGGTAGTTTATGTACTTCTTTAGGGTGACAACTGACTTTACAGTTATCCGCTTGTCGTGCAAACTTAAGATTATACAGTACATTTACTGAACTGCTGAAGTCTAACTCAAAGGTACTTAAACATTTCTTGACTATTCCCATATTATAATTCTTTGTATTTGTAATCGTTTCAAACCTACTGTATATGCAAAACAAGTCATTTTTTAACAATTTGATTTAAAGTTTAACATATTGCTTTAAAACTATTCAACTTAGCTATAATATCTGATCATATGCTGCTTACATGTATGTATCAGTAATGATAATAAAATGATTAAATATAAGTACAGGGATTATACTGCTGCATACATTTCAACTCCTGCTTTTTAAAAATTTTACTTGATCTTGAACTTTTGTATAGCAGAAGACCTGTTAGTGAAAATAATGTGTTTAATGAGACAGGATTCATTTCTGGAGTAATGTCACTCACACAAATATCAGCAGCACAATCTTGCAGCTACAACACATTTTGCTAGACAGTACACATTTTTTCAAAAGTTTTTCAGTAGTTATAACATACATGTTCCAGCTAATATGTTTCTTACAGAGTTTAGGACTTATAATTTATGGAACACACACTAAGGAGGGGGATTTGGGCCCCTGAGCCCCCCAGCAGATTAATCCAGTCCTGCCTATACTCATGTAATATAAAATTCAGGAGGTTCATTTGTAATTTGTAATTTGCTAGTCTACCTGTTTGTTTTGTTTTGTTTCTTTTTTCATTTTTTACTTATACTAAAGAAAAAGTTGTGAATACTTCAGCCCCCAAATATACATGAAAATCAAGTTTAGGGCCACTTAGCAAAAAGGGCAGTTGAGTAAAAGTAGTAATACCACACCGACTAACTAGCTTCTTCACAAAATGAAGACATGCATTGAAAATGTTACATACGTTCTTTTTTAGGAAGTGTCAAATACAATATTTTCCTTTTATTTGTAGTTGTTTGTGCTAAGTGTGAAATTGCAATGCCTAGGTAGGCTAAAGTGGATAAAACTCAAATATTCTTGCCTATGGTTCTTAGCAAACGTAAAGTACGTGAATACACCCTGAAAAAATGATAGGGTACTTTATGCACATTGTCGAACGTGGACGATAACCTCTACTGCAGTTTATTTTTTATCAAATTAATGAATTAATGATTGAATTACCTTTAAAATAATACTGTGCGTGGTTTTACTCATGTAAATGGTCTTAATAACCTTCAAAGCAGAAATGTCAGCGATATTTGACCGTCCTCCAGCATCTGTCTGATAATTTTCCTTGTGTGGTGGTGATGCCGGTTGAAACGTGAGCGTCACCGAGCGCCCACCCCCTCCTCCTCCTCCTCCTCCTCCCTGTCTCCCCCTGACTGGAGTCCCACTGAGCGGCTCTCAAACTTCAGTGTCGAGCCTGAAAGCGGAGCACGAAGAGCAGGAGCCGACAGACAGACGAGAGTCGCAGCCAAACGGCGTTTTTGGACCCGCAAACAGCCGCTTTGATATCTGCTTTTATCAACGGCTGCTAACGGTCGCTTTGAGGATTCACGCTCAGCTCTCGGTGTGTGATTTTAATCATTTTTCCTCCACTGTTTGTCGAAGTTTTCGACTATCACGTCTTAGTAACGGACCTTTATATCGCATATCTGTGGGATTAATCGTTTTAATTCAAGACTGAACAATTCAACATTTATCTACACTCTGTGTTTGGCTGTTTTTGGAGTGTTTTTTCTAACGGACTGCTCACGGTAAAGGCAACATTTGGACCTGCTTTCGCCATGGGGAAATATCGGGGCTCTGTCTGAAACCGACCCCCGTGTTTTTGACTCTTTCATGCTCATTTTTAAAAGACAGAGCTCAGTTTTTGACTTAAACAATGAGCATGGATGGTTGTCCGCTGAAGGTGGTGATTTTTCTGTGGTGTCTGCTAGTGATTTCTGGCTCCAGCTTTGAGATAGGCTCCTACGACCTGGAGCGAGGCAGACCAGCTAAGTGCGAGCCCATCGTGATCCCCATGTGCCAGGGGATCGGCTACAACCTTACCCGGATGCCCAACTTCATGGACCACGACGACCAGAAGGAGGCTGCCATCAAGCTGAACGAGTTTGCTCCTCTGGTTGCATACGGCTGTGATGTGCACCTCCGCTTCTTCCTCTGCTCCCTCTACGCCCCCATGTGCACGGACAAAGTGTCGACCTCCATCCCCGCATGCAGACCCATGTGTGAGCAGGCCAGAGAGAGGTGTGCCCCCATCATGAAGAAGTTCAGCTACACCTGGCCAGACTCGCTCGACTGCTCCAAGCTGCCCACCAGAAACGACCCCAACGCTCTGTGCATGGAGGCCCCCGAGAATGAAACCAGGACAGAGGGTAAAAAAGGGGAGGGCATGCTTCCTGTGCCCCCTCGGCCCAGGCAGCCAGGCACCAGCAGCGGGCGCTCCCCGGGCAGTGTGGGCTCCTGTGAGAACCCTGACAAGTTCCAGTTTGTGGAGAAGAGCCAGTCGTGTGCCCCCCGCTGCTCCTCGGCTATAGATGTTTTCTGGTCCAGGCAGGACAAGGACTTTGCTTTCATTTGGATGACGGTGTGGTCCATCCTGTGCTTCGTCTCCACCGCCTTCACTGTCCTGACCTTCCTCCTGGAGCCTCACCGCTTCCAGTACCCTGAACGCCCCATCATCTTCCTCTCTATGTGCTACAATGTGTACTCTGTGGCCTTCGTCATCCGCTCTGTGGCCGGGGCTGAGAACATTGCCTGCGACCGGGAGCACGGCGAGCTGTACATCATCCAGGAGGGGCTGGAGTCGACGGGCTGCACCATCGTCTTCCTCATCCTCTACTACTTCGGCATGGCCTCTTCTATCTGGTGGGTCATTCTCACTCTCACCTGGTTCCTGGCTGCAGGGAAGAAGTGGGGCCATGAGGCTATCGAAGCCCACAGCAACTACTTCCACATGGCAGCATGGGGAATCCCTGCTCTAAAGACCATCGTCATCCTCACAATGAGGAAGGTGGCCGGGGATGAGCTGACGGGGCTGTGCTACGTGGGCAGCATGGACTCTGGAGCGCTCACAGGCTTCGTCCTCATCCCTCTGTCCTGCTACCTGATCATCGGCACCTCCTTCATCCTCACCGGGTTCGTCGCTCTCTTCCACATCCGCAAAGTGATGAAGACCGAGGGCACCAACACAGAGAAGCTGGAGAAGCTCATGGTGAAAATCGGCATCTACTCCATCCTGTACACGGTGCCGGCCACCTGCGTCATTGTCTGCTACTTCTACGAGAGGCTCAACATGGACTACTGGAAGCTGAGGGGGCTGCAGATGAAGTGCGGCTCGTTCAACGGCCTCAGCGGCGACTGCTCGCTGCAGACATCCGTGCCAACCGTGGCCGTGTTCATGTTGAAGATCTTCATGTCACTGGTGGTGGGGATCACCAGCGGGGTCTGGGTGTGGAGCTCTAAGACCCTGCAGACCTGGCAGGGCCTGTGCAGCAGGAAGCTGGCAGACAGGACTAGAAGCAGGAAGCCGTGCAGCGGCGTCAGCTGCGGCAGCACACACTGCCACTACAAATCCCCCGCTGTGGTGTTGCACATGGCCAAGACTGACCTGCACTCAGACAACCCCACACACGTTTGAGACAGCGCATGACAACTCGACACACACACACACTGCCAAATGCAAAGACACTCTTTCTCATGCACACACACATGCCCTGAATAATGAGCTGCTAAAGACTCTGTGAGAAGAAGAGCGGTTGAATTGAACTGTCAGGTCCCGCTCTGCTGCTGCCAATGGACACACAGGCGTCACTATGAGAAACTATCTATAAACAGTATTCGATGCATAAAGGGAATTGTTCAGTATTGTTACCTATATTTTTCTGTTTCATAGTTGTCTGTGCAGTAGACATGCCCAGTGTTTCAAAGCAAAAAAAAGACTGTTATGGGAGGCACCTTGGGAAATATTAGTCTATTCTCCTCCTTTAAAGTGGCATGATTAACTGTATAAATCTGTATAAATGTTTTATTTATTGTAAATATATTTAATTTAAAGTTCACCTTATCAGATGTGTTGTTAGATACATTTATTGAAGGTAAAGGGAAATTAAGTGCCTTTTATAAGAACTCTGGTTCTGGCCTTTTTGGAGGATAATAAATTTGTGGAATTCATGTTCAGCTGCTTCGTGTTATTGCTGTCTTTTTGCTGACTTCCTCACCGTAGCTTTTTATGAATATTTAACCCTTAACAGTCTTAAACTGTTTCAATTTTAATAGTCACAAATGATTGCTCATTCCGGTCTCGTTTCCCTGATTTTTCCTGCCATTCTTCTCCCAGGATTCAGGCATTTCTTAAGAGCGGGACTCCCCCGCCAAATGTGTTGTCTTCCAAGTGCATGCTGCACATCACCAGAGGCGTCCCCGACAATAATCCTCAAAGAGAATCGCTGATGAATAGAGTGACAATCCTAGCAAGCGTTAATGTTTGCATCATCGTCTTAAAAATGCAGGAGCAGTTTGCGGAGGAATATATTTAATTAATGGCTGTTTTAATCCCCCCACAGATTCACTGTTGTTGCCCTCGCTCGCTGCTCCATTTGATCCCTGTGCAAACACTCAGCACTTTGATCTGAGAGGACAAATCTGAAGTGGATTTCAGCCTTATTGCATGGCTTCACTGGCAGATTTAAGTTAAGCACAGACACTCAAAATCGTGGTTATTCATTGAGTAGATGGATTATTAACTTAATATTTAAGTTTGCGGTTAGTTGCTCTTGGACGCTGTGTTTCTGATATAAATTAAGGGTTTTCCACTCAGCAAGGGATCCAAATTTCCACGTTTAAATGTTGAAATGTGATATCCTGCAGGGCCTTTTGTTTATCAGGTGTAAATTATAACTGCCTGATTCAGAGAGAAAGTGTGCATAGCAGTATTGTCATTAAATAAATAACCTAAAATGGGATTATGGAACTAGCATTTCAGTAATAAAGTCCATTTTATTATGCACAAGAGCGCCTGTGTTCTCAGATGGTCCATAAAAAAGTGAAAATAAATAGCTTTTACATTACAGGACTTTAACAATTTAAGTGCCAACGTAAATTGCAGCAAAACACGGTGGAAATTGTTGTGTTTGACAGCAGTGGAATTGATTATTATGTCTGCTTGTGTAATTGTGTGCTGTGTCACTACCTCCAGCAGCAGCACATGGCAGTGATAGCATGGAAAAATGTGATGACCAGGAGCTTGTTTTCATTACATTAGCGGAGCCTCGGCAGTGTGAAGCAGGCGTGTGCTCGCTGACATCTCCAGAGGTTAAAAGTTGTTTTGTTTTCATTTTTCCAACATTTGTAACTCCAGCTGGAGTTGTAATAAGATTCATGATGTACTACAGCCTGTTTCACATGATGCTGCTGTTCATTTACAAATCAAACAAGTAGTGATTAACCACATTTAAACCCAGCGCAGTGTTGTGTGGATCTGTGCAACGCCTGAGTTAACTTCAATTACTGATTCCTTCCTCCTGCAGAACAAGATGTGTGTTAACTACCAACATCCTCCCCTTTTTGTTTTCATTACGCAGCCATTGTAGACGCTGTCCATGGCTTGGCAGGCGAGCGCAGCGACTCCTGGACTCTGACACCGTGTGGATCACATTTAACTATTAAATAGGCCTGTTTTGCTTGGAGCGCGCTGGCTGGTGATGTTTCAGCCACATGTTCCAGTTCATGGGCGCCTGAACGGGGGCGCGTGCTTCCTCCCCAGTTTACACTCCAGTGACATGACCCAGAGAGGCCAAACACTTGCTGTGTGAGACACAAAGCAGCTTGTCCCACCTGCGCTGAGCCGCACTGATTAGATAGGAAGGAGGGAGCTGCAGAGGGTTAAGCACATGGAGGTAGAACAGAGGGCAAGTTTGTCTTCTGCTGCAGTGCTTTGTTTAAACTTTTATTTCCTCCCTCAGCATTTTTTTTTCCATTTTCTTGCCCTTTATGCTTTTCTTTTTTTTAATTTTTCCATGTTTCGCTGAATATGACTGAGACAGGTTTTAAAAAATCACTAAGGTGTACAGAAATGAGTTATTACAGCCACAACAGGACGTCTTTTCCTCAGTTTCTTTTTCCACAAATATGAATTCTATCGCTACATTTCCAGGTCACTGACAGCTATTTTTAGCTCCTCTCTTTTTGCAGAGGAAAGGAATCAAACGCTGCACACAGCTTCAGATATAGAGGCAAGAAAGAAAGACTCATTCCAGAAAGCAGAGTTTGTTTGAGCTGTGGTTCCTTTGGCGCCAGAGATGTGGCTGCCGGGAACACCTTCACACACACACACACACACACACACACACACACCTGAGGTTTGCAGTGCCAACCAATGGACAGCGAGCTTGTTCTGAAGAAGACCCCACCCCATCTTCCAGTAATGTGCAGTTTCAGGAGTTAGTAAGCTCGGCCTCGCAAAAGATTTAGCTTGGCTGAGTCTGCACACTGTTTTTCTTCTCCTCTGGCTCAGGAGGTTAAATAGTGTCAGAGTCAGTCGCACTGACTCTGTCTGGGCCAGAAGTGAGACTACTCCCACAGAAAGGCAACACTTTCCTTAGAGGCTCCTCAGCAATATTTCATTGTGAGCTCAACAGTGTATTTATTGATTCTAAAGCAGCACAGCGCAGGTCTATTTAGCCAGGATTAGCACAATTTGTTTTCTATGAAAAGGTGTAAAAACACCTCAGAGGTTATCCCGCTTTAGCTGCTGACTCCATGTTTTTGTCTGCTGAGGAGAAATCCCTCCATCTGGTCATGGGTCTGATTAAAGGCGATCATTACGGCATCAATGCGCCTCCCTCATAGACTCAAACCTCTGCCCACCCCTGAGGGGGAAAAAAAGAGAAAATAAAGCATCGTTCATTACCCTGCCCTCCCTCCCTTCTGCAGTCCCTCTCCCCCCTTGAGCACTATCCCTTTCCTGTGCTGTTTTGATGTGTAAATGAGCGTATTGAAAACCTGCAGGCCCCCAAAGAGATGCTTTCCATGAAAATGCGGCAGTCAGAGAGCACCGGAGTTCACACAGCTCGCCACTCCTCGCAACCAGACTCCAATCAGACACACAGTAGGCTGCTGCTGTGCCACAAACACACACAAGATCACACACACACCATCGCACTGACTCATCGCGATGCAGACATAAACATTTACATGCTGAGGTACAAAGTTGCACAAGCCAGTTTGAGAATCTGGTGACTTTTTTTTTGTTGAAATGAGGATACAGTTTCAAGTGTGTGAGGGGAAACAGCAGCTGAAATGTTTCTGCAGCATCTCTCACGTCCATGAAATTAAAGCACGCAGACTGAGAGATTAAATTATCTATACCGCTTATCCTATTCAGGGTTGCGGGGGGCTGGAGCCTATCCCAGCTATAGGGAGAAATACTTAAAGGGTTTTATTCTATTCAATAAATTATGTTGTTTTAATCAACAGCAATATATCCACCAGAATGTTATGTATAGTGAGATCAATGAAATCTGCTATTTAAGTTCCCTCTGACAGATCTTTCTTTTAGGAGTTTTCTTACTAGACTGGCATATAAGTGTCATTGCTGCACGAGCATCAAGAAAATGTCCCTTTATTTGAGATACTTTTGTGGTAAAAGGTAATGTATACATATATATATCACCCAACTGGCAGATTTTGTTCATTTCAGACTGAGATTTTAAGACTCAATTATAGACAGATTGATCCGTTAATAAAGAGGGCTTCTTGAGTTTGATATGAGTTACTTGACTTGACCTAAAGGACCAAACTTTTCAGCTTCAATTTCCAGACTTAAAAGAAAGTGAAGACAGGATTACCAATAGAAGGAAAGTCATTCTAATTAAACTTTTAATTAAACATTCACAAGAAAGAACTCAAATTTTCAGTTGAATTAACCAAGTGGAGTGAAGTTACTTTATTCTTATTCCCCAAAATCACTATCAAAGGGCTTTATGGTCTGTATAACATACAACAATCTATCCTTTGACCTTTGACCCCCAAAATGCTGGATCAGGAAAAACTATTGGAAAAAAATATTCATTTTAATTGGTTTAAGGAATGCGTTTTCCAGGGCATAAATAAAACAGATAAACTTTTATTTTGAAAAAGGAAACCCAAGTCTCAGGTTAAAATGTGTAAGAACAAACACTGCGGTTTATCAGAGATGGAGCGTAAACATAAACTTAGGGATTAAGCTGGTGCCATCATAAGGAAAACAGATAAATGTTTGTGAGATGCCAAAAGCAAAAGTGAATAATTTCATTTTACAGTTACAGCAAATATTATGGATTATTATTGCATGATGCGAGAGGCTTAATCTGCTGTCAGGACACAACCCATCCTCCTTAAGAGGCTGAAAACTTTGAAAAAACATCCCCAAACCTCCTGACCTTCTTGCTTGTTTTTTTTAGAAAAAGATGCACTTAAAACCTTTGAAGAAGTCTACATAGTTCTTGCAGGGATTGGAAACATTTAATAGGATGAATGCCTCTAAATTAATGCAAAGTGCTGTCAAAGATTAAAAAAAGGTCAAAGTATCACGTAAGAGTAAAGGCCAGACAGATTATATTAAGAACACGGTGCAGGAGGAGAAAGTTTCAAGAAAAAAGTTTGCAGCTTTTAGCTGTATCTTCTTTTTTTCACTGTTTTTTTCATGTTCTTTGATCAATAAGCAGAAGACAGAGAAGTAAAGCTCTCTCATCCCTCTGTACTCATTCCTGCGCTGCGTCTGCCTGTGGCTGAAGGAGAGATGAATCAGTGAACAGAGGGAGGTTCCGCCGCTCGCTCGCGCTCTCTGAAGCCAACAGCATTGCTGTGATCACTGTTAATCTCCTTTGCCACTCTGCTGCCATCTCCTCAAATACATTCATCTCATTTCCAGTAGTGTTCACGGCCTCTTCTTCCTTTCTAATTAGGCACCGTCAAGATTTCAGAAGTCACCCTTTGGTGCTCTGCAGCAGGCGAGATTGCTCTTTGAGCCAGGGGGTCAGTGATGGCAAGTATTTGTTTGAGGGTTAAATCACAGCAGGCCTTTCATCGTGTTGTTATGTTGCACGATCAGAGGCTCGGGATTATGTAGGTCAGACGTTGGAGAGTGAGAGAGCCCCTTTTGTAGCTGCCATTTTTATTCAGTTGCTAGGCAGCACCCGCTCTAATCTCTTGTACCAAAGAGTCTCTCCCCAGAGGAAAAGAGAGGGAGCAGGAGTTACAAAGGACCAAAAAAAATGTGAAAACAGCATCAACAAAGAACACAAACCAGTGCAATGACTGCTTTTAGAAGCCCTCTAAAGGGAGGGAGGGGAGAAGGACAGGATGTGGGAGTCTAAGCGCGGCCCTGAAACCTACTCCGGCCCTCTTGAACATCTTTAAACCCCTGTGGTTTTGTTTGTGCCATTGACTGAACAACTGAAGAACGATCAGCCAATCACACAACTCCAACTGCAGAGCAGATTCAACGCCAAAAGCTGCGCCGCTTTGCAAATAAGGTGCAACATTATTAAGGGTACAAAAACTTTACATCTTTCATCTCTTGAGTCCAGCTTTTAAAATAAGTAAAAAATTGATGTGAGTCAGGATGTAACACAAGTTGTTTGTCAACAGGAACCAAAAATGGATCAGAACCGCTCAGAGTCGGGGCCGGGTCGTCTGGCAAGTGTGTCTGCTGTCACACTGCAGCTTCACCCCCATCCTAAATGTGCTCATGTCACGCTCCGCCATCAAAGGCTCACCCCTCGGCTCTGTGTTCAGAGAGAGGAGGCACACACCCCCACACACACGCACTGATCCCCTCCCTCCCACCCCGGCCCCAGGCTCGGTAAGGATCTGCTATTCTCCGTTGCATTTCACACTCTTTGATTTGAAGTTTTGAAGTTTGTTCTTGTCTGGGGTTTTTTTCCCTCTTTTTTTGACTTGCTTGTGTTTCATATTGACTGTCTCGATTCACAAAGTTTTCAGATGATGTGCGCTCTGCAGACTTGGCACTGTGGCCCTGCTGGCTCTAAAGCTGCCTTTAATCACTTGTAATAAACCTGCTTTTACAACGACAGACTTAGCTTATAAAATAATATAAAATTAGTCTTATTTATGTGTCGTTTACCCATGTTTTGTTTGAAAATAGTTTGAAATACACTAGTTTTTGTAAACTTCTCTCTTACTTCTCTTACTAAACTTTCTCGAAATTCGGTTGAGTTGTAGTAAGCTCGGATAATAATTACAAAATGTATGCAATGAACTCAAGAAAGATATCAAGTCAAACAATAGCTATTGGGCTATCTACACCGAGCAGGAAGGTCATCTGCGAGTGATTATTGGAGGCTTTTTAGACCACAGTGTTCTCGTTCTCGGCTGCTGCTAGGTTGTTGATGATCTATTTGGCAGCAGGTGTTTAGCGATTGCCTGAGGAAGTTTAGCTCCATAATGTTTTAGCACTACTTAATGTTACGGAGCCATCATTTACCATTCATAGTTTAGAGAGGAAATAGGGGACTTCATAAAAGCTGTGTCTCAATCCAGAGGCTGCAGCCCTTCGAAGCAGGCGGTCCACGGAAGATGAGTCATTCATAGCCTGCGTAGACGTTTAAGCTGAACTGAAATTAGACGGTCTAGTATACAGGGGATTTCCTGTTTGCATCACCAGATGTTACCGCCCTTACCCTTGTGTCACCAAACGTCGCTCCTGTCGCCTAGCAACAGGTAGCTAGCTAGCATAACTAACGTTGAGTAAGTTCACCTATTACTCTAAAGATAGTTTGTGTCAAGGGCACTTTCGTTTATTTAAACATGTGTAACGCTAGCTATTCGAATGAGTTATAACCTAAAAAAGTGTATTCCTGGACTCTAGGCTCCACCATTTTGTCTGAATTGGCACGCAGTTCACTTGGGATACATGAATATGTGCCTTTTGTTTTGCTGCACCCGATGGATCCTTCCTGGCCCAGGAAAAGGATGACGCATTTTTCAGCGGCATCTGAAGGAGTGTTCGAATGGGACAGCCTTCGACGCGCTTCTGTGACACAATCAGCCTTCAAATACGGCCTTTGAAGGCTGCAGCCCTTGGATTGGGCAGAGCTAAAGAAAAAAACCACCAATTAGCACATCTAAAAAACTTTGTTTTAGCTTTAGACAAAGCTAGGCTAGCGGTTTCCCCCTGCCTCTAGTCTTTATGCTAAGCTAACAATCTCCTGGCTTCAGCTTCATTTGTTGCGTTTAGACGATTAGTTAAAGAAGTCAAATAGGCAGACTTACAACAAAGCATACTTATATTTAAAGGATGGTTAATACCACTCTCATGTCTCTCCCATTGACTCTATAAGGTCCCTATACAGTATATCGTAGGTAAGCTAAATAAGAAGCTCAAGCAAACAAGCGGTTAGCAAGAACTGCATTAATATAAAAGGGTGAAACACCTAGCTTTGCTTTACTTAAATATACAAATATCTGAGTTTGCAAAAGTTAACCTTACTTCTGTACTTGTAAAATGAAAGGAATATAACATGTTAATCAGTTCGCTTCAAAGGACCTGGAAGGTGG
Source organism: Semicossyphus pulcher (assembly GCF_022749685.1). Lineage (NCBI taxonomy): Eukaryota > Metazoa > Chordata > Actinopteri > Labriformes > Labridae > Semicossyphus > Semicossyphus pulcher. The sequence goes on along the minus strand of NW_027211692.1, from coordinate 18,980,603 downwards.
ATTTGGTCAGATCCAGGAAAACTGTTTCCCTCTGTCTCCAGTCTTTATGCTAAGCTAACCAGTGACATGCTGGTATTAATCTTTTTTATCAAACTCCATTCAGCATATATTCCTAGGATTTAAAACTATTCTTGTAAAAAAAGTCTTTTGCATGAAAAGCAGACAAGTGGCCGAGCGAGTGGGACCCATGTCAAAATCTGAAACAGAGAAGTGTTTTTACTGAACCAGACGGTCTAAAGGTATAAAAGTCCTTTGTGAAGCAGCTTGGAGGTTTGTATGGAGGAATGTAATTGGCTAATTAAGGAGTAGCGGTGTGTGTTTGGTGCCGGTGTGCGTGTGTGTGTGTGTGTGTGTGTGTGTGTGTGTGGTTTTTGGGGGGTCCTCATCAGAGCACCAGTGGAAACTACTTTTTAGTCCTGGTTTCTGTTCTTAATTCCTCCAAGTGAACATGTTAATTAACTCACATTTGTACCTTTTGCACTTTGTTTAAGTCTCTGCTGAGGCTGTCCAGTGATGTTTGTGTTTTGCTAACAAAATGAAACAGAAAATTCAATGGGACATTTCGGGGCAGTTCAAACCCATTTGGCCAAAAAGTTTCCTATCATCAATTAAAGCCTTTTTCCGGCCAGGACTGTTGACTCAGGCTGATCACTGTACAAGTCTGTGTAGTAAAGGGAACCAGCTGGGGCCACACTCGCTCTAACACTGGACCTTTTGTCAAGGCCTTAGCCCCCCTACAAGTAAAATAAAAAACCTTGTTGCATGAGAGATACTCTTTGTGCAGAAGCAGACATTGTTCCTATTGTGGCGTGTCAAAGCTGACATGCCAGGTCCAACACGCTGCTGAATAAACTGTGGTTTGTGTACATACTGTAACTGTAGGCTGTGGAAAAGGAGCGAGGCAGCGGTCTGTGATGATCTTGGCGGCCGGTGGGGATTTGGCATGGAGAGCGAGTGCTGGAGCAGCGGTACCACATGCACCCCCTTTCCCTCAGGATAATAAGTGCTTGTGGAGCAGAGAGGGAGAAAACCTGCAAGGATCAGCCTTCCTGTTCACACCCCATCATGCATGAGCTGGCAGGATCCTTGTGTTGTTATGGTCATGAGACATTTCCTGTGTGTGTTTTGGGGTTGCATCTGGGCTTGTTTACAGGCCAGGGTAGAGCCTCATTAAGTGGAACATGGTACTGGGCGGATGTGGGGGGGCTGAAGTGCCTATTAGTGGGGCCGGCCTGTAGCCCCAAACCAGAACCCAACTGGGCCAGGTGCTCTACGCTACAGACTGGTTACCAAAACACAACCAAGCAGGGCTGAACAGGGCTTACTCATTAGAAAAGTGTGCATCATTAAGTTACTCCAGAAATCCCCCCGCACAGACACCTCATGTTTTATCATCATGATGAAGTCTGAGAGTGAACACTTATTTTAGCAGATGCAATAAAAACACCAAATCAACAACGCAACCATCAACACTTTCCATCTTCTCTAAAGCCTGTCATTTACTACAGAACAGATGGAAAGCAACTCGAATACTGTATTTAGATACAAAATTGAGGCACCTATTACATCTACTCCACATTTACACTACATTTCAGATGAATATATCATACTTTAAATCCCTCTAGATTTATAGCTAAAAGTTACATATTCAATTAAGATTTTACATTTAAAATGTATGATGATTACTTACACCACCTGTGATACATCACTTCACTGACGGAAAACAATATTACTCCACCAATCTTAATTATCAGTAGCATTATAAGCAGAGGGCACCCTGTCAAATAGTTACCTTTCAGAATAAAATGAACACAATACCATGTTAATATAAATGTTAACCCTTAATTCAAATTATGTAAATTATCTTAATTACATAAGAAATATAAGATGAAGAGATGTCTACAACATAAAACCAGAGGTGGAAAGTAAGTAATTACATTTACTCACGTTACTGTAATCCAGTAGTTTTTAGTGTACTTTTAAAAGTAGTTTTTAAAATCTGTAATTTTACTTTTACTTAAGAAGGTTTTGTTTGAAGTATTTTACTTCACTACATTTTAAATCACATCCATTACTGAGTAAAAAAAATGTAGGCCTAAATATAAATGTTTTCCTTTAATTAAAAACAACTAGTTTGAGATGTATATCCCCTTGACCTTTTTACACTATACAGGAGAGACCCCCCTCTAGTTAAAAAAAAAAGTAACTTTTACTTTATATACATTTCAAACAAGCTACTTTTTTACTTTTAGTACATTTTAACTTGTAATTTTACTTGTACTTAAGTAAAATTTAATCAAAGTAATAGTACTTTTACTTGAGTAGAATATTTTAGTACTCTTTCCACCTCTGCATAAAACTTTACAAAAATAAACAAAAAGACAGCGTGTACCTAGAGCTCCCTCATTTCTTACAGGTTAACTTGTAGTTTCACCAAAGAGACATCTCTCCGATAGCCTACACTTCTCAGACAGCCTCATTTAATAGCAGTTTGAGACCCAAAGAGGTTACGACCAACCATGATTATTCACAAATATATAGTTTTTATTAAAATGGGGTTATATAATTTGGTTTTCAAATATATCGTAAAAATCAACTTCAACTTCAGTGGCTACATTCATGATAAGCATATTTCATACAAACATTTTAAATTTAATATCACAATAGATATTTACATGATAGATTGACAGATAGAAAGGTCTGTTTTAAAGTGTGTCTGTAGACACACAGCTTGGGTAAAAGTTATGGTTAACCTTACTCCTACCCCTTACCTGATCCCTGTGTAGAAATAAAAGGCTCATTCTAATGACGTCACAAAGAATCTGTACAGTTAAAGCTCCTGTGAGGAACTTTTGGTTTGTGTTGATTTTGGCGCCCCCTGTGGACAAAGCCGTAACTCTTGTCTCTCTGCTGATTTTGTCCTGTACATGCTTAAGTTGTGTTTTGTAACAAAAAAAACATATGTATCACTCACTTTAAGTTTTGACCCTGGAAAATATAAACAAAGGCAGCATGCAGTTAATCGCTTCATCTGACACCTACCCCCCGCAAGCGGCTTCAGGCATTAAAAATAACTACATAGAAATAACCAATCTTGTCGCTGATGGTCTGGTTTGCTTTTGTAGGCCATATAGAGTAATCGCAACTAATTTCATAACCAGTGGAAGACTCCTCACAGGAGCTTTAAAATACATTTTTGACAACATCTCTGCCAATAAATCCCCTGACCCTTCCACTTGACCTTTAAAGGTGGAGCTAGAAACATTCAACAGTCTGTTGATAAATATACATAACCATCCTTTCTTGCACATCAGGGCCTCAATTAACAAACCTGCAGCTTTTAAATATATCGATTTCGAGTGAGTCTAAACAATAATTAAAGGAAGACCAAGCCAGATCTGTGACTGAGCACACTGGAGTGTCCTTGAAGCATCCTTTCTCTCTGGTCTTGCATGTGCAAATAGCCCTTCCTTGTGTATTTTTGGTGTGTGCATAACTATGAGACCCTCACATCCCACAAGCCCTTCTCTCTCAGCAGCAGCAGCGGCAGCTCCATGAATTCCTCCACAGCTCCAGTGTGAAGTGTCCTGCAAAGACTAAAGCTGTGCAGCAGAGGACAAAGCAGAGAGGGATTAGCGTCCCCCGCCTTTCTGCTCATGCACACTCGCACCGTGTAACACTCAACATAATCAAACACTCAGCGAGTGTGACACACAACACAACCAAACACTCTTCTGGGGCTATGCTACTAAAACAAACCTCGCGCGGGAACCCCAGGGGCCGTGGAGAAGTGGTGGAGGAGCTGAGGAGGCGGATGTGAGGGAGGCCAAGAACTCATAGTGTTTATGCTGAACAGCCAGAGAGTGGGAAACGCACGGAACACGATCCCCATGTTTTCCTTACCCCGGCTAATCCGACGAAACGACAGAGGGAGCAGATTCCCTTACAGAGAAAGCTGCCACTTAGATATTTATCCTTGCTAAGGCAAACATCTGGCCCCGGCGGGCTCTTTTCATAGGGCGATATGAGTGGGTGTGATACTCAGCTACATTTATTTGGGTGTGAAGTTTTAATTAAAAGTGAAAGCGATGCCCGCTGGCCAACCCCCCCAGCTTTGTCTATCCCCTGAGCTTGTGTGGAAAGAAAAGAGAGAGGCAGAACTGGGGAAGACGAGACAGACAGATGGCAGAAAAAAGCAGAAAATAGACAAGCAAATGCAGGGACATGTAAGATAGGAGATACAGACAGAGTGATTTATCTGCTCAGGAGGTGCTCAGGGTGTGAAATTTCCCTTCTTGCTGTTTGTTTTCAGTTGCAGTCAGACGGAACAGCCTGAGTTACAGACAAAGTGCCCACTGCTGCCCCCCCCCCACACACACAGAGGAGGGCGTATTGCTTACAGAAAAATCTGCTTACTCTCCAGAGTCTGGTTTTCCAGAAGCACCCTTGCATGCAAGATCACCTCTGTCAACTGGCTTAAGACCTTTAAGGCCCAGAAACTGGAACTCTAGGGGCTATTCCTAAAATCCATCCATCCCGTGTTGGTTTCCATGTTTTTAGAGAATGATCTGATTTTCACAAAGATTGTTGCAGGACATTTTTGTTAAAGTAAAATCCCGACACTGCAGCAGCTCTTGCATTATGGTCACAGTAGGAGCAGCAGTTTACGAGTGAGACTGAGCTCATGTTGTGTTTACCAATCGCCTCCGGATACAAAGTGCTGGGGCCTCATTTATGAGCTGGCACATGAAGTCCCTCATCACTTTAAAACTAAAAAAAGCTCATTGTACGTACACCTTGTTTATAGCAACACAGGTAATAAAGCTCAACCTTCCATCTATCAGTTGTAATTGCCTTCAGGGGGCAGAGAGTGTGTGAATGAGCTTCAGGGCCCCCCCACGTGATAAAATTGCCAGACACTTTTAATTAAAGCCGGGGCCTGGTTTTCACCAACAACTTTTACAAATGTGTCAAGTTAAAAATACAAATACAAAATGGTCTGACATCTTTGGAAATACACTTCCTGCCTTCTTGTCGCTATGATGAGACATTCGTACCTGTACATTAAATATTAAGCTAGAGACAGTTGCTGATGAGCTTAGCCTAGCTTAGCTTAGCTTAGTTTAGCTTAGCTTAGAGGCTGGCTTTTAAAATAAATAGCTAAATATTTTGAGGAGTATGCTTATCCACTCTTGCAGAAAGTTAGAGTGTATGTTAATTGTTGGGAATGTCTCTTTCTCTGTAGGGGCGGCTGTGGCTCAGCGATAGAGTGTGTCGTCTCTCAATCGGGGAGGGTTGGGGGTTCGATCCCTGACTGCTCCAGTGCCCTCGAAGTGTCTCCAGGTGGTATAGCCATCAGGTATGAATGTGCATAGATCTGATTGGCACTTAGACCTTTGCCATCCGTGCGTGAATGAGCGTGTGAATGGGTGAACGTGACATGTAGTGTAAAAGCAGCTTTGAGTGGTCGCAAGACTAGAAAAGTGCAATTTAAGTACAGTCCATTTATCATTTCTCGGCTAAATTCCATAGTGATCACATAATAAACAAAGACTTTTGCTCTGACCATGGCTCATTTTTGTATCACATATTTCTTCCTCTATCTTGTAAGTAACCATTCCTGACATGCTACAATTAGCTTATTGTTTCCATTTCCATCTTATCTACTGACATTATCTACCAACTCAAGCATCATGTAAGAGTGTTTATTTCAGGCCATACTCTCAACACCTAACACTTAACTTGATACTACTGTCAATAGTTAGCTTAGCTTAGCATAAAGATTACAAACAAGGGAACAGCTACCCTGGCTCAAGTATTAATACCTGTTCACCAGCAGATTGTCTCATTTGTTTATCTGTATAAATATATATCAAAGAATTAAAACAAAGTATGGTTCAGGAATAGATTGTTTCTTGCTTCTTCCTAGAGTCCTGTTGTCACTGTCATTTATTGTAGTGGTTATATAAATTATATAAAACATGTTGAGTAAGTGACCTTTACAGATGCTGGTCAGCAGATTCAGTTACCTTTGGAAAGAGCCACTCTAACTGTCTCCCCTTGTTTCCAGCCTTTGTGCTAAGCTAAGCTAACACTCTCTCCCTTAAAAAAAACCCACTTGCCTCTGTGGTATCACTGACAGATGTCCAGCGCATGGATAAGTTAATGCGTCTCACCCCACCTGACTGTCAGTCAGAGCCTTTGCTAGAAAGAGACAGGCCTATCATGTGTTACCTGGCCGTGCTCTCAGTGTGAGAGGATGTTAATTGGCGGTGAGGCGCCAGTCTCTCCCCACCCCTCCTCTGGCGTCAGTCAGAGCCAGGAAAGGTGGCATAAAGCCTGGCCTCTGAGCGCTCCAGACTCCGTGGGTCCAGAGGGAACCAGAAGGCATGATCCAGTATGTGGAGGCCATCCCTGAAGCACACACCTGGCCTGAACTTGTACACTTGAATGGAAAACCTGCCGAGAGAGCAGCACAAGGAACTCAAAGTTTCTCTTTCAGGAATAAAAGGAAAATTATTTTACATTCAAAGGCCACAGTGGCAAAAAGAAAAACTCTGGTCTCCTGTTTAGTGCCGTGCTGAGTTCCCCTCCTGGCTGATTGGAGTTCACCCAACATGTGTGTGTATGTGAGTGTGTGTGTGTGTGTCTCTCCTGGCTCCTGTCTGCCGTCCGTCTGCCTCCCCTGGATTGGACTCCTGTCGCCTTCGCAGTGAAGGGCCACTCAACCTGGGTGGATATTCTTTCCCTCACATCTGCTATGAATTTACCAGAGCCAAGCCATTCAAAGGCTCCTTTATGGAGCCGTCAGCAGCCCTGTGACTGCTTCCTATTAAGACACAAGCACACCTTGGCACACACACCCACATACACACACATTAAGTGCACACAGGTTTATCCTCATGCACACATTTGAAAAGGTATTTTTATGTATGTCTTTCTCATTCTTTGCCCTTAGTCATATACTTTATATAAACACACACTCACGCACATATACACACATGTACACACCCACCTTCAGTTTGTCACTAAACCAAAAATCTGAACTTAAGTCTGCCCCAACAGCTGCAGCCTTCTTGGGTTTTTTTAAGTGAATCACCCGTGCATGGTGGGGCAGTGCTGGGGTGGTTATTGGGCCATTACACACTTTAATCTATTTATTGCTGACATCCCTTTCACTGGGCATATGCACACTCCAGAGAAACAAGAGCTGAGATAGCAGCAAGACCATCATGTAACTTTAGAGGGATCTGATATGGAGAGAAAGGAGAGAAAATATAGATGTAAAAGAAAAAAACTAAATGAACCATGACCAGTGTCCCGTGATCATCTTAAGTCTGCAAAAAAAACTGTCTCTGGGAAACAGGATCCATCCTAGTTTATTCAATTCTTCTTATTGGATTAAGTTTGGAACTTATTTACAGAGTAATGAAAGATTTCGCCAAAACTTCTCATCCAAGACTTGGGAACATAACCACTCTCATGTCTGTACAGTAAACATTAGCCATAGCCTGACTCTTTCAAACCAAATCCATTCACCCCATGTGTTTACAAAAAAGACACTATATACACCATTTCATTATTTCTACATCAAGCAAAAACTGAAAGAACCTGCGCTTTGATGTATCAATGCTAAATATTGTTGTTTTTGTGAGAACAAGGCTAGCTGTTTCCCTTTATTTTCAGGCGTTATCTTTAGCTTAGTTAACTTTCTGCTGGTGGTAGCTTTACTCACATGTTACACACATGAGAGTGGTATCATCTTTCTCATGTAACTGTCAGCAAGAACATGCCTAAGCTAACTGGCTGCAAGCTGAAGTTTATTATCTACAGGCTCAGGCCAGTTAGCTTAGCCTGACTGTCCGAACAAAATCCACAGACCTTTTATGTTCACTAATGAATACCATATATCTATGGCTATGTTTTATCATTTTTGTTTCCACGATTTATAGTGAGCTAAGCTAACTGGCTGTAGCTTTATATTTCCACATGAGAATAGTATCAATCTTGAGTTAGCTAACAGGCTACATGCTGTAAATCAGTAGCTACAGCCTGCAGCCAGTTAGCTTAGCCTGACTTGGTCCAAATCTAATAAAATCCACTTGCCTCTAAAGCTCACTAATGAACACATTATGTCTATTTTTTTAATTCATAGGAAAAATAAAATCAAAGGAACCTGCACCTTAACACACTTGACACTTGACTTTATTTCGGCGACTTTGTCAGAGTCAGGCTTGCTGTCTCCTTTTCTTTTCAATCCGTATGCTAAGCTAAGCTAAACATCTCCTGGCTTTAGCTTATAAACATACATGAGGGCAGTATCAATCCGCATAAAACTATCAGCAAACTGAGAAAGCTAACTGGGTGCAAGTTGTACTTTATAGTTGTAGTTTATTACAGTGTGCAGCTAGTTATCTTAGCCTTAGACTGTCCAAACCTAGCAAAATCAACCCACTTCTTATGTCAATTTACACATTATATGTATTTTTTGTTTGTTTTTAATTCATAGTGAAAAAAAAATGTAATCAACTGTACCTTCATCTCAAAACTTATTTAGGCCACATTTTGCCTTTTTTATGACAGTTAGGCTAGCTCTGTCCCTCTATTTCAAGTCTATATGCTAAGCTAATGTCTATGCTGCAGCTTCATAATGCACAGACATGAGAGCGGTAGCAATCTTGTAACTGTCGGCAAGAAAGTGAATATGCATATTTACCAAAATCTTGACCTATTCATTTGACAGAAAACTCCAGCTTTGTGTCTCTTGTGCCTACACTCATCATAATTTCTGCACTTCTCTTTAAAACTCACTGTATGTGCCGAGAATTGTGGGAGGAAGTTAATTGGCTTTCTATCATCCACTGCTGAGTTTTACAAAGAATCCAGATATATATAAGCCTATTCAACATTTGGGATCACTAGCTTGACTGAACGGTAAGATGAAGCCTGAGTATGAATCATGAAAGGCCTCAGCCCACTTATTACGACTACAAGTTTGACTGCCTTTCATCTTCCCCGCAGCGCGCTCATCCAATTGTTGCTGCTGCCATATCTGGATCCCCGAGTTCAAAGAAATCCCTGGGTGATTCTGAGGTTATTCTCTCCGGTCGTTTTTCAGATTGCCTTTAACATTTTCAGATTTGTGCCTCCATGTAAATCTTAAATTAAAATATTATTCATAATGACGGAACAACTTGTATAGGAATACCCTACATTTACCTGTTTGATGAAGAGCCAGGCTGAGTAAGCAGGCCAAGCGAGAATCTTGGCACTGAATGTGTCTGGGTGCAGTCATGGCAGAGGGATATATGACTGATATGTTAATGCTGCTGTTTGGAGCCTGGTCTACAGGAAGATTTCAGAAGAGTGCACGATCCCCTTTGGGATGAGAGCTCTGTGTTCCCAAGAGAAAAGCCATCCTCTGAACTCCTCCGTTTCAGCACTCCCTCGCTTTTCTCCCCTCTTACTTTGGTTATATCATCAAAGGGAGAGGATGCACATGAGTGGAGAAAATTGGGGGAGAAGGCTCTGTTTTGTGAATAATGCATTAATAATCATTTGTACTTGCGCTTAAAGCAGAGGGGGAGAGAAATTTAGGGCATGTCGCCGCTGCGGTCATATAAGTTGGTTTTGGCACTCCATTTTCAGGCCACCTTTATGCTTTGTGAATGATTATGTTAACTTCTCTTCATTCTGTTCTGGCGCTCTGTCAGGATTTTTCAGTCTCTTTCCTCTTGTCCTCATTTTCTCAGTGTGCGTTCCTGCAGCTACCAGCCTGATAGACTATTGACTGAGCTCATTCTGAAGTGTGCCATGATATGACACAAATCCAGTTTACGCTTACAGCTCAAAACCTCCTTCGTGCGCCGCAACACCAACTCCAGCAGGAGAGCTTGACTCGCTGTGTCATTCTGTGTGACGGCAGCGGTGGGACAGGTGTCAAAAACACAGCAAGTAGGTCTCAGTATAACCTCGTGTCGAGATAAAGACCTGTTCAACATGTGGGAAGATATTTATAAGTGTTTGATCTGTGGAGTCATTCAAAGGTGAAGCTATTAAAGGTACCGACGGGTGTCTCGGTGAGATGTTGAGCCACAACAAGCTTACAGAACAGCTGCGGTGTGTTTTGACTTAAACTCTTCTTGTCTGGGAAAAGATTTCTCCTCATTTGGTGTTTTGATGATGGTGGTGGGAGCGCCGCTTGTCCTGTCAGGTGACTGTGAAGACCATCTTAGAGGATGTCAGATGAGACTTAATCCCATCTCTTTCATAACCCACGATAAAAATCACTTGTGAACAGCACATGATTCATTTTCATATCATCAAACTATTCATTGAAAAGATCGATGACTACAGATACAACTTGAAAAAAAAGTGAAAATCCAAAGAAAAAGAACTAAATTCGACGCTCAGATGAAGGCAGTCTAAAAAGGAAAGCGACCGTCAGCGAGGAAAATCAAGTGCCGTAACCGTAACAACCGGAGACAACCGTGGACGTCACACATGCAACACTGTCTGGATATCTGGGAAGTGTGCCGCCAAAGAGAACCACACTGAAATCTTCGAGATTAGCACTTTAAATATAACAAGTATTCAAATGAAAGAGTAACTAATACTTGGCTTGAAAGCAGAGTTTTAATGACTTATCATGTTGAAACTTTCAAAAGTGTAAGGGTCCAACGCTAACCGCACTAATCAGTATTGCAATCATATCCTATGGCCAAACCCTATGCTGATGTCACAGTGTACCGACACACGCTGTAATACATGTCTGTGCCACTGCTTTGAGGTGAGATGTTAAACAACTGAAGGGTGCTTAAAACAAGATTTTTTTAGCTACAAAAATAACTATTTATAATCACGATTATTACAGAAGTTCATTTTCAGTCAAATATTTAAGTTCAAGTTTTAAGGAGACAAAAGGAAACAGGACATTGGAGGTAAAGTGGTCTTGTTCCCTTTAGCACAAACAAAATTATTATTATTATTATTTTTTAATTCATGGTTTAATTGAAATGATCTATATTTACCTTAAGAGATAAATTGGGAGAAAATTTAAAACATAGATTGTAAAATTACATAGATATAACAAGAAAAGGAGAAACTGTGGTCAAACTAATTTCCTAAATCATTGAAGGCGCTTTATTTATCACTGAAATACAAAGTGATATTGCATTTAAATGTACATATTTTTTTAATCTACGAGCACATTCATGAGCCGTAAAACCCTGCCATGATGAAATGGTTAAACTGCCCTTTAAAGTGGTCAAAGTACTGACACTGTCTCTTCACAGACATGTAGTACATCGTGTCTGCTGTAATGAGAGTGACAAACACACTTTTCCTCTTCCTGCCAGATGCCCTCTGCACCGACTTGGACCTGAGGTAAATATTTGCTGGGTGGGTTCCTCTGCTCTGCTCGTGTACACGCACACACTGAGTGGACGGCTCGGTCAAACACTGCTGCTGTCAGTTTGCACAGGGTTCAAAGATTGGTCTGCGCATGGCTAGTGTTTGCTTGTTAGAGAGTAAAAGCACCTGCTGCTACTGCTCAGGTCACACTGGTGGAGGCAGCATAAGACCTAATAACTGTCTTTCTTAATAATTAAGTGGGGTTAATATGTCTTGAGGTTTGTGTCCACCAGGTGAATGTAAGTCCAATATTCACTCCCTTTTTTGCTCTGTTTTTGGTCCCCACCAATTCCTGAGGGAAATATATGGCTCTTTGGCCCCTAGCTTAACTGCTCAGCAGCTGGTTGCTGACTGTGTCTGCTGCTATGCTGAGCAGGTAGTGTGCAGTGGGTTTTAGAGATATTATGACGAACAGATGAGAGGGAACAAAAAGAATATATTACCCAACAGCTAAACAGTGAGCTGAAACTCACTATAAAGCTTTCTTAAAGCCAAATGGAGCTGCACATCACCCCCAATTAAATCAAGTTATTTCACATTGCATATTTTCTAATAAAACATGCTCACATTTTTGACCTCTGTGACATCAGGGAAAAACAAATTGAAAAGGACAATAAAACACAAACATCAAAATTATGCTAAAATGGCAATAACGCTATGCTAATGTTTAGCAGTATAATGTTCACCATCATAGTTTAAGGTGTGTTCTTTTAAAACTAAACCAAAATACAGATGGGGCTGATGGGAAAGTCTTTGCCTCTGCAGGTATTTAGTCATAGGTACCAACTTTAACCCAATGACGGTGCAGTGGAAAGGTTTACCAAAGTTATTACACCCAGAGGGGGACATGAATGTCTTTACCACGTTCATGGCAAAGCATCCAGTAGCTGTCAAAGCAGTCACGCTAAAAGTCAAGTGATTACCAGAGTCAGATGGATTAATTGTACTGTGACGGTTAATATTTTGTATAAAGTTCACTACAACCCATCCAAAGGATGATGAAATGTTTCCACCGGAAACAGATGAAACAACCGTCCAACAGACAGAAGCACAGCACTAGCATGGCTGAAGATCTTACCTAAAATAATGTACAGTATTTAACTAATCATCCAGGATTCTTTCACATTCTGTATTTTTAGTTCTGAACCTCTTAGTCCTGCTGAGCATGCAGCATGTGCAGCCATTGATTTCTTTGACCTCAACAGGGAGTAAAAGCAGCGTGATTAATGCATGTCTCAGCTATGTTTCACTGCGTAGGACGCACCGTGTGAGGAATGAACAATACTTCATGTGTCATGAGTTTGGAAAGAGCCTGACACATCCACCAAAGTTAATACATCATGACGGTATTGTGTTTTATTTGAGTTAAAAACAAATTCTTGAAGAGGCTAAACCTCTGAGGAGCAAGTTCATGAGAAGTTCATGCAGAGATCATTTTAGTAGGTAAAATAAAGTTCACTTGGTTTTGGCTCCATTTCCCAAAACAGTCAGCCACCAAATCTGGCTGTCACAAACACTCAGTGAGCATCATGTCTTAGAAATACAACTAAACAGACAAAGAGCTGCGATTTCCCTCCAACGCCTCAGGGCATGTAACTCAAAATGTCCCCAATCTGCCATTAACTTCTTCTCTTCAGGTTCAGATCATGGACCTGCAACATTTTTTATAGGGAATAATCTTAAATTTAATAAAAGACAATAATGCATCATCTTAGGTTTACTATCGCCTGGTGCAGCTGTCACCGAGCTCAAAACTGTCTCTAATCAAGTGCTACGTTTCCAGTGACTTTTCACATCTCTGACCTTTCCTCTGGTCCGTCTTAGCCCCGACACCTGTTGCCAAGTTACAGATGGCTCAAAGGCTGTCAGCACCCCGGGAGATATTTCATTAGATCTCGCTGTCCTCCTTGCACTCTCCTCTGCTCTGTACATCACGGACGCGCTCCTCAGTTTGGATAGATAACAGTTAGTTATAGTTTTTGAGACATATTTTGTGGAAAGGTCACTGTGACTAGTAAAATCATTATTTTGTTTGATTAATGACCTGAGAAGTGGCAGTCTAGACACTATAATGGCCTTCAGAGAACATCTAATGTTTCTTGTGTCCACAACCGTCTACTGGCCAAACAAAATTACTTACTTTAGAGTTGGTCTCTGCCAGTCGACCCAATAAAATTGCTTTTATTTTGCAAGTTAATTTTGACCAGTAGAATCTAAGTTGTGTGATTAAGATCAAACTTGACTGCCATCATGTCACAAAGTGTTTTCATGGAGCAGTTTTAGACCAAGATGCTCATCTTTCTCTGTGATTTCTGACTCTGTTTTGGCTTTAACTCATACAGTATTTGTAGCTAACTTGTCCTCTGTTTGAAGATGCAGATGTTTCCGAGAAAAGAGTCGACACCAGAGAGTAAGAAAACCGTTTGATATTTTATTAAAAAGTTAAGTAAGACATCAGTGGGTGGTCACGGCTAACCCGTTATCCTCCTGGTTCATTGTCTCGTCACAAAGTTTTACAGATGGCAGTGATGTCTGTCTGACTGTTCAGGGGACGCTCATCAGCTCAAATGAAACATGGAGAACTTAAGTCTTCGTCCATAGCCTTTATTGGAAATTCTTTACATGTGAATCCTCCGAAACCTGCCCAAACCCAGCTTTAGAGACTATAAATATATATGTAAAAAAGGAAAGTGTAAAAGACTTTTGCAGTCCCTCCGAGAACAAAGAAAGCATTAACAGTCTGATCTCAACTTGAGAAGGGCAGTCGCTTTTTGTTTGTTCATCCAAATGCCAAACAATTATAAATTGATTTTATCAACTAGTTTTTAAATCAGGAACGGAGCCGAATTCAAACAAAAAATTATATAAAGGGATGGAAAAGAATCAGCAGACAAATGAAGACAGTGAAGGTTGGATGAGAACAGCACAGCACAGCACAGACGGAGGGAACACCAACCTCTGCCTTATCAGTATATATAGAGATATACATTGATGCAACCTTGCCACAAACTACATGAACTTCTGCACATTCAAATGGGTTTTTGTTTGCAGTTTTTCTGCCCGAGGTTGTAAGTTACACAAAATAAAAGAGCCCTATGCACTATGAAGCTCCCCTGCCCTGTTAGTGCACCAAGCAGTGCGAGTCTGGTCCAGCTGAAAGCGCTGTCACTGAACTACTTAGAAACTGCTGGGATAAAAGCAGTCAAAGTGCAGGAGGAGAGCACCACCTGGTGTCTGGACCAAGGCATGCAGGGAAAACCTACATCAGCCTGTGAGGAGAGACAGAGACAGAGGCTTAAAGGTGTTAGTTAGCTAGTGTTTAGTGATTATTTCGACTATGTCTGCTGTGATAAAAGGAAAATAACTCACATGGTATCTGCATTGATTAGAAGAGAGAGCCCTGGTTCAACCTTTGCAATTTATTGGATGTGATTAAGATCAAGTTTTCATTTACAATACCAAATAAAATGTGCAAAAAATATCAAATATTCAAAAATGCCCATTTTCTTAACAAACGTCACATTTGTTTTTTTTTTAAACACTGTTTACAAATGTTTATGCACATAATTTGTAATAAAGTATGGTCCTGCAGCTGCTGGCATAATAGGTGCACTTTACACAGGAGGAGTGCAAACTGACGGAGCATTGAGGTACCGGTTCTTTTAAAGTGGCGGGGCACTACAGAGGAGGAAAGGCTGGTCAGCTCCACACGCCAAGAAAGAGACGCCGAAGCCGGGTCCGGGTTTTTAAAAACATCTTGGCACCGAGAGCTGAGATGACACTTGTGTTTTAGCTCTAAAGTGATGTGAACTACATGTGTGATCCTGCAGTCTGACCCAGCTTTCACAACAAATCTGAACCTGGACTGGAAAAACAACAAACTACAACTAGTAAAGTCCTATCATGTTCATCTATAAACTTGAGATCATTTTGGTGTCGAGATGCAAAGTAGTACAAGAGATTTACAGGTGACGGGAAAATTTCAGCCTTCAGTGCTGTTTCTAAGCAGAGAAAGATTCCCAGAGGGTTTCAGCTACATGGACACCACAAGTACTTTAAGGGAGTTAAAACACCATGACTTGTAACAGAGGTTTGGGTGGGTCAAACCCTTTACAGCTAGATTTGATGATCCTGAAACACCTCAGTAAAGTGATGGCTGTGTGTCAAAGGGTGAGGACAGGCCTCTGATTACACTGCACCGGTGCTTTTAGAGTACAAAGCAGTTCACAGGATAACAAGTCAATTACACTTTTGTGTGTGTGTGTGTGTGTGTGTGTGTGTGTGTGTGTGTGTGCGCGTGTGTGGTCGTCAACTTGGAACTGAAATTCAAATCAAAGAGTCTTAAGAGCTACGAGGACCTCTCCATATTGTCAATTTTCTTGGTTGAAAAAAAACAAAACACCAATATTAAACATGTTACAAATATAAATCAGTTTTCTTTTGTCATTTTTCAAAAATATGAACAGAAAAGTTCAATAACACAAAAAGTCCTTCTGAGGATTAAGCCCCGCTGGCTGAAGGAGGAGGAGGAGGCCTCTTGATCATCTGTAGAAGAGCGGGACAGAAGTTTTAAAGCAAAAAAGAGACAAAAAGAAACGAGAGACAAAAACGAGCACCCTGAACTTCATGAGCGTTTCTGTCTCTTGGAATGTCGCTGCTGGCTGGATCGCTCCTCGTCGCTGCTCGCTCCCCCCGCGTCGCCCCGGCCCCCCCGCTGGCGAGTTCTCCGTGTGTCCCGCTCGCCATCACTATCCTGCTCCCTGTAATCCTTCTTGCTTGAGGTGGCGGAGGACCGCTTACTTCTCCTCCTGCCATCATCATCCTCCTCCTCCTCCTCCTCCTCCTCCTCCTCATCGTCTTCCTCCTCCTCACTCCCGCTTTCCTCGTCCCTCTGTCCCCGACCGTTTCTGGCTTTCTTCCTGTTTGATTTGCCATTCTGCATCTTCTTCTTCGGTGCCTCCTCTTCTTCTTCTTCTTCCTCCTCCTCTTCCTCTTCTTCTTCTTCTTCATCCTCTTCCTCTGATGTCACAGGGGCCTGGCTGACGCGTTTGCGTGAACGCCGGCGGAGGTAGCTGAGGCTGGGCAGCAGCTTTTGGAGCAGCTCGGTGAACGATTGCTCTGTCTTGACCATGCATGAGAGCACGGTGCTGCCCTGCTGGTTGTACTCCTCTGCATTGGAGAAAACCAGTTTGAGGTCTTCCAGGAAGTCCTGCGCGTGGCGATAGGAACCCTGGCTAAACTTTCCCAGCATCGTCTGGAAATCCATCGGCTGGGAGATGATGTCCAGGTAGTCCTCTGCCTCGTCCGGGGACACAGGCTCCCTGTGAGGGGGAAGAGGACAATGTTAGACTTCAGATTAATGTTCATAATAATTCATCACAGACTCAAAGCATGACAAAAACATAACTGGACTCTAATTAAATATATTGCCTGCCTTAGGCCCTGTGAATATACAAGGAGCCTCATTCACCTTCGTTAGACTTTAAAAAACATCATATGATAAAAATTGTGATGCAAACTTGCAGCGCTAAGAGGGGGAGAGAGCACGAGCACAGAGGGAGGTAAAGGAGCGGGTGATCGCGGACTGAAGTGATGACGTGATATACAACTTAGTTTGATCATGAAGCCTGATGCTCCTCTACAGCTCTGTGTGAAATATATGAACTACACAGCAGACTGGAGCCTCTGTTAACAGCGACAGACAGACAGAAAGATCTGCGTGATTAACACAGATCGACGTAATTAAACATCTGTGTCCTCCCCGCGCTGCACTATTATAAACTATGATGAACTGATTGCAGGTTACAGCTCCTGCTCGAATCATTCACAGCATGATGAGACGCAATTTATAGGACAGATCGCGAAGTTATTGAACCAAGTACAGAGCATGAAAAACACTCTCAATCACTCTTCAGTTAACCAACAGCACATGTCACGGTGAAAAAAACAAAAACAAAAAAACAACTGACTTTCAGGGGGCAGCCCTAGCCTATTGTCTTAAATTCTACCACTGATACTTGACCCAAAATTGTCTCTGCTGTTAAAAGATGAATAAAGTGTGCTTACAAACTACGCATATGTTACTAAAGAGGTTCAGTAATCAGTCGGCCTCAGAATATGTCAGACTGGATGCTGACCATAAAGTCACACATACAGTTTGTCCTTTGCTCACCTGAAAGGCCAGCTGTAGCGGAATTTCATCAGTTTCTTGAGGATTTCCTCACATCTCTCCAGCTCCAGCACCTGCCTGCGCACTCCTGATTGGGAACTCTGGCGCACCTGCAGACACCAAACACACAAACAGCAATGAGAACAAAATCCTAACAAATAGGTCTGCATGTTTCTGAACTTCTGCCCTCTTCTTGCTATAAATAAATGATTTAAGATGTATAAGCTGTATCTAAAGTTACCAGTTCATCGATGTCTGCGGGGCTGTTGGGGCCGGTCCTCTGTTTGCTGCTCTGACTACTTGAAGATGAAGGCTTCTTGGATTTACTTTTTGAACTCTTCTGCCGAGATGAAGACTGCTTATTCTTCTTCCTCGGTCTCACTGTAGAGAAATAATGAGGTGATCAGTCAACAAAAAGAGGGGAAATTAGAGAAGTTAAAAGAGGAGAAAGGGGTGTGAGCACTAAAGAGGCACAGAGAAATATCTTGATAATGTTTAATGTCACAAACCTGCAGAGAGGGATATAATATAACAAGGTTATTGTTTGAAACAGTCATCGGGGCGCTCAGCATAAAGAAGTCTACCGACTAAAAGCTTCACTTTGTGCACCCTGAGGGGAGCTGACTTTGTGAACTGTGTTCCTCTCTTGAACTGTGCAGCACCGATGCATGAAACTTTTTAATTGTTATCCTTGACATGCAGGCGTGAACTGACAGAGGGGGATCATCCTGCCACATAGTCTGAGTGAAGCCAGAGTGAGCCCTTGCTTCAAAGCTAAAGGTCCAGACCTGAGCTGAGCTACATGACAAAACACAGACAATAGAGACAGGGGACCAAATTCCCCGTCAGCATTCCTCTCATTCCTAACCTTCCTGACACCAAGGATGCCTTTTCTACTAAACCAACTAAAAATCGGTGACACATTTCTAAACCCTGGACTTGATTTCCTCTGGCCACTCACAGCTGTGCCCCATGGCTTTGTAGTCATTCTCTTCCTCATCCTCTTCGTCTTCCTCTGAGTCCTCCTCTTCAGACTCCTCCTCATCCTCTTCTTCATCCGTGTCTTGGTTGTAGTTCCTACAATGGAGAGGTTGCGGATCAAAATTAATTAACACTAATGGTAAAGACAGAATGGCTTATCAAGAGAAAAATGTGTTACTGAACACAATTAAATGCTGTTTTTTAATATCCGAGAGGAGATATAAATATTGTAGTTACCCAGTTTAAACAGTGACAAATGAAAAAGAGGAAGACAGCTACCTTGAGCGGGAGCCTCGTCGGGCCACAGTGGGCTGGCAGGCCGGGCACAGCCACTCTCCTGCTGGGATGCGGTACAGGGCCGGCCGCAGACAGAACAGGTGGAAGGCCTTGTTGCACTCATCACAGAGGATAAGTTTCTCATCGTCACCTGGGAGAGATCAAAGTGTATCATAAAGCTGAGCTTGTTTTCATGAAGCAAAATCACAGTTCCAAAACTTGTCTTCAGAATCCCCACATCTTTGTTCTCCCTGTCATACATTTCCTCAACTTCACAAAAACCTGTAACACATTTTGCTTGAATATCTGTGTAAGGAAGTAACCAGGTTCTAACTGTCATCTTATCACTACCAGATCACCTGTTGGCCTGCGGAGCTGCCAGCTCTGTATGTAGACCTGCCTGACACTACTAGTCTGATCTGCTCTGAGCCTGACCCTGCTGCCCTGTCTGGATCTGGTCCTAGACTCCATCAGCATCAACACACACGGGCTCTGCCTGAGCACTGGACAGGGAGCAGAGGGCTGTTGGTCAGAGGTGTGGCACTGCTTCACTGGAAGAGCAACTTATACATGCCTTAGGTCAGAACAAAATGTACTGATTCAGTTTTGTAGTAAGACCATTGTCTATTTGTCCTGTTACTGGTTTTGACCTGCATGTCAATACAGACCAAGTAATTTGAGACCAAATGAGAGGTGCTGGAAACAGTGCTTACCTTTCCTGCGACAGACTTTGCAGCGAGCGTTCTCAGCAGACATGTCCCACTTTATGCAAGCGTCCAACATTCCCAGCAGGACATGCATGCGGGAGAACGTTTGGGCCTCGCGGATAGCAGTCTTCCACTTCTCTACTGCTGTGGCGACCTACAGAGGAAAAGTCAGACTTGATTAAACTCTGCTGAACTTCATGTGAGTTTAGATCATCTATCTGAATTTAGCTTCTTTGTTTAATTATGTACCCACAGCTCCTCGTTAATAGACTTTTTGATGGACCCTGTTACATGTGAGACTAAATTCATACAACTCTTGTTCTCTTACCCTCGCCTCCTCTGCCAGTCTCTTCTCCTCGTCCACCTCTTCAGCCTTACTGCTTTCTTCCCCTCCTTGCCTTCTCTTCTTCTTTTGCTTGGGGGCCATGAATCCCTGCAGGAACTTTTTGATCACACAGGCCTGAATGGTGATGATGCACTCGCCAAACTCTTTCAAGCTCTCCATGTCTTTCATCTGTAAAGAGAGGATGAAACAGAAAGTTAAAATTACTTTCTCAAATCTTAGTTCACAGTGCAGACATACTACAAGTACTGACCATAACACTTCACTGTATATTAAAACAAAGCTCTTGACAGACAATTAAGACTGCAGTTCTCCTTATATTGTTTGTAGTCAGACAAACTAATCACCTGCTCCTCGATGTCTACGTTGTCATCCAGGTATCCCAGGCCTCCTTTCTGGAGTCGTGAAGCTACCTCCTGGATGTCGCTGCGCAGGTACTTGAGCAGCTCTGTGTAGCCGTCGCAGGTCCTGAGGCCCAATTTGCCCTTACGGGTCAGATGAACAGAGTGCAAGATGTCCTGGTATCTAAGGAAGGGAGGGGAAAGGTTTGTGTTCAGCTTCATATTACCAACATCCTTCTCCCATATCTCCATCCCTGTTAAGCACAACTCTTTGCTCTCGATTGGAGCCATTGTGTTGCTGTACCCATCTCCTGGAGCATTGTTGAATTACTTCAATAAGTCGCTGAAAGCTGTTAAATATTAGGAACTTCTCTAGCAGCACAGGGGGACTCAGTGGTTTCATGTTTGCTATAGTAATGATCACTTATAATGAGTGAGCACACACCTGCTTTGTATCTTTGCTTTCAGTTCACTCTCTCGTACCCCCTGAGGATGAAGACTTTCCACAAGCTCCTCCAGCTCAGCTGGATTGTCACATATGAACCTGCATTCAGAGGCAGAAGATAAGAATAAGAAAAAGGACTGTAAGAAAACTAAATAGCTATAACATAGATCAAATTACAGAAGAAAACAGACTGAAGCAGAGCTCTTACCAGAGGTTCTGTCCCTGTTTGGGAACAGTCGTCTCGATACAGATGTCAGCTGCTGCCCCCTGCTGGGCTCCCTCACTAACAGCACCGTCTACACTGCCATCATCCTTTTCAGCTCCTACAATAGAAAAACATTTTGTAGTTTTTATGCCCGTATTTAAATTGCCAATATTCATTTTTAACAATTAAAAAAACCTTGTACCTTGTGGCTCCTGATTATCAGCTGACCCACCATCCTCTTCCTCTTCCACCTCAGGCTCGGCTGGTTTGTCCTCAGGTGGAGGAGTGAAGCTGTAGTCGATGCCTTCATGCACCCAGCCTTTCTCAATGTACAGACCAGGAACCACGTCTGAGAAAACCCAGTATCTGAAGGAAAACAAAAATACATTTAGCAACCGTGGATACACTTTCTTAATTATATATAATATTCATTTAAAAAAATTACACTTCTTTATATGTTTGTGTGTACTTACCGGTTATGATTTCTGTCGGTACCCAGTGGGGTCCTGCGCATGACCAGTCTGGCTTTGGTGATACCATCCTGGAAGGCCCTTTCTGTTGCCGCCCTTTGTTTACGCATGCGCTCCTCTTCTGCCTCCTTCTCCATGCGTTCTGTGGATGAAATAACAATTTTGTAGTTAGCGTGCCTCAGTCTTTTTTTTATTAAGGAATTGATACTAAACTGTCAGGCTCTCTGTTAACCTTTGTTCTGCCTGTCCATCTCCTCCTTCTCCTTCTTGGCCTGCATGGACATCAGCCGCCGGCTCTTCACTGAGCTGATCATGTCCTCTGGCTCCGGCTCTGGCTCCACCTTTGGCTCCACCTTCACCTCTTTCTTGCTCTCCTTCTTAGCAGTTCCCTCTTTCTTTTTCTCACCTTTGAGCCCCCAAAAAAAGTCCATATATTAATATTCAGTTTGTGTTTTGACTTTGAAGAAAAAATTATGAGACCAAAGACAGGCAGAAAAAAAAAGGTTTTCTCTCGACAAAAGCTAAACAAAAATTATACGCAAAAAGATGCATTATTTTACAACAGGAAGCGATATTTTGTGGGTAATACGAGCTTTTCAGTGCTAAATAAGTGATGAAAGATCTACTAACTGTTCAAAATATCTCATCTAATCCCTTACCTTTGCCCTCCATCTCCTTCCGCTTCTTCTTCTCCTCCTTCTTGCGGTCATTGACCTCTTTCATCATTGCCAGACGCTCCTTCCACAGCTCAGCCGACCGCTGCTGCCTTGCATCAACATGATCTTCAACGGAGTACGTCATGAGTATGCGGTGGCACAGAGCTACCAACAGATTGACCTTCTCCTCGGAGCCCAGCTCGAACACCTCGATTGTCTCAAGTTTATCCAAGAACTCGCTGGTCACCACGTCATCAAAGCCCCCTAGCGGCCCAGAGTCCTCAGAGCCTTGTGCGCTCTCCTCACCGTGAGCATCGCATGGTCGCAGGCATAGACGCGCCACCTCTGACGCCGAGTGCATTGTGAGGGGGATCTCGGATAAGGGCATATCGAGCTCGCTGTAGCCTTCTGCCAGCTCGTCCTGCAGCAGCGTCTGCAGCAGCACAACAAGCACACGGTTCAGGTAGAGGAAACCCGACCGTTCCCCGGCCAGTGCTTCCATCAGAGCCACTGCTGTGATAGGATACTGGTCATCCGGCATCAGCAGCCCTGCGTAGCAGTGAAGGAAGTCCACCACCATGGCCACATCACCAAACAGGGCATTAGGTAGCCCCTCGGGCATGTCTACAAGCTTGAATGTCGGCAGGTTCTTGCCACCTTCGATCTCCTGGTCCTCATATCTGCGAGATTGCTCGCGTCGGACGAGCATCTCCTTCTCGCGCCTCTCCTTGGCCTTTTCTCTCAGTTTCTCTTTGACTTCCTCACGCCTTTTCTTCATCTCTTCCTGCCTTTCCTCTTCGCTCATAGCTGCAAACCGCTTCTTTTGCTCCAGTAGCTCCCAGCGTTTCTGCACCAGCTCCTGGAGTTCCTCTGGCAGCCGGCTCCGATCATCTGGGGACAAGGTCTTTGCAGCCTTGGAGATGAGGGAGGACAGGGAGGTCTTCTTGTCCTCTTTGCCCTTGTTCTCCTTATAGTAACGAAGGAGGTGCAGAGCCATCGGATGTAGAGGTTTTCCAAGTTTGGGGGTACCCAGCCCAGTGCTGCGGGCTCTCTTCTTAGGACTCCCAGCCGGGGTGCTCTTAGCCAAATGAAGCAGAGTCATCTGCTTCATCTTTGGTGTCTTGGCACCGGCTTTGCCATCTTTTTTTGAAGCTTTGAGGATGTTGAGCTTATTATCGCCGCTCTTTCCAGTTTTCTTTCCTTCCTTCTTTTCCCCGGACTTCCTGCCTGTTTTTGGAGTGGAGGGAGCAGAGCCTTTTCCTTCACCTTTCTTAGGAGATCCTGGGTTCTTTACCTTGAGTGGGGAACCGTTCATCTTTATTTTCTAAAATACAGACAACATGAGTCCATTAAGCAAAGCTTTGACTGTTTAATGATACACAATAGATACCAAGTCATATCTTAACTAAAAAAAACGTTTTTTCCGATTCAAATTGATTCTCATTTGAATGACCCAATATCGATTAATAAATACCGAGATTGATCTTTAAAAATATGTAAAAACGTGTCTGATCACTCACATTTCTGAGTGCTTCTGAACGCAGCAAGACTCAGCGCATTCCCTCGAAACACGGCAGTGAGGGAGACATGCCTGGACGCGTTTACTGCAGCTACTACGAGAAATCAGTGATCGCCAATTGACTCTTTTTATCGTGTGTGTGTCCATGAATATGTAAGTTAGTTTTGCACTGATGTTTATGTTACTCTCTGTTAGCGTCAGCTTCGGCCATGAGTGTATTTTCGGCATGTTGTTGTACAGTATGCCTTTCCCTATAACTCTTGTGTGGCTTTGTTCTTCGTGCGAGATCGTGTGGCCAAATCTCGCGCAAGTTGAAGCCCAGTTCGTTTAATCAAAACCACGAGCCTAAAATTGCTAACATTGTGTTGACTGCTGTGTGTTGGCCATGTTAAATAAAAAGTACATGATGTAACTTCTTTGGGGTCAATTCTTATTGTAAACATTATGATAATGCACTAGGTTAGAGGTGCAGTGATATTGTATCTGAAATACCCCTAACACAAATCGATATATTGAATCGAATCGGATCGGAAATCGGATCAGGGCCCTGTGAATCGGAAATCGAATCGAGAAATCCATATCAATACCCAGCACTAATCTTAACTGAGACATGATAAATTGCGAACATGCAAGCTTACCTGCATGTGGCCCCAAATGGTGGGACTAAGAGGCATGCCTAAAGCATCCTTCTTCTTTTTCCTTTTCTTCTCTCCCTTCTCGTTTCCTGAATCCTCTCCTGGTGTATCAGGGGTCTTCAGCTTCTTGCTTGGTTTACCTTCTGGAGATGTCAGGCTCTTACGCTTCGCAGAGGGATTCTCTGCTAAAAACTACAGTCAAAGAACAGAGAATGTGAGCCAAGGACTTGCAACATTTTCACATACAGCACACAAGAAATTACCATGAGGTCATTACCTTGTGTGGATCAAGAAGAAAGTCACTGAATTTGCTGGGCAAGTTGAATTTTTTCACCAGCTCGTCTTCAACCACCCAGGGAGCGCTCTCTCCCATGCCCAGCCTCAGAGCGTAGTGTCTGATGAAGTAGCGCATGATCTCCTTGGTTGGAGGGCGCTCTGTTCTGTTAAGGCTGTCTACTGGGACATCACTGATCACCTACAAGAGAATGCATAGGGGAAGACTCAGTGTCAACTTCTTCTTAAATGTTTGTAGGCCAGGCAATATCATTAACTGTTAAAGGGTAAAGGCTAATCAGTTGTAGCACTGAAAAAAAAAAATTCACTGTTGGTGCTTTGAAGAAGGAAAAAGAACAGGACACAAACCTTATCCTCATTGATGAGTTTCACGTCGTACTTGTGAGGAAGGAATTTAGGCATCACCCATCTCTTCTTCTCTTCCTTCATGGCCGTGGGAAGTTTCCTTGGTGAACGTCGGGCTCTGTCACCTGATAAGAAGCAGAACAAAATACCATGTGATGTGAAAAATGAGCACGTTGATAATCATTCTAAAGCAAGTTTAGCAGGATTTTCTATGTGCTTCAAAACTTATTTTTTACTCACTGAGACTCTCTCTCCTGTTCTCCTCCTCTCGGGGAGGAGGTTCCTTCCTTTGGTTCTCCTGACTTGCGTTCTCCTTGTCGCTGGATGGAGAATCACAGGCACCTTCAAGCTTCTTCTCGCCTGTCTCGCCCTCTGGGTTTTCAAGGGGGTGGATCTTTACCACCTTCACTTGCAAGCTTTTGTCCTTCCCCACCTGAAGTGAAAGGGTTTTGTAAGGGTCTTTAAATACACCAAGAAGAGGTTTTTCTATAAACACCTGCTTACACATGTTTAGTAGATAATGGTCAGCGATAACCTATAGAATAGCTTTTTTTTGTAAAATATACAAACCACATGTATGGTTCTCTAATAATAATGTTACTGGAGTCATCACAGATCTACATGCAACGTTCCATAACAGAACTGAAGGACAGGTTTAGCGATGTAAGAAGTCAAACTGACCAAGAAGTCACACTCTTCATCCACAGCATACTTGGTGAGGATTTCCACCCAGGCCATTTCAACCAGTTTGTCTAAAGACACTGTGTTATGGTGGACCATCTCCAGGACTGGCTTCTCAAACCACTGAGGATACTCCTCCTGAAGACTAAAAAAAGATCAGTCATTAGTACATTATTTTTTACAATTTATGCGAAGAAAGTACAGTTTTTTGCATCCATTATAATGGTCCTCACTGTTTCAGTACAAAGTGAGAAACTGTTTTTAAGCATTTAGAAACGTCAGACGTTAACTACATTTGTTCATGGGTGTGATGCAACCTATCAATGGCATGATTTCTTTCACATTTTTCACATTTCTTTGAAGCATTCATCACAGGACACACATTACATAACAGGACAAAGGTATGCGAGTGACCAGCAGGGGGAGTAAATTCTCTTGGCTGATATAATTAGACAGAGCTTAAATACAGCCCATGATTCCGTGTGAGTTGTGCTTTGGGCAGCCGAGCACTGCCCTGCCATCTCTTTGGGCCACATAGTTTGGCTCAGCATCATCTTGCTGACGGCACATATACAAACAGTACACAAACAACTAGTTGATGATATGGACAGCTGGCCTATTCTACAATGATTCAAGGGAACGTTCTTCCCCGTTTCTAGATGAGGATGAGAGAACTCTCACCAGGCCATTGCAGATTCAAGGATGACTCAATCACACACCCTCTAAATAGAATAAGAGGAGGAGCACAAGACTTATCCAATCAGAGCGAAGCAGAAAGCCTTGTGACCTTCACTGGGCGAGTATGGCTCTTTCCTGATAGAGAGGCTAATCCGTATCTTTGGACCGATGTATCTAAATAACCACTGGTGCTATTTAAGGATTAATGAGAACTGAAGCTTTGCTGGACATCTGAATGCAAAGCACGACAATCTATTCAACTGTACCTGCCCGTTCTTTAAAGAACTGATAGAATGGCCTACGCAACATTTGTATAGATCATGGCTTGTCTTCAGCAGAGAGTAGACTGATAACTCGTATTTCACTTGTTGGATGGAACTGCAAACATGCACACACAAACTTTGGATATATAACTTACAGTTCTGTGACTTCTTGTTCCTCCTCCCACGCTTCTTTGTGTGTGAGCTGGTTACTTCCAGTGCTCTTGCATGTCCAGATGCGCTCGTCATACCTCTGCAAGCGAGCCTCATACTCTCTGGAGACATTTTGTCAAGGAAATCACAATAATCGCACATAAAAAATGAAGCAACTACTTGTTTAGCCCTTTTCGCTCTAATCACAAGCAAGACATTTATGGTCCATTGTTGACAAAGTATTGTCACTAATGTAGGTTATTAAAAATGAGGCTGATGCCTAAGGGTACCCAGCTTGCTAAGACATTATTTTACATTTGAAAAACTTGTAAAGTGAACTAATGGTCTAAGAGTAAAGTAAATACTTATATAGTCGATGGGGGAAAAAAGTCTGACTATGCTAAGTTTGCGAAACCTTAACAGTAGAGAGGACATTACAAAGGTAGCTGAGGGGCCTGCGCCTCACATAGCTATGCTTCAAACAGAGATGACATACCGGTACATAATCTTATTATGGGTAGATATAGGGATTGAAATCAACATGTACCACATGCCAAATACTAGGCAAACTTTGGCTGTGGCAGGTAAAAATCCCCCTGTCGCCCATGGTAGATAGGCAATTGATATATTAATAAATGAAATTTCAAAAAAAAAAGTAAGAATAATCAAGGATATAGGTTACATGTTTTACTCAACACTTCTACTGTCAGGTGAGGCCCCAGCGACTCCGTGTTTACTTTTATTAATCCTTCAGCATAGATTGCAGAAGTGGAAGATATAAAATGAGTGGTCGATGGAAACATTCAGTTTGACCTGCCACTGTGGCAGATGAGGAAATACTTAATCTTAGACCTGATGGGTTCAGTTGAGAGAAAATCAGCTACATCACTACAGGAATCCAGATTTATTGCAATTTGTAATAACTTAAGTATCCATAAAACACGTAGAGAGTGCTTTTAGTACTTTGTGTGTCCCGCTGAGCTGTCATAACAGTCTTCATAAGTTTTCTGACATTTACGAACCGCTGACGTCTTAAGTTGTCAAATAGACGCTAAAAAACCAAGATACGGTTATTTCAATTATAAAACGGAGAAAAACTATCAACCGCATAATGCTGCCTGTAGTCAGTAAACGGTTCTTAGTCAGTTGCTTTCCTCTTTTGACAAACTGTTCAAACAAAAGTACCGGTAGCTAAGGCTGGCTAACCCAAAAGAGGCTCGCGTGCTAACGTTAAGAGCTAACTCCAACCGAGAAACGTCTCGAGCCAGAGGAGACGACGGGCTATTGTGACATAATGGGCTACCTAACGCTAGCAGCATGCTAGCTAGCCCTGTTAGCATTGGTGTCTGACAGCCAGGCCGTAGAAGCTGAAAGTGAAAGGACACCATTTAGCACCTGTCTACGTAAATCTAAGCATGGAAATTGTGCTAAATTACATACAATATATTATATTTTGCTATCTTTCTGGGGTAGCCTGCTGGCTTAACTTCAGTGAGTTGATTAGCAAAGCGGAACATTGGCTAGCTAGCAAGGTTGTCATCGAGTGTACACTGTGTACATGCGGGGAAAGACAGAATGGTGGGAAAACGTCAGGTAACATAAAATTAGGTAAGTTAGCCAACTTTACAGTAGAATGCACATAACTATATGAACACAGATTTTGAGGGGTAGGCAAAGCCAGTTAAAACGTGACAGCATACCGGCTGTCGAGGCTGAGCATCAGCATCACGTCAAAGGATACTCTTTGTTCCTGAAGGCCTCCTTGGTGTGCTCGATGATGTAGACCTCCTCTCCCGGGCCTGGTGGCTCGGATAGCGGCTTAACCAGTGGGTACGGTTTCCGGCCTAAAAGCGGTGCCATTTCTAATCTAAAGATGGCACGAGCGCCCAACGGTGAAATTAAATCTGGTAGTCACAAACTACTGAAACAATGTACAATAATATATCCTTAGCATTTATACAAGTGTCCCGAAATATCCTAGCACGTCTCACGTTACCGCCGGCAGGCCCGGCACTCAACGTGTAGCAGCTAGCTGACTAGCTGCAAGCTGAATGCTATCTCGTTGCAAAACAATAACAGAGCGCTTCTTGCCGCCCGCCTCATCGCATCCTTCGTCTCTCTTCTCGCAGTGGTGCCATGTTAGTTTTACGCAATGTCTTGGATGCAAAACAGGTTGCTGGACTTGTCCCTCGGTAAAGTTTGTAAACTTTTAGCTCCTCCAGATGAACATGAAAGGATGCAGACCACACCGAAATCAAACTCGCGGCAACAGCCAGAGCTCAGTTCAGCGGCGGGAGGTCTGTCGCGCTGTACAGTCCCAAATCTTTGCAAACTATGCCTGCTTTCTTTTAATCGAATGTTTTCGTTGCATGTCCGTTATGTCGGAATCTCTTGTTACCAAACAACAGCGTAGTAAGTGTTACAGAAAAGTAACCTGAATCAATCAAGAGGTTAATTCCTTGTCGAAATGGCGGGAGTTTCTACTCCACCGGCACAATTCCGTACACCGTCAGTACCCCGTTTCCCCGGCAGCAAGCGGCGTCGCATCTGCGCCCCGCCCCCCCTCGACGTTCATTGGCTCCCCGTGTGAAGCGCCTTCGTCAAATTCGTCTGATACAGGATCTAATTGGCTGCTCTGGCATGTCTATTGTCAGTGGAGAACGGCCCCTTCAAGTAAACCACGCCCGTATTGAATATTAACTAGGGGCTAGAGGTCAGCTGATGACAAAAAGATTAGAGATTATGTTATCTATTCAACTCATTATAATTTAAATAAATTTCGTTATTTCGATGATGTGTTTCTTGAAAAACTGACGCAGCATTCAGCCCTCTTTGAATTGTCAAATTAATTTCTGAATCCATTGTCTGGGCTCCATTTTTAACGGGTCTCATTAAACAATAGGACCTGTCTTCATTATATAATAGAATGATTGCCACAAAATATTATGGAAAATAAGTAGCTCTCCATCTGTGCTGCACCAATGACTTAAAATGGAAATAGAAAGAAGCATTTATTGTTGTTTGCACTGTATTCAGTTATAAACATAGGCAAATTATATTATAAATATCAAAAAAGCATTTTCTTCTTAGATGTGATGAGCAAAAAGAAGATCTGTCAGAGAGGGTATTGTATGTAAAACAAAATAGCACGTCTATACATATATCTGCATAAAGCTACACATTTAAAAAATATTCAAAATGGCCTGTGACCCTAAAGAAAAAAGCAATAGCATATGGAAACATGCAAAAGTAAAGTTCAATTGCATAAGGGGTAAATCAGAAGCAATTACTGCTACAAAATTAGACATTTACAGCAGATAAATCAACATACACACTGTTTGCATCAGCTGTGACTTGCCACAAAATTTTGGAAAATACTCCCCGCTTATTTGAGAAATCATTTAATACAGCAAGACTTTCAAGAGCTTTTAAAAGTGAACAAAGATTCTGCAGTAAATATTTTTTTCTCATTTGCTGAGATGTCATATTTTTGTAAATATGTCAAGAGAATCTTACAATGATTTTGAAAGCTTAGCCAATCAGGCTGAGGACAGGTATTGTGTGTATGTTAACAAAATTATTATAAATAAGCTATCTCAAAACAGCATTTTCTCCTGTGCAAATCTTCTTTAAAGGAGGTGCTCCTGATTCATCCAATTCCTCCTGTGAAGAAAAAGGAAACACATTTAATAGGTAACTTAAATCCGCATTTGGTAAGAAACTATTCTTGTTTAAATTAACCTCGATTTTACAGCATCTAACAGACAAAGTGATATGAGTTAAGTTCTTATTCAATAAAGGAAAATGTTTTGGCCATTTTTCAGATAGTGAACCTGTGTGTCTGGGGTGCTCCGTCTGACAGTTCCTGATGAAAGAAGGTCCTCCTTGATAAGAGTAGGAGGCTCATCAGCCCCCTCCTGTCCTGAATGAACTGGCTCTGCATTCACAAGGAAGAGTATTAGTTTAACCTCATTAAAGCAGCTTTGACAGCGAAGAAAATGGAATACATTAACAGCACAGGACACAACTTAGTGGTACCAAACAAGACATGTAAATGTATTTACTGAACATAAATGCAGAAAATTGACTTCCCACAAATCCCCAAAGTCTAATTTTATTGTGAGGAGAATTTATGAAAAATACTGTGGTTCTACATTATTCATCTCTAGGACTGAAACTATTTTATTTAACAACATATTATATGTACCCTTTTGAAATAACAGGAATAACATGTAAAACTGAATTTGAATATGCTTCAGATAGATATTCCCATACCATCCACACTCTCCTGGCCCAGCATGGGTGGCTGTGAGTCTTCAGTCCGGAGGCTGGAGGTGTGCGGAGGGCTGACCTGCTGCGAGCTTGATGTGCTGCTGCTGTTATCCATTTTAGGCTGGTAAACGTCCGACAGAAAGCTCTGGTTGCTGTTTTCATCTGAGGCAGAGAGCACACAAGTTGTACTGAGGATCAGGTAATATGTTCAAATTTTACAACACATTTGATTGTAGTAATGTGATATTTTGTTTATTAGCTTTTTGATTTGACACACATTATCATGCCAGCAGTGGCTACAAACCCACCTGTGAAGTCCAGTAGAGAGTTAGTGTTTTCCAGGACAACATCTTTCAGTCCTCTAACATCTCCACCTGTGGATTTGGTACGATATATCTGATAACAAAGAGAGGAGTGAAATTATACTTGTTATTCATAATCTAGATTAATTAAATGTAGCCTGGTCCTTAGCAGTAGTAGTGGATTTCTATATGGCAGAGCCCCCACCTGCTTTGTTTCTGTTACTGGCACCCACTTGAAGATGCGTAAGGATGTGTCTCCAACTGTCACCCATTTCTTCTCCCTGTGGATGAAATTGGTTAGACAATGAAGGAAGGAGCTCATTTTGTGTCCAGCACCACACCGTTTGCTATAAAAGCGTTAATCTGTGACATAACATACCATGTACAGGCTCGTGTATTCTCTGCAATGGTTACAGCTAATCAAATTTCCCAATATCATTGCTTATAGTCATCGTTTACTTTACACGAGACTGTAAAAAATCAAGATATTAGGTGTGAAGGTGTTCATTTATTTTACTGTAATGTGACAACAGGACAGTCGTGTGGATTACAGCGAGCGGCATGTGAGGCTGTAGCCATATTGACAGCTCTCGGTGGAAAAAAACTCAGCTAGCCCCGCCTCGCCTGTCAAACTCGGGCATTGATTGGTCAGGAGCTCCGTCAATCAGCCAACTTTTCCGACTGAAGTTTGTTGAGCGACGCAGCAGATATCAGGCTACGGTCTCTACTTAAACGTTTCCCTCCATATTGTCCCCCAGACAGGCTACATACCATTTCCGCACTTTTTCGATGGCTGCCAGGACCTTTTTAATGTCGTCTTTAGCCCGACTTCGGGTCTCAGCGCGGCCTGATCGTCCCGACATCTTGATGCTGTTATGATTCATCTACAGATGCATCTGAAAACTTCAAGACCAAGCCCCAGTCCTCCGTTACAGTGGTAATCTCGCGAGATTTCAAACGCTTAGTTGTTTTTTCTATTTTTTTGCTTCATCCTCCTCACTGTGCTCACACTGTACTGTAATAATAGGGTGGATACATTTGGTGTTATTTATTTATTATTTCTCATATATACATATATATATTGGGTTTACATTATTGGAGGTTATTTTTACAGTGGTTGATGGTGGCATTTACTCAAGTACGCTACTTGTACCTTTTTTTAACAGGCTGTCAATTTTTTATACACGCTTTTACCCCACTCCAATTCAGCAATCTTTTAGTCTACCTTTTACGAACGTACATAAATTGATAATGCATTACATACGATAAAAACTGTGTGCTTATAGCCCTGTATGAAAAAGTGCTGATGCCTGTCTGTTTTGTTTCAGTTGTATATTGTGAGCAGTTCCACCAAAGAATGATTTCCCCAGTATAAACTTGTTTTTCATTTAAATAGTCTTCGAGGCCTAAAGTGGTGCCCTTCATAACAACGATCCCCAAAGTAAAGATAAGAGAATATTCTAAACCTGAACACAGAATCGAGTTGCAGAATTTATTTTTTGTTGGCTTCTTTCCTACTCCATTAATCATCTCAAAATTTACCTTGTGATGAGGGCCAAAAACTCAACATTGGGATCCACTGCAGTAACAACATGAGTTTCAAATAATGTGATATTTTGTATTATGTCTGTTACAGGGGGCAATTTCAAGGATGAATACTTTTACTGTAGCTGACAATACTTGTGTGCTTTTACTCTTTGATTAAAATATAGGACTTTTATTTGCAATGGTGTATTTTTACATCATGGTATTGATACTTGTACAAAAGAATCTGAGTGCTCCTTCCACCGTCTATGTATCTATTTGACTGTGATATCTTCCAGCTCACCCTACTGCTTGTCTTTACTAAAGTATTTTTTTTTTTCTGTGTTAATGAATGTGGAAAAACTGGATTTGTCCTGCTTTGTATATTTATAGACAAAAGCTTTGTTAAATGCAAACCAGACTGACTTGTAGTTCCCATATTTGACCAACAGATGGCAGCCTTTATCCATGCAGAACAGACGGACTCTTTTT
This sequence comes from Semicossyphus pulcher, assembly GCF_022749685.1. Taxonomy (NCBI): domain Eukaryota; kingdom Metazoa; phylum Chordata; class Actinopteri; order Labriformes; family Labridae; genus Semicossyphus; species Semicossyphus pulcher. The sequence goes on along the minus strand of NW_027211692.1, from coordinate 18,947,443 downwards.
ATGGCTGAGGCAAAGGGCAAAGGTTGAATCCGTTGGAGTTTTAGCTCATTATTATAGGAATGATCACAGACAGGAAATTATCCTCTGCATCTTTATAACCTCCAGGCTATACTAGGGCAGGGCATTTCTCTTTAACCAGCACAAAACTGAGCCGATTGGGCTGTGTTTTATAGCAGTATAGTCCCAGTAAAAACCTTTGTGTAAAAAGTATTGCATGGAGACATAAAGGGAAAAAGGAAACAGCATGATAATCTCTCTAACATTACAATAAATACTTGAGGACATATTGAACAGTATCACCTATCAGACTGTGCTAATAATGTTCAGTACCATGCCTGAGTCATTATTCCTCATGTTCTTTCATGTATTGAACTATTAATAGATCTATTACTATGAGCTTTTTAGAGCAAAAAGGCAGCGATTGTGATATTGTAAACGCCTTTACAATATGGTTACAAATAATGTACTGAAGCAATGCTTAAAAAATGCATGACTCATGGTGATTAAATGCATAAATCAGTGCATTATTTCATGTTTTGTTTTTATTCACCATTAATAAATTATCAGGTCCCTATGACTTTATGAAAATAGATCACACTTGACAGATAATCATTTAACAAATGTTAATTTGTGTTTTTTGGTAACATAAAAATGTTTACATGCATTGATGTATTAATGTGTATTATATAATGTTTGCATCTAATGACCAGTTTAAAAAACAAAGCTTCATATTTCAAATAGAACAGGTCCTGTTCTACTTTTAGAGAGGTTAAGCAAATAATGGGTCGGAAATTAGGTTTTAAAGCTACATCTTGTATAATTAGTTCATTAAATCAGTATAAGTCATGCATAGTTGTGTTACTTCAGGAAATAGTTTGTAGTGTTACTATTTAAATGATTACTGCTGTTTGAAAACAACGATACCTGCAATATTTACATTAATATCTACATCAGTCATACGAATATGTCTTCATTAGCATATAGCCACATTCTTAAAGAAGCCTTTCAGCAGCTTGTGAACCATGTGAGACTGGATATTTTTGTGCTGGAAGTTGTCAGAATACCTGAAGCCAGCTCAAATGGCAATAATCCTATTAAAAATATGTCATATCTATGCCAAAGACTGTTGGTTCAGTGTTTGAACAAGTCTTGTAAAAAATAATAATAAATCACTACACGTTATTGAATTTGTGGGCGAGGCCTGTGGGAGCTCCAGCCAGTGGCTGACAGCAGTGGGAGGAGTCAGCGTCAGTTGCCAGAGAAAATAACCAAATAGCGGCGACGTTTATGAGCATGCAGCAGCTGAACGGTGTCCTTACACCAGCAGCAGAAGCCTCGAAATGTTTGTCTGAGGAAACTGAACGGAAATGCCTCTCAGATAGGTCACATATATTTTTGTGTAGCTTGCTGCCGAACTGTGTCCTATAAAAACAGTTATTGACTTTTGGGATTTTCCCGCAATTAGTTGCACATATAACTTCCGGTTTGTGTGGCATTTTCCATTTAGAAAGTGTGTTAAATGTAATTCCAACTTTCTTTCAGGTTCATCAAGCATCATGTTGCTCATTTAAGAGTATATATGATGTATAAATAAATAAATAAATCACGTCACACACCTCTAGGGTTGCTGTTCATTATGCATTTGAGGCCATTAGTAACTTAATTTAACGTTTCGTTTTACAGTAAGCATTGGGTCGAGTTAAAAAGAGTTCCCATTTAAGGTTCTTCAATTCATTTTAGCTAGCAGCTCTATTTTCACACACTGACGCTTTCATTTACATAGCAGGTTAAGCAACAGATACTTTATTTTGAAAAGGTGAAAGCGGAAGTGTTGCTTCAACCCAGGCTGGCTTTACACTGGTGCCGTTCAGACTGCTGCTGTCATTGACTGGGGTGGTGGACAGAAAAGGCCAAATGATTCAGTGAACGGGGCGACGAGTCCAGCACAGCATGGACTGCTGCCCGCCATAGTTAGAGCAGCTTTTAGTTTATATTTTATTTTTTACACTCTAGCCCGTTTATCGACCGAAAGTGTTTTTTTTCCTTTCTTTCCCCGCTGAGGAAAACAGACAACAATGGATCGAGTGAAAAGCTCCATGCAGCAAGTACCCAACGCTATCCCCAAAGTGATCCGACGGACTGGAGGGGCCAACAGCCTGGAGCTGGAGAAGGAAAACTTTGAGAGAGGACAGGTATGAAGCATACTAATATTAGATCATCATTTCCCCTAAAGCGTGGGATGAAGTTCCTACAGCTGAGAGCAGCTTTATAAGGTGGGAGGATAGTAACAATTATTTCAGGATGTTTGCTGTCAGCTAAATAAATCTCTGAAACGATTTAGTCTGAAGTGAGCTCTGGATCCATGGTTTTTTCATATATATATTTTTTTTTTACTTGATGGAGCAACTCTTTAATTGTGTATATTTCTTCATGTTTGGTCATGATTATTGCTCATTCTGTGATCACCAACTGTACAACAAAAGAGCTGTTGAAATATAGGTCAATTGCCTTTTGAATTCAGATAACTGTGCTGTTTAGCATATCTGCAGGATAAAACCAGACAGGAGGGAGGCAAGTTGAGGCTCGGTGGAGCTGTGTCATGTATGACAGGGTGTCACTGTCTACTGTAGGCCTAAAGTCAAGGCAGGATAAGTGATGATGAGGATCATGATGATGATGGTGATTTGATCCAAAGTGTGACCTGTCTATTTGAAGCAGAATACAAAATGAATGTGTGTTTTCCTTTGTTATTTTTAGCATTATGATGTGGCTGCTGATGAATAATGAACGCTGTGTAGCTTCATGCGACTTTGCATGAAGAGCTCTCTCACTGAACATATGTATATAGGCTGCTGTTATACTGTGGAGCCTGCTGCTTCCTGCCTGGTGGTCTCCCCTCCTCTGCTCTCCTCTCCCAGACCAGGCACAAGGGGAGGGGGAGAGAGGGGGGAGAAAGTAGGTCAGATGAATCCAGGCAGCCAAACTGCCATAGCTCTGCTGCAACGTGCTTCCTCCCATTGACAGAGCAATCAACACTGCCTAAATGTGCACAGCAGGTATTTGGCGATTGTGTGTCTGGAATGGATGGTCGCTGTACAGTTTGCCCACCCCCCATAGCCCCCCATGCCTCTCGCATCCGGGACATAGGAGCATGGATTAGAGGCTGGGAGAGACGCATGCGTGGCTCTTTATGTATCCCGAGCCATGCCTGGTCAGTAGGTCACTATCAGGCTCGTGAGATCATCACACCCTGCTGGAAGTGTGTCAAAGCAACATGCATGTGGACATGCACACAGTTCATCTACACGCCTTGTTGTTGCATGATTCTGATAACGTGTGTGGAGGCAATTGAAGGAAAACATATTTTTTTGTCCCGCTCTTTCAAAAAAAGCTCCTAATTATCTGGTATCATTCACACAAAGCAAAGCGCTTACCAGCTGATCAGCAGTGAAAGTATTCATGCAAGACAAAACATGCCCAAGTTTGATTTGCTATTAGTGCTCCAACATGACTGGACCGCAGCATGACAGATTTAGCTGGTGTGTTCCTGAAGCTCGATCTCTGTAGTTTAACACAACTCTCTAATGAGGATTTGTTGTTGTTTTCTTTTACCACCCCCTGTGGTTGACTTTTGACTGTGGCTTGGAGCTGTAGCAGGCAGTGCAGGAATCAATGAATCTGCTGTCGACTTTACAGCGGATCAGTGCGAGATAATCTCATCTGATCTGTTGTGCTCTAAAGCTGCCCAAATCTGCTGGGTAGCTGGCTTTCACCTCCAGTCTGTCTGTCTGAGATTTTAACATTTCCAGCCATCTCTTTTTAGCCACAAGATACAGTAAGTTAAAGTTAAGAGAGAGACTAGCCAGCAGCAGGGTTTTCTATCTCGGCCTTCTAGAGCCATATCTATGGAAAACGCTGATTCTGAAAAGTGCTCGCCTATCTCTCTGTTGAGTTGGGTAAATAACCAGGGTGTGTTCAAAATCCTCTCTGTCATGGTGTACACACTGGGTTATAAAAAGAACTGAACAGGGCAGCCAGATAGCACGCAGCGCCTGCTTTTAATGACATGTTTTGCCTCATAATAGCAGCTGACTCTTTAATTTAGAGTTTAGGAGGGGATTTAATCTTTGGTGTGTTTTCCTCAAACATCATTGCATGTTTTGGGTTCATGTTCTAGTGTGTTCTCAATAGCAGTCAGAAAAAACAGTAGCCTAAATAAGAAGTTCATACTGAACACTTTTTGTTTCTTTCTTTATCTTCAAGTCTCCACAGATGTCAGAGATGCCAACTCTCCTAGATTGCCAAACAGCCTCCGAGCTGTCAGAGGCAGGAAGAGGTTTTTCATTTGAAAGCTGGTGTAGGTTGTAATCTCTGGACCGATATGAACCATAATTAGAGCTTAGAGAAACTTCTTTGGCACAAGTTCCTCAGCCGGGGGATGTAGACGAGCCTTTGGGTGACTCCACATTTCACATTACATAATTAGTGCCTTAAATTCAAACTGGCTGCCAGCCTCCTTCTTTACTTCCCACACTGAGGTCACTCCTGTTTGTTTCTGTATTTGAGTAGAGTTGTTTTTTTGCTCTTGTTGTGTGTAGACTAGCCTTTTCTATATTTTTGAATGTTTGATATCACGGTCTGATTAAGTTTAAGTTTACTTTCACTGGACTTTACAACCTTTATCCACATCTAGTCAATGTTTCACCCATTTAGTTACTTTTTAACTCTCAGTTTCAGCTGTTTAATTTAAACTCCCAGCTAACCATTTCAACTGTTAGATACTTTTGTGTTACTACTTCAACTTTTTTATGCATTACTATTCGCTAACTATTTTGACAGTTTGACTTTTAGCTAATTCAACAGTTTTTTATTTAACCAAATAGCCTGTTCCTCAACATAAAATGACTTAAAACTAATTATTGCAACTGTTCCATCATAGCATTTAGCTAGTAGTGTCAACCATTACGTCATTACTTTTAGCCTATTCTTTCAACCGTTTATTCATTGCTTTTTATGTATCCATTACAATTGAATAATTTCAACAGTTTATCCATTACCTTTAGCTGACTATTACAACCGTTTATCAATTTTTAGCTAACAATTCCAATTGTTTATTCATTGCTTTTAGCTAAGTATCTTAAATGCTAATTCATAACTCTTCTAACTATTACTAAAGTTCATTCATAACTTACAGCTAACTTAATAAACCTTTATCCATTGCTGTTAGCTAACTAATTCAAACGTCTGTCCACTTCTTTTAGCTAGCTCTTTCTTGTGTTTACGCTCTCTCAATCGCAGTACATGGTGTCACATTCAGCATTCAGGTGTTAACGCTCAGTCAACGTTCCAACTTTTAAATCTTTTCGTTTTAAATCCAATAATTTAGTGAGTTGGGTTATTCCATCAGCTCTCCATATACCTCATGGCACCTGCAGAAGTACCCTTGGGTAAAAGCACTCCTGGTTAGGAATGACTGGTACACCTGCACCCCTCTCCCCCTGACTTGCACCCTCTTTAAAAGCTTTTTGGTTCCCAGGCAGCTGTGGTATTCTTTGGAGGAGCAAGGCTGTGGCCTCAGTGTACATGCAGGACCCAGCAGGGCCGACTTAGACAAGATTTTTTAAATCACCCTGCCCTCTGCCTCTCTCCAATGTCTTTTGTCTTACTTTTTGACTTGTTGTTTTCCGTCCATGACTCTTTGTCTCGACTCTTCCTTTGCCTCTTTTACATCCTGCAATTCAAAATGCAGGAAAGTTATAGAGGGACATCCGCATACATGCAGTCCACACACTGACAAGCATGCAGGCATGAGAGCGAGACCATTAAAAGCACTGAGGCAGCAGAAACAGCAGGCGGTGGTTTGTGGCCTCATTGCACTGACTGGCTGCAGAATAATAGAGCTGGACATGAGTGACAGGTCAGTAAGTGGAACAAAGTGCACCGATGAGTCCCTGGTGGCATCAACAATGGCTTTGATTTACAGATTGTTTTGGACTTCTCCTCTGTGTTTTACAGCACAGTAAAGCGGAAAGAGAGAGAGACAGAGATGGAGTGTTGCTTTTTGTTTCACATGCAGCAGAGGTCAAAAGTCGGTCTGAAACCTACATCATCAGTGTTAGCGTGTGGTATGCAAATTAGCCTGCTACAGCATGAGCGACCTCAATTTAAATCATCTTCTGAATACAATACAGACCTCAGATAGGTGACAGTATATACTTCCTAAGGCTGGGTGATATCTATTTACAGTTTGATGCACTGTGCCCTGCTGTTCTACTTTCCATTAGACAAAACTGTTCATGGAAAACAAAAAAATATACAGTACATGTTGATACATGCTGATACGGTGGTTTATTTATGTTTTTTGTCATATATTTAAATATTGATGAACAAAAGTATCTATGTAATAGTCGATACTAGTAAATAATAATAATAATAGTGGATACAAATGTAAGTGATTGTAATAAACAAGCCTATGATACTCTTTTATAGTAATCACAGACCCCTGATTTGAATGGAATTAAACTTGTATCTTGGCTGACTTTGTGATATTAGCAAATATTGTATTGTTGTGTATAGAATTCATATAATACTGTTTATGAAACTCGTCATTTACACTCTTACAGAAGACATCAGCAGTCTGATTGTTGTCTGAGCATCAACATTTTCTGCAAACAGAAGCAAAGTCTTATTTAAAATTCTTACAGCAGTTTGTCGAAAAATGGGTCTCTGAGCTCTGACAAAATTACTGTTTAGCTATTTATTGACATTTTGCAATGGTAGACGTGTTTTCAGCCTCATACACTTCATATCTCAGAATCTCACAGTCGGCCTTGAGTGAGGGAATTAAACGTCTAACCTATCCTCCATGCTCAGGATTAACAACTCTACAGAAATTATTTAAAGGCCTGAAATGTGTAACCGTCTTATTAGCAGTCATCTTTTTGATTGATAACAAACTTCTTAAGTACTGACAGACTTTATTGACAGATTTATTTAAGCTTGAAAAAAATCATAAAGTAAAATAACCTTCACAAGCATGTGAAGTATATGATGCACCATTACGTGAAATAGTTTACTGATGTTTGATGTTTGTCCAGCATTTAATGAGTAAGTTGGTTTGAACTTCATGCACTTTATTGTCATCCCATCTATACCCTATCAGTCTGTTATACTCGAGGAAGGAAAATAGTGTTATAAATGTTTTGCATTCATTTTTGTTTATTTGGAGAATACAACAGACCTTTATAATTTGTTATTACACGGCTTTGTTAAATAGTTGATTCTGATTGGTTAATCACGGCATTCTGAAGTCTGCTATTTCTTGATAACAGACCGTTGCTATGAAGAACTGACCGTTGCTAGGGATACGGGTGGTTTCAGGGTGATACAAGGGGAGACAAGTCCTGCTCACCCTTTCGAGGTTCCATTCCGCTATAACAACCTGCTTACTATACATATATGTAAGGGACATACATAAGTACATACGTATATCCCTTACTTATTCCAGGTTGTTACATATAAAAAAGGGGAACGAAGTCCTTATATGTGTATGTATGCTTTGTAATATACCCAATTCTGGTTCTGATTGGGACCCTGAAGGGGTTTTGTGTGGCTGAGTGAGAAGCCAGGCGGGGACAGAGTGGGACTGCTGTATGTGAGAAATGCTCTGTGACGAAGGGCCCACGCCGTACCAGGAAGTGAAGAGACTGGGTCGGGAAAAGAGCCGGCATTGTCTGCAGACAGACTGTTTATGTTGTACAGCCTGGAGGTCTAATGTGCCACCCCGATGGTATAATGAGTAGCATATTGATTATCGTGGCTGGCCTGGCCTCTGCTGGTCAGCTGATGTCCTGTGATTGCATAGAGAAGTTTTTTTTTAATCAGCTGCCTGGAGTTAAAAACGGCTTTTGTCGCATTATAGTTTCTTAGGAGGGGGGTATCTGCATGAGACGTTTTATTTAGAATATGCGTTTATAACTAAAGTTGTAGTTTGTGGTAATTTTCTGGTGAATAATATTGAAATTTGTTTTTAAAATCGGTGTGAACCAGCATGCACAATACTCGGTCCCTGAAACTGAAGCGGTTAAACTGCGTTCAGTTATTTATACATTTGTTTAGTTATTTACACATTTGCTTTCCTATTGTGACAAGTCAAAATGTCTTCTGGCCCCTACAAATGATCTAAAACTCCCATCAAACACAAACAGCTGTATTTCCTCGAAGACAGGTAGGATATTTAAGTTGACAGTCTCAGAGAAACCAGATGGGGGCATCAGTTACCTAGAATTGCTCTCATTGTGGAGGCTGAGCTGTGCTTTTCAAGGTTTTTTTCCTTACGCATAATATCACTGCACACAAACACCTGAAGATAGACTTAGCCGAAATGTTATTTACGTCTTAAACAGGCCTCATGCCTTTAGAAACCAAATTTGTCCTCACCAAAACATGTGACTGCATGCTATCATGCTGTGTTATTACAATAGAGATTTGTGTTTCTGTTCATATTTTGTGTTTGATGTTTGGGGGAAGAATTAACAAAGAGCAGGATTCAGAGGAGGTGGAGGGGAGGTGCTCCTAAATCATAAAATCACCCTGAGAAACACTAAGGGAGATTTCTGGCTTTTATTTTGGCAGTCTTTGTGGTCAGCTGCAGGCCAGGTGAACCACTCAATGTTTAAACTAATTAGTACCCACACTGCCCTCTTTTGAATGGAGCCACAACAGAGAAAGTCCAGCTGTTTTTTCTTATTTACCCCCTCCCTCTTTCCATCACCTCCCCTTTTTCAGGACCCCCGGCGGTCCCCGGACCCCAGCTTGGGAACCACCGGGTTAGAGCCAACCCACTCTGCAGGCTCCATGCTACTATTGTCTGTCACGAGAGCGGGCTATTTGCAAAATAAAGGTAGCCTACTGTCGTGGTGTTAGCCGCTATGTGAGGGTGATAGGTGCAGGCTAAACAGGGTGAGTTTTGTAACATATAATGAGCGGCTAATAACAGCGGTAGCTCTGTGTCGTTCCTCCCGGACAGCGGCGGGTTGTCGGCGGTCTGATGCTGGAAGTCCTCGCCGATAGGAGAGCACGTAGGGCGGGCAGAGAAGAGGAGAAGGGACGGTAAAGGAAGGAAGGAGGGAAGGATAGGGAAGCATTTTAATACCAAATCGGGACACATGTTGAGCTAAGAGCCCGCTCCACCCCCACCCTCTTCGTCTTCTCCTTCTCCTCCCAAATGCATTTGTTGCCTCAATCGCTTTCCCGTTACTAATTACTCCGCGTAAGGATAAAGCCAGCGGACCTCCTGTCCGCCTCCGAAGATCCTCATTCACCGCTCCCTGGGACCATCATGGATCTCAGTAAGATTGTAAGTGCCGATGATTTGTCTCTAATTTTTCATAATCACAGACAGAAACACGGAGGGTTTGCATGTTTTTTGGAGGTGGGGGTTGTGTCCGAGAGATCCTGTTGCACACACGCACACACACGGGTTGTTTGCGTGAATCCATGCAAGTTATGTTCAGTGCAAGCATGGACTTGTTTTCTGCCGGTTTTGCAGCTAAGCGTGGCGTGGGAAGTTTGTGTTTTTGTTATGGTGAAGAAGGCATGAAAGTCTGAGCAGCTAGCCGGTTTGCAAACTGGGGCAAAGGGTCCTTGAGGGGGTCCTCAGGGTCCCAGCTCAAAGGAAAAACACTTTTAAGTCCTCTTGGAAATAATCAGACGGTCAGATCATTGGTTTCTCTGATCTTACACTGTTAAACAAGGCTGATAAAACAAAAGCACTCTTTATTGAGGACAGGGCAGAAACACACGAGGGTTTTGCTGCTTTAACTGTGTCTATTTTAGGGGTTGGACACTTGAAAATATCCGAGATGTGCTCCTCTGTTGCCCAGAGCCTTCTGCTTTAACACGGCTAAGTCTCCAGCTGCAGGTTAGAGGAAAAAAAGTTGAGGGAACACAGCTTAAATGTGCCGTGAATATCAATTACAGATGGTATTGATGTCAGACAAACCTAAAGACAGAGCTAACAGTGTGTCTTTGTGTATGTGTAGTGTCTTACACATATTAAAGAGACTCTAGATTTGAGTTTAAAGGCAGGGGAGATGGGATATCATTATAAACAATAATAAACAGTTTGGACTTTGAAAAGTTGAATAGTCTTTTGTGCGTTTGTTTTCCTGTCACTCTGTGTGCTGTGAATGATGTGATAGAGAGTCCAGAGTGTACCGGAGCAGGTGCACTTAAGCCAAAGCAACAAGACTGGCCTTTCACTGCCAACGCGGGTGGATGGCTGCACTTTTAGCCCTTGTAAAGGTGTGGGGGAGGGTGGGTGATAAAAGCAAAGCCAGAGTCCTCTTTCCAATGATCCTTGGAAGAAAGTGCATTGAGAAACACTAAATAAGAAATAGTAGCAAATGCATGAAGAGGCATAAAAAAACAAACAGGAAAATCTCTCTCCCAAATCTCAGCTGCCCACATGAAGTCAGTCGGGTTGAGCAGCGCAGACATGGCGTAGGTGTAGTGATGGAAAATCTCCTCCAGTGGATCTCCATTCAGTTGCTTTTTTCAGGTTATTTGAAACAAATCTCTTGATGTTATTGTGGAACTGTTCAGTGTTTTGGATCTGACAGAACCCCTCAAGGCTGTTCTCCGTCCTCGTTCTCTACCGCTTTGTTTTGGCTGCTTGGCATGAAGCAAGACACGGTGCTATGAAAACTAAGTCCAGAGAGATGCAGGACTCTACATTCCCACACTTCATACAAGTTGCAATGCACTGTAAGAGCCAGGAAAGATTTGTGTGTCTAGTTTACCAAATTGAGTTCACCTTCTGTGGCCTAACGTAGGTGTTGTACCTGTCGGTTTTTCACAAGCAGGTCCAGATTTCTGGAAAGAGCACAACAATCTTTTCAAGTGGCAGCCGGAAAGAGGGGGGTGACATGCAATAAAAGTCTAAAAGCGAACCAATTACATGTTATTTGCCCCCTTTAGACAACAATGTATGACAGTGATTGTCACATATTTGCTTGCAGTTGAAATAAGTCCTTGATAATATTTTTTAAAAAAAAGGAAAATTTGCATCCTTTAACTAACAGAAGAGTTTTAGAAAATGCAGAGCTTAAACATGATGTTCATGTTCAAAAGTAGCTTCAACTAGAGCTGGAAATGATTATTGAACTATAAGGGTCTGTGACCACTTGCAGCGTTGTTTTGTGCTCAATTTCAGAGCGCTTCTTACCGGAACTCACTGTTGCTAGGTTACGAAAGTTGTCTGGCGGCACTTTAGCTTCCATTGGTAATGATCATTAAGGGCCTGTTTAGACAGAGCTCGTTTTGCAGGCTGTAAAACACGAGGCACACCGCACTGCCTCTTTTGCTGAAGCCTACGGTTAAAAAAGAGCAGCCCGCTGCGCCTTTTTTAACTGTTGTTAAGCAATCACAGAATCATTCAGTCAGTCAAGGCAAAAGCGATGCGCAAAAAGCATCCTTCTCATTGAAAACAATGAAAAAAAGCTGCCCCCAGCTACTAAAACGCATTCTGTCTGATCGGGGCCTAAGTCTGTTTTAAACTGCTCTGTATGTTTAATATTTGCTTTAATTAAAGGAAATTTTACAAAGAAAAAATAAAAACAGGAAGGAATCACGTCCTGACTATCAGCAGCTCTACACCTTGAAATTGTAACCTCAAAAAAGCGAAAGGATTAGCCGTTGTTGTTGAAAAAGTTGATTCGAAGTCCCGTCCCTTCTTGATTTTAATTGAGAGTGGCGAGGATCCAAAAGTTGAGCTATTTTCAACTGAGACTGAGAGCGCAGCAACAGAAAACAGCTGAAGTCGACCTGCTTTGGGTTTGCATAGAAAATAGCTGCTGCCAGCACAACAAACTCCGTTAGCGGACACAGGCCCTAAGTCAAGTGTAAGTTAATAAATTGCCAACAATTTTTATGGTGAATTGATTGTTTCAATCATTTTTGAAGCAAAAGTTCTTTAATGAAAATACAATCTCCAGTGTGTCAAATCAATATTTACAAGTTTCTAATTTTTAAATGGTAGTAAATTGAACATATTTAAGTTTGAGGCTGTTGGTCAGAAAAAATATGGCTACTACGGTGAAAGTTTTCCACTTACCATAACATGGCAATATCAGCGATTATTATCGTTATTTTGATAGTGTGAATTTCTATGCTAACCTGTTGATATGTCTGAATGTAAATTTCCCAACGCCTGCATGTCTCATCCCTGGAAGACAAACTTTAATTGCCTCCACATATCTTCAGTAAAGTGTCTTGACGATGCTCATCAAAAGGTTTCTTGAACAAATGTGACAAACTGAGCCGGCAGCTGCCAATCAAACACTGAGATGCATAAAAGAGCCACTGTCAACAACAGCCTGTTTGCTGCAGGAGATTATATTATTGTGTGGTGCATAATTGGTGTCACATCACTACATAAGCCTTCATCCTCATCGTTCTTGAGGAAAACACACCCACTCACACATAAGCTCTGTGATGTTGATGCGTGTTCAATGTTGGGATTGTAATGAGCAAGTGGGCTGAGGCTCCTCGCTGAGCTGCACAGATGTTCCTTTTATAATGCATGGTCATGACATCACCAGTCCTGCAGGAAGCGGAGCTTTAGAGCAGGGGCTCCTTCACACGCGGCTGTGTTATTAGGAGAGCCTCATAAACCTGCCACGCGGGTGTAGGCCTGAGAGTTTAATTACGCTGGAGCCCAGGCCGTTAGCGTGCGTGTCTTCAACCAGCTGCTGCCCTCCACCTCTGCCCTCAGGAACAGAAGCCCGGTGCTCTGAGGTCACACTCGCCAAATATCCTGAAGCGCTATGTTTTTATGCTTTTTAATGGGCTCTTAAGAGACAGCAGCATCCCACTGGGCTTTTCTGCACCACCAAATGCCCTGTTATTATTGGGAGAGAAGATGTTTGATGCATCATTGTGAAAACAAGCTCGATCTGAGAAGCTTGTACAGGAATACAGATGTTGCATCCCGATACCAATTCTGACACCTAGACTTGAGTATAGGCCAATAATGAGTATTCCACAGATACAAGTGTAATGAAAGAAGTATACATAATATTGATGGAAAAGCACTGATAGCTGACAATTTACTAGCTTTGATTAACAAACGCTCAATGCGAGCATCACAATGTTGTTACCTAAAGATCAGATCAGTGCAATAACTAGAATACTCACCGATACCCAATACATTTTAGGCGGTATAAAAGGCCAATACAGATACTGTTCTTGGTATGAAAAAGAATGATACAAATACTGATACTGATACAAGTACAGGTATCGGAACAACTCTATGAAAGACTGAGATGTCTATTCAGCCTGATGCTTGATTGTGATAAGATGCTGTTATATCATAGAGGTTGGTTTCCCCATCACTTATGAGCAGAATTAGTAATTGCAATGCAAGGTATCTTCAGTCTGTTTAGAAATGGTCAGATCAATATGCAGACTGCTCCAGTTCCCCCCAACGAGGCCTGTAAAGCCTGCTGAGTTCTGAGTTGTCATTCCCACAGCTGTGCTTTCCCTCCATGCATTTCAGTACACAGGAAAAATAGCCGCTCTAAAAAAGACCATCTTTTCCACCACCTTCCTTCTTCTCAGTGCCAGCCGGGCTCCCTTTCAAGAGGTGTGGAGTGACTGTTGTATGGGAGCGGATGTTCGTGTCAGATGCAACACACCAAACTGGGCCTTAAACAAGCAACACAGAGGGCTCTGTTCACAGGAGTGACCTTTGCAGTCGGGTGGAGTTACTTTTGGAAAAATGTTTGGGCCCAGAACACTTTTCCATCTATTATCTGACATTTGAATGCATTTGTAAAAAAAATAATTATATAAATGCCATTTCATAGGGAGAGAGGAAGTGTGTTTGTTTGTGTGAACTATAGCGTGGTGTGGCTACCTTTCAGTTTCAAGTGTTTATTTTGGTACGAGCATGTTGCCCTGCGAGGGGAGTTGAATTATGTTCAAGGAAATAGGCATGTATTTGTATTCGGTCAAACCTCCTATTAGCCCACTTCCATCCAAGTATACACAAAATACTCATATTAAAGGTCAATTTGGTCATTTTGTTTTTCATTGTAATTGCCTGTTGGTTTTTACTGATGACATTTTTATGTCTGTGGACTTTTCTGGTGTAAACAAACCTTCAACTGAATCACAAACATTGGCTATGATCTCATGTTCTTAACAGTAAAACCAGTATGTGTGTGTTTGGAAGGGTTTGCTAATAATCATGACACTGTCCTCCAAATTGTCACTTCCACTCAGCTCTTTGGTGGCTCGCATCTTTCAGCCCATTGTTTTGCTTTTATGGCACTTTGGGTTACCTTACACCAGCATTATTAGTGGATAGGCTCTGATAAACCCACTGTACACAACCTACGCAGCACCAAAGAGCAGATGACAAAGTTAGCAACTAGCATAGTTGAGCATTTAACAGCTAAAGAAGAAGATATTTCCCTCAGGAGTTGGTAGAGACCAAAAACAGAGCTAAAAGTAAAGTGACTATTGGTATTGTAATCACTGGGTGACCTGGAACACGACTCTAAAAGAAGGCTAGTGTGTGCTGGTTTAATAACCTATTTTATGAGTTGTTCTTTGTGTCCATACATGAAAGGACCTAGCTATAAATAAGGGAATGATCAGAGGCTCAAATTCAAGTGTGTAAACCACAGCTTATTACAACATGTGTCTTATTTGTGGAACTTGGAACAGGAAACAACATTAGACCGCTAATGAGTTTGTGAACAAGCTGAAAGATAAATCAAACTAACTTATGGCTGACAACAAAAGTAATGTGACATGTTCTTATCAATCTGCCTGTGATTGTCTCACGACAATCACAGTTTAGATCAACTTCCTGGTTCCATATTTAAAGCATACCACCTATCAGATCTCAGCAATTACTTTGGCAAGCAAGTTTTTTTTATTTCAGATCTTAAAGCCAGAGCTATAAAAATACAGAGCAGGTTGTTATAAACAGTATTTTTCCTTGAAAAGCACCTGGAAGAGTCTGGCAGGAAATGTGAGAGGGGAGAAGGAATGAAATGTTCGGCCTGACTGACCGTCTCAGGCGCTGTCTGGGTTGACTGAGCGAGGTTTTTAGCCGGAGGGGGGTTGGTGTCGGGCATTTTTCAGCAGGCAGGCAGGAAATGGGCAGTGCAGGGTGTGCCAAGACAGGAAGCCTGACTGAGCGCCTCTATCCCCACCACCACCACCACCGCCACCTCCCAAACCACCGCTACCTCCACCCCCTGTGTCAGCCACAATGACCATGACTCCACTGGCGCAACTCGATATTACAGAACTGTCGCATTTAGCTTGATGTGTGTGCACGCCTTTGTGCTTTCTTGGAAAAAAGGATGTGTGTGTTTTGCTTAAAAGTTACTGAAATGAGTAATCAACTACCAAAATAGTTGCCCTTTGCATCAAGGCAAGGAAATACTGCACAGGAACAAACCTACAAAGTGCAGTACTTTTAAATGATGATCTGATAAATATGCAAAGCTAAAAAGACTGTGCCGACCATGATGGCTGCTCACATCTCTGTGTGCTCCTCCTTATAGACCTAAATGACTGGGGTCACATAATCACAGTGCTCTTACTGAGATTAATAACTCCTCTCCCTTACTCAATCATCAGGGTCACACATGGATTCCTCCTCCGCCTCCTCGAGACCATGAGAATTTAAATCCAGGGAGAACAAGTGTTTCCGAATTTACTCTGCCCCCTTTCATTCGGCTCTGGCGAGGTTTTCCACAGTCATTTTCTCATGATTGAACTGAACTGGCTGTGGGTTTGTCTTGTCATCAGTGTTGACATAAATCAGGCAACAGCAGAGACAGAAATAACCAAGAGGGCTGTTTTCTCTCTGCCACCATTTTTGGTATGACCATAATGGGATGACTTTTCTAGGACTAACAGGCACATGGAATTACAGAGAAAGGCATGCATTGATCACATTGTCTTGAGTATTACTCAGATGAGGTGTGGATGGGAGTCAATGAGTCAAGATGTTCTGAAACTTGAATTTGCTAATCGGCCCTTACCGAGTAGGCCCTCGTAAGAAACCTAAGGAATGATGAACGGTAAAGGAGTCCTTACCAAAGAGCAACCAGAACATGAGCTAACGTTAGCAGCAGCTTAGCTTAGCAGCCCCTCAGATCTACCGTGTCTACCAGCGTTGGGGATACAATGATTTTTAATGTGAAACTGCTTAATTGAGTGCAGCTCCGACTAAGGATTCATTCTGTTGTTGTTTGCTACCATCACAAGATGAATGCTTTGCTGCAAGTCATCCCCACTCTCTCTTCCCATATTTTCACACTATCTAATGAAGGAAACATGCCAACAAAAAAGAAACAAGTTTATTTTAGTAGGGTAAGGGATCTTGCGTACTTGCCGATACCCAATCCTATGTTGGGTACCCGATCCCATGCAGTATCGGTGGCATTTGTGATACTAGTATTGATATCAGACCAACTCAACCAGTGAGTAAAGGCTGTTTGATTTAGCAGGCAGAAGATGCTTCCTCTCTCTGGGCTCTGTGCACTGACCCTTCAGTGGACACAGCCAAGCTATGATCAGCATATCAATGCCCTGGTTTCTACAGAAGGGCCGATTAAGGGTTGCCAAGCCTGACTTAAAATGCTTTCAACACTGTATCAATAACACTTTGTTCGAAAGCAAAGCTGTGAGATGTTTCTGTAGATACCAAGATGCAAAAAGGAGATCTGCATTCAGCTGGCGAGAAATTGTAGGAATCCATACCATAACTGTTGGTATAGTATTAAAAATGTGGGGAAAGAAGGTGGAATTACAAGGGAATGGAGTCGAGGTTGGCCCCTGTGGAAACCATGACGTAGGTTTCTGTCCAAATCAAAGAGGACTCCCTCTGAGCTGATCTTTGCTCTTTCTCCCCATGAACACTCACTTCTCACCTTTGATTTAATTTCCCATCATTTCACGTTGCGAGCTGGTCTGCCTGGCCGCACTGCGAGGAGCTAACAGGCCATTGATGCGTTGATGCCAGCAGCCAATGCCAGGAGTCCTAGGCAGCTGGCAATCTCATTCAACCCAGACACAAAGTACAAAGTCTCACTGTGGGCTAATTGGGTCATCCTCATGTGGGAACCAGTGGCACTGGGTGTTTCTAAATCATCCCTTCATTTTTGTGTATGAGTGACAGGGGGTAAAAAGGCGTAGCAATATGACTTGGAACAACAAGAGTCTTCAAAGTGATGATGTTGTTTTTTCTAGGTTAAGCTAAGTGTCGTCTACTGCGTGATCTCTTATAAAAACAAAATAATGTTTCAGTTATGACAGATCAGGAAAGTGACAGGAAATGCCACACCAGTCACTTCCCTCTTTGCTAACAGAAGTGAGATGTTGCAATAGTGTAAAGAAATGTTTTGGCTGAGATATACACTGATTGTGATATTAGAAATATAACCTCACTAATAAAGAGTCAGTTTAAAGGAGAACAAAAGCATAGCAAGCAAAACATTTATTTTGTAGTAGAAGTAAAGGACTTGCCCTGAAAACAATCTGCTGCCTCTTCATGCTAATGGTGAAAGTTAAACCAATATGTTTGTGGAAAGGTGTGAACAAAGTCAGTTAAATAGTTGCCTCATGCTGAAGCCCATACACAATCAACAAACTGATAATATTAGGACTTAACAATAACAGGGAGCAACTCTTAAATATGCAGTTTTGCAGGGTTTATGGAAACATAGATGAAAGTATAGTCAGCATAAAGGACATGGGTGGTGTCATGGGTAGTCTTACATTATTAGGGGTGGGAATCACAGGCTAACTCACCCATATGTGGCCCACGATAACGACAATATCACGATACAGCGATTCTGTGATAATTGATTTATTGCAAGACAATCATATAATGATGCATCTCGATATTTCAATAACTTCTTCTGGCAATTAATTTCCGTTTACATTACCCTCCCCGCACTGCCACCGCGAGGAGTCATGATGTAGTGATGCGTTGACCCAAAATCACAGGGAAATCTGTTTAGATCGCCTTATATTTGTAAATTAAAATATCAACATTTGCCGCCAGCCTATCGAAAATTCGATCAGGACAATAATATATTGTCGTATAGATATTTTGTCGCACCCTTATACATTATGTTATATTAATTTCTCATTCTGCAACTCTGTGTTCTTTCCAGTGATGAAGATGAGATCATGAAAAACTGTTTATCATTCCTAGCTGTGGTTACTCAGACATTACAGGAATTTAGCAAAAAAAACCTCCCAAAGTTCTCCAGGGAGGTTGAATCACATTTATCAAAGCTGTCTCCAGTCATCAGGCCTCCATGTGTATGTTGTTTTGTCTAACAGAAAGTGTGCATTCCAATGCAGATACTCAAACTAAATGTTAAGATTATCGGATGCCATTATTTCCTTCCATATACCAATTCTGATACCTAGACTTGAGCATTATACGATACGGAGCATCCTCCTGTTATCAGTGCAATAAAACATATGGTAATATCATTGGTGGACAATACTGATTGGAGACATTTTGTTAGCTTTGGCTAACGTTACATTCTGCTAGCACCACACTGTTTTTGTTTGTTATTGTCACATGGTCATTTTCCTGAAATCAGTTCTTCTTTGCTGATCTTCAACAGTGTTTGCTAGTGGCAGCCATACTGTTTGTTATTGCTGTGTGAGACTTTTGTTTTGGAAGAGAAAAAAATACATTTTATGGAGGGCTAATAAATTATGAAATAGGATTGGTGCATTGACTGACATTCATTTTAGGCTCTACCAGAGATATTTCTGATACTGGTATCAATATCGGAACTGTATAGGCGACCTTTCCCTGGTGGTCTCCATCAGAAGGAGACAGACTGTAGTTTCGACCACAGTCTTATTTCAGCTCGATTCTGCACAGCCTGGACAGTGTAAGCCCCGCTGTGTCTGACCTTTACAGTACACACAGATACACAAATACACGCACCCACACACAGCCAGAGTCTTGGCTCAGGTTTTCGTCCCTGATGCAACAGGACAGGTGTTGCTTCACTGATCATGTTTAATCAACGTCCTGCATGTTTAATGACAGGAGAGGAAACGTGGTCAGTCATCGTCTTTACAACACCCTGTGATGTTTCCTCATAATCGGCAGGATTACAAGCCGAGCGCAGAGATGTGGATGATGTGGAAGTTAATGTCAGTGATGTAGAAACATCAGCCAGCTCTATGTTCCTCCTCCTGTCCTCCGTCTGCTTCACTAAACTACTGCTGAGACTGAGTCTCGCTCGTAAATTAGATTTCTGTGAACACAAAACTCGTGTTTGCCAACTTGTGATGTTTACACAGTGGTTGTATTTCTTGCACAAGGTTGTGGTGTGTGGAGGAGGTAGTCTATTGTTTAGGCTGTTGTTAAACGCAAGAAAGAGTTTCCAGAAATTTTTAATACAAAATAGTGAGTGACACCTGGCAACATATTTGTTTGTTTGCTGTAAGGATACAGATGTTCTCCTTCAGAGATTTGACTAATCACTTAAACAGAGTGGGATAGGTTTATCGTGGTTGGCCCGAGTTGTTCCCTTTTTCTCTCCTTTCCCCACACATCTCAGCCCTCTCCTTCTCGCCCAATGCTTCCTCTCAGTGAACTTCCAGTCCTGACAGCTCACATACTGGAAAAGGAGGAGCAAACTCACAACATCTGTGCGAAGTGAGATCGCACAGGCCTCCCGCCCTCTACTGACCCCAGCCACCACACTCAGAGCTCTTGATACCATGCCAGTGATGATGGCAAAATGCATGTTTGGCTTTTTTTACTTTAAGTCGAGAGGTTGGGATGTGTGATTTTCCTTGGTTGGATTTTCCTCGCTTGTGCAATGTGATATGTCAGCCAGATGCTGCTCCAGAACACCTTGTTTTGAAAACCACCTGAAAAAGCTTAAACAGCGCGGCCCTGCAGCTTATAGCAGGAACATTTCTTGGCCTTGTTTTTATATGTATTTCTTCATACATTTTCTTGTTTGCTTTTTTAACACAACCTCAATGGAACTGGAAACTATTGCAAAAGAGCTAGTATAACTGGCTGGTTGGTCCAGACTGAAACGCCTCAACAACTGTTGGACACATTATGTTGTCATGAAATTTTGCACAAACATTCATGGTCCTAAGATGATGAAGCCTACTGACTTCGAAGATCCCCTTTTACTTCAGTACGGATATTAGGTTGAGAGTAGCCTTTTTAAGTGAAATGTCTCGACAGTTATTGGATGAATTGCTATTAAATGTACAGATGGTCATGGTCCCCAGAGAATATGTCCTAATGATTTGCAGATCCCACTCCATGTGAGTGCCACCGCAGAGGCACTCACATGGTTTTACACAAGAAACTCTATACAGGTCTTGGGGGGTATTACTGTATAATAATACTCCACAAGAACAAAAGTTGTATAAAAGTTTGCTCCAAATGGGATTTGCAAAGTGTAGTAAATGGCCTCAAGTGATGTCACATGAGTCAAGGTTAACTAAATGTCCGAAAACCTTTAGAATATTGAAAGACGTCAGCTTACCAGACCTCTGTGGCCTGCTTTTCATTGTTGCTTGTAGCTAGCAGTTGTTTTTTTTGCGTTAGCTGCTATCCAAATCTCGAGAACAAACTGTCAGCAGTTGAATTTGCATTGTGAATAATGTAAGTGACACCTTCTGAAGAATATGTGTAGAATAAATAAGAATGTCTCTTGTTTTATTAGGCTACTGTCCGTTGTGAGTCTGGAGATGTTATGGGAGAACAGTGCTAGATATCTGGAGAACTCTTTAACTTCTCGGGCCATCTTCAAGTCAAATGTGTATCCAGTACTTCATTTAATGACCAAACTAAAACTAGTCATATTCCCTTTACCCTCCTCTGTACTGTGTGTTTAGTGCTAAAAAGCAAATGTTAGCATGCTAACACACTAAAATAACAGGGTTTAACAAGGTAAACATTATACCTGCTAAAGAAACAGCATGCTAGCTTTGTCGTGCACTGTATTGACACATTAGCTTCTTAAAGTTGCTAGCATAATTTCGATTCTGTTTTTATGTTATGCCAGCCATTTTTCTGTGAGATATTAATTTGTTTCTCTCTCTCAAATAAACAAAGTTCACCAGAACATAAAAAAATACTGTGAGTAGTAAACAACCACAAGGGTAATAACTGTCAAACCGCTAACTCAGGAGCAGGAGCTAACACAACAGTCTTCTGATGGTTGTTTATCAGCCTGTTTATATCAAACTACACTAACTCAACAGCTTTATAAAAGTCTGAATCTTAACTGTGTGTGTTTGCAGGATTCATGGATAACTCAGAAGTTGTGGCACATCTCTAATGTTTCTGTAATGTGGGTTAGACGATACTTAAATTTGAGCTGATGTTGGACGGGGTTCATTTAAGCTGGGCCAACATTCCTCAGTAGATTTCATAGCACAGACACATACTCCCCTGATCATCCACACGTGAGGAATAGTTTGTGCTATCTCATTTAGTCTGCCTGTTCGTGGTGCTAATGTTAACTGTGTTTACCAGTTGGTTCATGGAAATGTTGTGACTGCAGAAGAGATACGTATGAAGAGATATGATGGCATATGTGTCGCATGATGATGAGACAGGTGTTTCTGTAGAGGATTTCAGGTCTCTCAGCTCCTGCCTTGAATATCAACTCTGCAGAAAGTGGGTCAGTCGCCCTTCTGCTTCCCATTCCCCAGGTGGTTAGACAAGGAAAAAGCAACTTAAAGGTGGAAGGGTGCCAAGTTTTAAAATGAAACACTTGACACTTGAAGGTTTTTACATTTTCTGTCTCAAGCGGTGTGGCTGATTTCTGCTCTCTCTTCCGCCCCTCTTTTTTGTCCCCTGCCCTTCCTTTCCTCCTCTTCACAGGCTGTCAGCATCAATAAGGCCATCAACACACAGGAGGTCGCTGTCAAAGAGAAGCATGCCAGGAATATCCTCATATTGTCTGTGTGTGTGTGTGCATGAGGAGAGGAAGTGTGTTTGTCCTCCTTTAAGTGTGTGTGTTAGGAGCTGTTCTCCCATGGCTGCAGGGTTACTTTAGTGCAAGATAAAAACAACAAACTAAGTGTAACCTCATCATCTACATGTGGCCCTGCTGCAGAGCTAATTTAGTAATGTGTTAGACAAAACAGAGAGCAGACAGAGAAGAGCGCTGTTTGGTGTCTGCAGAGCTTACCCTCAATAACAAATATCTAGGGCTCATTATTTTTGTTTTTTAAATAAAAAAGGGAAGATTTGGAAAAGGATTTTTATTTATTTTAGAACACTAAACAGGGACAATTTCACCTATATATAACATAAATGCAAACAGTACAATGCAAACATCCGGTAGTTTAACCATGTTTAACTTAGGAGTACAGACTATTCTTTACTGTCAATAACCTAAGGCATTGTCTGACTCAATTTAAGCTTCAGTAATAAGTGTCCTCTTGCACCAAAAGAAACAACTTTTAGTAATGTAGGGACAAAAACATCTTAAAAATGTGTGTTTTTGTATGAGGATTGGTACAGAGAAGGACAATGCTTAGGTATTGACATCCCTCATAAGAATTCAGATATGAAACATCAAGATCAAGAGAGCCAGACTTACACCACACTAAAGATGTCATACATTATATTTAACCAGTTATATAATCCAAGTGATCCTTGACTTGTCCCCGTCACCCTGCATCTTGGGGACCCATCATGAAAAAGGCGCCCACACCTTCTGGGCGGCGGTCAACCGGCTCCCTCTCTCCAGCAACGCGGTGCTCTGCTGGAAGTTCTGCCACGTCTTCCACAAGTTGCTGCGAGACGGACATCCACACGTACGTAAAGATGATTACTGTAACCATTTCCAAACCCGTATAATAAAAAATATCTCTCTGATGTCTGATCTACATTTACTTCATTAAAACCCAATGAACCCTTTTCTATGAACTTTTCTCCCCCTGCTTTGTCTCCCTCCTCTCTGTTTCCGCTGCAGGTGATAAAAGACTCCATGAGGAACAAGGCTGATTTAACTGATATGAGCAGGATGTGGGTAAGGACACAGAGATTATCATTTTAATGTAGTCATATTCTCTGCTATGTATTTTAAATATTGATTTTAAGCTGAATAACAGACTTTATACTTCATCTTTTCTATCCTATCTTTATTACTCTGTATATATTTATCTATTACTTCATACAGTGCAGGAAAAAGTAAAGCACATTTGTTGTTTTTGCCTTTTAAATGATGAGAAACTGAACTAAAGAAGCTTGTTTTTTTTATTTACTAGCATTAAAGCTCAGCCACCTCCTTGTTAAACAGTCACATTACACGATTGTTACTAGTCATCCTGTTGTGTTGGAGTGACAGACGTTTTTGGCCCGTGATGGACAAAGCCATTTAAAACTTGCCAAGTGTGACTGTCAGAGCTCACAACATATCGCCCGCCAACTACATGCTGTTGTGGCTAACAGACGCTAACATTACATAAGCTAGTCTGATAGCTTCTTTGTGAGGTAGCAGCACTCAGGATTATGACATTATTGTTATAACATTGGCATTAATGGAAGTGAGCACAAGTGTCTTCACAGTATTGCGGCAGGCACCCCTGTTGAAATTCATGCTGTCTATTGTGTAAAGTTGTATGTTGCACTCCATTAAGCAACATGATCTGAACAGTCACCCTTTGTGTTAAGCAACACCGGTTTGGGTGGAGAGCCTGCTCTGTCCTGTATTCCTGGACTTAGGCTTGTTATTTTATCACTCAGTTTTTTGCTGATGTCACTGGGCAGGAGGATACAGGAAGTTTGGTCCCTGCGACCAGCGCTGTGGCCTCCATTTCCTGTTGTGTCATCACCACCCACACTCACGGACACTGCTCACGGAAAAGCAGAAGTGAGAAGCAATCGACCAAATCGCTACTAGATTCAACTTTGTCCATACTTTTAAAACAGGGAAATTCACACAGAATGACCTAAACTGAACCTGTTTTTCATGAGCTTTGTAGAAGCAGCAGGACAGAATATTTTGGCTGCTCTTTGCTCACTTTATTCGAGTTTATTGTCTGCTTCCTTCAGCCAAAATTTCCTGTACAGGCCGGAAAACACCAAATGATTTGCCTCCTCTTTGTTCTTAAAGCTGCAAGTCCTCCAGGATAAGAAAAGATTATTCGCTACCTTTGATCACGTCTTCTTCTTTCTCTTTCCCTCAGGGTCACCTGAGCGAAGGCTATGGGAAGCTGTGCAGCATCTACCTCAAACTGCTCATCACCAAAATGGAGTTTCACATCAAAGTGAGTCGGCCTGGCCTATAAAAAACCCAGCGCCAGTCTCCCTCATCACTCATTATCTTTGTCTCAGACTCTCCTTTTAGTGCGAGTGTGTCTCTGCGGGGGGGGATAGAAAATTCTGGCTTGTACACTAATGGCCTCTCAAGAATCTGTAATGTAGCCTTTTTATGAGACGAGCGGTGCAGGGACAGAGAGGAGGTGCTGATGCTATCGCAGGAAGATGTGGTTAGTTGTTGCACCCAAGGGTGACGGGCAGATTGCCAAGAGGTTACTTGAGAATTATGTGACCCTTTGGCACATAAAACTATTGATTAAGGTTTTATTTCACCTTTCTTTACGCTGTATTTACTACGTTTGATGTATAGACTTGCTCATACATCAGCAGGCCTCATAGATAACCATTGACCACACAGAAGAGGAAGTAGAAATCCCCTCTTCACACACCAGATAGAGGTCAATTAATGTTAAACCCACAGTCTTATTTAACTTTTAACAAGCCGACACCTTAAACTAAAAAGAGTATATAGCTGGATCATTTGTACCTGGAAAATATTCAAATCTAATGCGTACATTAGGTGCCTCACCTTAAAGAATTATTTTCTACATAGAGAGAAATGAAGGAAGCAAATGTTTGTATATTTTTGGGCTACTTTACTTTCAGGCAGAAGAGAAACAAGAGCAGTTTTTCACAGATTTTAGTGCTTCAGCAGCCAATCGACAGCCTGTTTGACTCAGAGCCAGGGTTTTGTTTTGATTGGCTCCAACAAGTGAGACAAAATCAAAGAACACACAGGAGCAGTCAGAGTCCAAACATTCGCCTGAGCGATCCATCAAGAGAACGTGGTTGTGGAAGATTTATTCAGATTGTGCATTCTGCTCTCATCAGCATTAGTTACAGATACAACAGGCAATTTAAAAATCACTAAACACTTCCTGCTCAGCACCAAACAGCAGACATGAATTTTAGCTAATTGCTGTTCAAATTTTGGCTTTAGAGCCACATACATGTATGTCCCTCATGTGTTGGTAGTAGAGATAGACCGATATGTTTTTTTCAGGGCCGATACCGATACCGATTATTAGTATTCAAGGAGGCCGATAACCGATATTTGGAGCCGATATTCATTTGCAAAATTTTAAATAATACAAACTCCAACACTTAACTTTGTTTAAATGCCTTTAAGCATATGTTTATTAAACAAACAAACAAAAAGCGCAGGGAGTTCCCAGGGTCAGCAGCATCTCTTATAAAGTTAACTGAAAATTTAAATAAATAAATAAATAACTTCCTGAAGTTTTATAAAGTAAATAAAACAAAGTTAAATAAAATTTGCAAAGAAATTAACTTTTACTCCTCTCCGCCGTGTGTGAGCACTCTACATGCACAGCTTTCACTGCTGATTGGCTGTTACCATGCCATGGTTCTGCGTGTAACCAATCAGTGCTGTGGGTGGGACAATGCTGGAGACAGAGTAGTGACTGCAGACAGAGAGGCGCGGCTGCATCAGAGCCAAAATAACCAAGTTTTAAATTGATCTCTTATCGGCTGTCGGATAATAAAAAAAAAAGCCGATGCCGTTATGCATCAAAAAGCCGATAATAGGTCTATCCCTAGTTGGTAGAGACCAAAAACAGAGCTCTAAGGAGGAGGAGTGTTAGGCTGAAATGCATCGGGTTACCAGAAACACGACTTGAAGTGAATAATAATGTTTCTCTGTAAATAAACAACTGTTTGCAAACAATTTCTTTCTTCTTCGAGTTTAACAGATTATGATTTGTTAGGGTTGTGTTTACAGCTTGTTTGTGCTGCCTGATATTGCAGGTTTCAGTTTAAAAGTAATAATATTGTAATATAAATGTTCTCAAATACACTAAAAGTCCAACTTGGAAAATTTCACTGAGGTATAAACCTCAAGTGTGTACTGAAATACAGTATTGAGTAAATATAAATGCACAGTCCAGCTTTCGCACCAGGCAAACAACCATATTTTTTATAAGTTAAAGAGTTTTATCAGCATGTTGATGGTTTTTAGACTTCCTGTAAATGTGTTCGTCCCAGATTGATGTCAGAAAAGGTTCAAACCTCTTGTCTTTTCTTTTAGAACCCCCGTTTCCCCGGCAACCTGCAGATGTCTAACAGGCAGCTTGACGAGGCGGGAGAGAACGACGTTAACAACTTGTGAGTGCGGCGTGTCGCTGCTTTGCCTGTTCTTATCGTTATTGCGGTAGATTGTCGAGCATGACCGCTGTGCTGGCCAGGATCCAAATGATAATGAGTTTCAGTTTTAATTCTCAGTCCGTGGTGACCAAAGTGTGAAATTAAATGATACTGCATGCATCAACTGTGTGCAGTTAGTGTGCTGTATCAAGGGGACTTTCCTCCAGCTTTGAGCGATCAGAACGCAGGAAGGAAATGATCCAGTGTTTTACAGTAATAGTGAGGAAACGATCAATTAGGATCATTTTGTTTAGGAAACGAAAAGCTTACACTCCTAACCACTGTGACACAATAAAGACAGACCTGCGTGCTAAAAAATGTCTGTCTCCTTTATCTCTCCGTCTCCCTCAGCTTCCAGTTGACAGTTGAGATGTTCGACTACCTGGAGTGCGAGCTCAACCTCTTCCTGGGGGGTAAGTTATTCTCAGACTGTTTGCTTTGTGCCCCCAGCTGTGCTTATCTGAGCATGATGACACACATAGACTGATGCACACTTTGACAGACAGACTGGACGACGCTGTGTGACTGATAGCTGCCCTGCACACAGAAATAGACCTAGTAGATGCTATCTGCGGTGTCATCGGGGCTCCACCTCGTCTGACTCAGTCTGCTACAACCCTTTTAATGGTTACACACTGTACCGTAGCCCTGTTGTTGTCTGGGTGAGTCAAGCTGGGTTAATGTCTCTTACATTATGGACAGAGCTAAAAATAGATGTCTGGGATGTGACCAGGAGCTCAGAGGAAATTGTGGAAAATCTGCCCACTCACATTCATTAATGAGCAGGAAATTATAGCCTCGCTTCTCTGTTTGATGTCCTTTATTCTGCATCCTGAGGTTGATGTTGACTTTAAATGGAGATAACTTCTAGGATAATATCTCTACATTAAAAGGACAAAATGAGAGTGTGTGTTCCCTCACACCCAAATCTCAAAGAGCTCGTCAGCTTCCTCCTCCGGTCTGGTGTATTTTAAAAACATCACGTCATCCAGGGGTTATAGAGGCCAGGCCTGAGGTGTCTGTGTGTGTGTGTGTGTGTGTGTGTGTGTGTGTGTGTGTGTGTGTGTGTGTTTGTAAATGTGTCTGTGTGTTTTGTAGCTGTGCAGGAAACCACGCCTCTGCAGTGCACACAGGCTCTCTGGGCCTTGCTTTTGGGGCTGGTGTGAGCAGGGTGGCAAGGAAATGAAAGAGGGGTGTAATGATGGAGGCAGAGAGGGAGGCGGACAATTACGTCTGTGTTCAGGTTGCTGTTTAGTCTGCCTCAACTTTAAATCGTTTTCCTGCCTCTTTTCAAAAAACAGGAAGCTGTGTGTTACTTTCAACCATTTTTACAAGTTAATTTTAGTGGCCAAGTGAGCGACGCACAACCTGAAGCATTAAGATTGTCCATGGCCTTTTTTAATCAATAATCGTCTATTGATCGTGTGTGTTTCCCAGTATTCAGCTCTCTCGACATGTCTCGGTCGGTGTCGGTGACAGCAGCGGGTCAGTGTCGCCTGGCCCCCCTCATCCAAGTCATCCTGGACAGCAGCCACCTGTATGACTACACCGTCAAGCTGCTGTTTAAGCTGCACTCCTGTGAGTGACACACACACACACACCTCTGTTGGTCAAACTGCATAGCTACAGACTGAGTAGAAACAGCACTCAGTAAAGGTTGCTCATTATGTTTGCTCAAAAAAAAAATGTTGAAAATGTTTTTTTCATAATTTTTCTATAGTGAACCTTAAAAAACTCAGCTAGACTTCAGCTTTAAGGGTGCTGTCATGCTAAATGTATCTGTCACCAGATGTGAATTTGAGTTGAAACCTTTTTTGCAACATTTAAACAAAACAGTTATTTGTTAGCAATGTCAGTCAAATCAGTCATTAAGTCAGCATGTTCATCAAGGTTTGCACATGCATGTGCATGAATTGCTGCAAATCACTCAAATCAACCTGATGATGCCGCCTGATCATATGCAAGTCCCTTATTTGAGTGAAAAGCAAAATGTATACCCCATAATTGATAAATAACACCCTTTTTACCCCTGCATTGTTGGTGGTAAATAGGAGGATCACTGTTTACTCGCAAAACTTGCGGAGACCGGAAAAGCAGCCGCTTAGCTCCGCCTACCCTCTCTGGCAGACCAACCACTGCTGGCTGATGGAAAACGCGTCACTAACTGGGCACCGCTTGAGATTATTTCTGCGAAAGTCGCCACAGACACCCAGTCTGTAATACTGCAAATGCAAAGGCTTTCATCAGTGGGCCACAGGCTCAATCACCATTGTGTTACCTCATTCTGCGATAGATAGTGACTGAACAGACATTTATTTAAATGAAAATCTTCAAGATTATGACATTAAATGTAAAAGCTAATGGTGATTTCTATAAATTGCTAACTATGTAATTTCATTTCAATCTGTTATTCTCTGTCCTGTATTGTATAAGAAAAAGTTTAATGTAAAAGAACTCTTTATCACTTTGTACATGGTCTGTAACACCTGCATTTGTAGAATATTTTAAATAGGACAAAATTGGTGAATGTCAGTAAATATTCTATATCCAAACAAGTGAATCTAATTATATTATTTTTATATAGTTTCTTTAGCAGAGTTGGATTATTGAGTGTCTACTTTTACCTGTAGCTCCTAAACGTTCTGCAGTACAGAAATACTGAGTGAATACTTAAAATGTGTGACGCTTCTCTTCA
Organism: Semicossyphus pulcher; assembly: GCF_022749685.1. Taxonomy (NCBI): domain Eukaryota; kingdom Metazoa; phylum Chordata; class Actinopteri; order Labriformes; family Labridae; genus Semicossyphus; species Semicossyphus pulcher. The sequence goes on along the minus strand of NW_027211692.1, from coordinate 18,918,212 downwards.
AAGATCCAAAGATGACATGCTCCTCTCAGACTTAAAGAATTTTCCAGACCCTGTGGCTCCTGAAACCTTCAAAGCCCCACCTGATTTCAAAAAGCCTTTGACTCTTTTCGACTTTGATACAAAACCCCATCATCCATCTGTGCTCTCAAACATTAAATAAAGACAGAATACCTGAGCAGGGTTTTTTTTGTCGCAGCACTGACGTGTTTGTGTTTTGTGTGTTTCCAGGCCTTCCAGCCGACACTCTCCAGGGCCACAGAGATCGCTTCCAGGAACAGTTCAAGAAGTATGAAGTTCACTTGCAGTCACACACACACACACACACACACACACACACAGAGCCGGTCACAGTTCCACTGTACTCTCATAATTTTGACTTTGAGGACTGAGCTCTTAGTACCGTGTTGAATGAATTTTCAATGTCTAACTCTCCTGCCCTTCTCACTCTGGTTGTCTGTCCTCTCCTCCTCTCTGTTTCAGGTTAAAGAGTCTCTTCTATCGCTCCAGTAACTTACAGTATTTCAAGAGGCTCATACAGATCCCACAGTTGCCGGAGGTGATGACCATCCTCAATATGTCTCACATTTTCCACATTTTAACCACACTGAAGCTCCAAGTTGACCCGTGACGGTTGTTACGTGTATTGCTTTCCGACTGGTTGATTATCAATGGTTCATGCTTTTATTAAATGTGTTTATTTTTTTATATTTTAGGACACCTTTAGCTGCATAATGCGCATCCTTCCCTAAATGTGACCATGTCCTTGTAGAAGTTCAAAATACTCGTATACAATAATAAAGAGACTAAAACAGTGCCTTGTGATCCTTGCAGAACCCTCCTAACTTCCTGCGTGCGTCAGCTCTGTCGGAGCACATCAGCCCCGTGGTCGTGATCCCCGCCGAGTCGTCGTCCCCGGAGTCGGAGCACGTCGTGGAGACGGACGATCTGGTGGACACAGACGTCCCAGCTCTGCCGGTAACTAAACTAAACAAGACAAGTATCCTCGATTGGTACCTTCCACTCAACTTGTTTTCTGGCAAACATGTCGGTAATCAGCCGCCAGAAATCTAAGAGGGATGTTTGTGGGAGTAGAAAGGAGATGACCTGCCAGCACACTCCCCTGTAAAAGTGTTTTTTTAGGGGGGGGATTTTTGGTCAGACTTCTCGAAACATCTGGTTGATATTCATGCTGCCATGGTGTGAATTATACTGACTTTCAAACAGCATGTGAACATGGAAGATAATGAAGTTGCTAATGGCACTTTAGCCTCGCAATCCAACTGAAACACACCTGGATCTGTGTGTCATAATAAGTGTAATCATTCTGCTATGGAAGACCAGGAAACTCACATTATTAATCCCAGATTGTTGATGAATAAAAAGTACTAGTTTAAGTCCTACAAAAAACCCAATTTTGTTTGAAACCTTCAGGCTGCCGTGGAGACCAAGTTTGACGACTTGTTTGGCACCTCGGCTGCTATAGACCCCTTCAACTTCAACAATCAGAACGGCATGCGAAAGGACGACAAGTAAGGCTGGAAACATGTTTATTTGTCCGCCTGATTTTTGCTAACAATTATTTTTCTTACATTTACCCATTACATTATGATGTACACCTGTTACATCATAATGTCCTACCTTGTTGACCTTTGGTTTGACTGTGTCAAATGTGACATATAATTAAATGCATACAAAAATCAAGCAGAAGTTCATTTGTATCTGTTATAAGTCACCTGTGCGGATACCATGGATGGATTAAATTTTTGATCGATATTTTGTCTGAACCCATCAGAGACCGTCTGATTGAACAGCTAACGCGGGAGATCAAGGCCCTCAAAGAGGAGCTGGAGTCCTTCAGACTGGAGGTAAAGAGGAGAAACTACACACTATATCTATAAAGGATCATATAAGCGAATCAGCTGTTCACTAACTCCGGTCTCTGTCCCTTCCCAGAGTGGTCGTCTGTGTCAGGCGCTGCGGGGGCGTGTCAATGAGCTGGAGGCGGAGCTTGCAGAGCAGAGTCACCTGAGGCTGCAGGCTGCAGGGGAGAGCGAGTTCCTCAAGGCGGAGCTTGACGACCTGCGGAGGGTGAGAGAGGACACGGAGAAGGAGCAGCGGAGCGTGACGGAAATAGAGAGTGAGACAAAATTTGTTGTTTGATAACAGTTTTTACCATAGTAGACCGTCTGAATCAAATACATTATTTAAATTAAGTTTTATGTTTCTGCCCTTTTTTTTATTATTATTATTCCTGTTTTCTTCATGACTGACTTCCGATATTTTAATTTGTTTGCAAAGATGGAAGCTTCTCGTCAAAATAAGAGAAAGCCATGGTTTTGCATGAAAAATGTATTTATTAAACTAGGCCTTAGCTGTAGATATATCTAACCCACGCTTTCCATCACCATAAATATTAATGATGTGTGTTGACTTGTGTTTCTAACCAGAAAAGGCTCAGGCCAATGAGCAGCGCTACACCAAACTGAAGGAGAAGTACACAGAGCTGGTTCAGAGTCACGCTGACCTCCTGAGGAAGGTGAGAATGATGAATGTTAACTTAAATACAACAAATCATTCTTCTTGTCCTTGTCTCTAAACGAGCCCTGAATCTTCCAACCTTAACTTCTGTCCCCTTTATCCCTTATACTCTCTAAACCCAAGGATCCAGCCTCTGTCCGATTTATTTTGATAAGATTTCTCTGTGTGTCTGCATCTGTGTCCAATGTCCCTCTGCATTTAATTGTGTTTATGGTGTCTGTCCGTGTGTGCAGAACGCAGAGGTGACGCGACAGATGACGGTGGCTCGGGCAGCTCAGGATGAGGTGGATGCAGTGAGGAGAGAGATGCAGGAGAAGGTGAAGGCAGCTCAGGAGACTGCAGACAGACAGGTGAGTACATACAGCAGGTCAACAACACAACTTCAACTCAGCATATTGCAGCCTGCTTGAAATTTAGAGGGACACAAAGATAATGGATTTTCTGTGTCCAGTGTAATTCAGAAGTGTTTTGTTTGGCATTTTCTAGTGTGTGCTAGATTTTGACTTGTCTTGCAGGAGAGGGAGCAGCTGGATCAGCTTCAGGAGCTGCAGAGGGAGCTGGTGTCCAGCAGGGCGGAGCTGGACTCCCTGAAAACGACTGTGGTCTCTTCACAACAGGTGACTCCTCCTCTCAGCTTCCTTACGCAACAGGATTAGCTTCAAAATGCTAACTAGAACCCAGAGTTGCTGCAAAAACTGTTATTCAACTTATTTTCAGCAGTCTTGATTTGATACATAATAATGGGTTGCTGATGTCACACTCTCGCTGGTATATCTCTTGTAGCGTTAGCTGTGAGATCCTGACTCCCAAGTGCAGAACCTGGATCCTTATTATGATGAAAAACTGCATTCATGTTGTTCATCTGTCACTCCCTCCATGTTTCACATCATCCCTCCTCTTAGTCACCGACTCTTCCTCCTACAGCAGCATCTCAGACACATCCAACCTCTGTCAGCTTTGATATGCTAATACATTTCTTTCACATCAGTGAGTTTGTGTTCAGTGTGGGGGGAAATTGTTTAAACAGGAGCAAAGTAGTTTTCAGCCTCTACTCGCGTTTGTCACGTTTGTACCAGGCGACTGACTGCGTTTTTTTTTTAAAGAAGAAGCGACAGCGGCCGTAAATTCTGCTTGTGTAAATGCAACCGCTTGTAACCGACTGTAATAAGAGGAGTGACTGAGAATAAGCCAAGAATTCAAACCATTAACCCTGACAACCCCTCTGATTGCTCGTGACTCCATCCGCTGCTCATTACCTCTCATCCGTCTCTGCCTCCCACTCCTCGCGTCCTATTTCTGTATCCACTTCTCATCCACTCTGTCACTTTCTGTCCTCCTCTTCCTCCATCTCTCGTCTCTTTCACACACAGCCCACATTTTATCGCTCTTGTCACATGCCTCCAGTGTCCAGATCTCACCGCAGCACACAGATTGCATCCATATTCTTAACAATTCTGTTTCTGCTTCGTCTCCAAACGTTTCTCCTTCTCTGTCGGACCTGATGGCAACCAGGCTGTAAGTCTCTTTTTCTTACCTGCATGACACTTTAATGCACATTTTTTTACCTCGCACAGTGACGATTTATTTAACGCACTCCCAGCAAACAGGATCTGATGCAACTCTTTGAATCCATGATTGTTGCATTGCAGCCTCAACCACAACTTCCCAGTGTTCGTTTGTAAGCTCAACCTCAACCCAAACCGCTCTGGAGACTGTACGCCTCCACAGACTTAAACTGAGGCAGCATTGTTATAAAGTCTGTCTGAAGTTAAAGTGTTTTTTATTGTGAGGTCAGAGGACTGATTTCATACCACATCCTGACATTGTTTTCTCAAAATCACTCCCCTTCGTGTTCGGTGTCCTCCATACAGTCGAGTGAGGTCCTCAGCACCCAGCTGGCCACCCTGGAGTCAGAGAAGGCGGAGCTTGTACAGTCCCTGTCCAGTGTAGAGGCGGAGCTTGTTGTCCGAGGGGAGGAGCTCGAGCGAGTCCAAAGCTCGCTGGCGACTGAGAGGGAGAGCGGGGTGAAGACAGCAGAAGGTCTGCAGAATCAGCTCAACGAGAAGGTGAATTGTCGTTTCCTCAATTATCTTCCTTAATTAGCTGTAATAAATCAAGCAGAGGGAGGCGCTGACAACCATTGTGTGCATTAAGCGTCTGTGTGTGTTTGTGCCCACAGGAGAGCAGGGAGCAGGAGCTGGAGAGCCAGCTGGTCGCCGCTCGCTGGTCCAGTCTGCAGGGAGCCGTGGAGGAGGCGGAGAAGATCATCCAGGACTCGCTGGCTCATATAGACGACCCGGCACACATCAGCTGCACCAGCTCCGCAGGTCAGAAGCTTTTATCTTAAAACACAGCACAGAGCTTCCCTCTTTTAGTGCTGGTATTCTAATATGCACTACAAAGTTTGTGGGTATGTGTCTTGAATGCAGTCTCATTGTCTTTTTTATCTGTAGACTACCTAGCATCCAGATGTCAGGCCTCTTTAGACTGTATGGAGCGGCTCCACTCTGCCAGAGAGGCCTTCAAGGCAGACAACACAGGTGAGAGCAATAGAGCTAAAGTTGACAAGAGGCCACACTCTCGGACTCACAGACTTTGAGGCATGTTCCCACTAAGTCTGCGAGGGCTTAGGGCTGTCCCACTGTCAAATCGTTAAGTGCATAAGGGCTCTCTCACAGACCTTCTGAGCCCTTCATAATTACTTTCTGTAAGTCTGCATTTCTGCAGACTGGACCTGAGGGAATTGCCCACAGGTCATAGCGAACTTTGTGACGTATACAAACGCCCAGCTCCCCCACTAAATGTAAACAAATCTTTATACATTGACGTAGTATTCAATTATGTTCAAACAAAAAAACTAAATGTAAACAATGCGAGCGTGGACAGTGACGGAACCGCGAATACGTTTATCTGTAAGTGACAACAAAAAGGCCTTTCTGACTTATGATACATTATTATTTATATTTGTTTAAATATGTAAACACTGTAAGACACAAATTCATGCTGGAGGTCGTCTTTTTTTGGTATCTTTTTCTCGCATCTGGTTTCCAGGCAACGTGTGATGCCATGATAGTGTGTCCCATTCCCCATTTTTATGCAGTCCTCAAACCCTCACTGACTCACGCACTGCACGCCTGACGCCATTAAAGTCTGTGAGGGTTCAGTCTCGGATCCCGTCAGCTATAGTCTGAGACGATATAGCTTCTGGGCACACCAGTGAACGTGCCGGGCTGTAGGCGACAAACGACTTTCCGTCAAGACTTCCTTTTCCGCGTGCTGCATTATTTACAGAAGGAGAAACTGTTTTCTTGTGATTTACTTGTTAATCATTGGTTTTACCTTTGCCATAATTTCAGCATCATGATGCAGATTTGTAAGAAGTAAAAATTCAAGCTTTGTCAGGTCTGTCCTCAAGAGGAGAAGAAAACCTTTAAAATGCTTGTTTGTTGAACGGAGGTCGGATCGATCTGATGCATTCGAGGATGTTGGATTCTACTATGTAGAATCTGTAAATAGCGATTAGTGAGGGTTCAGTGCTCAGGCTTCAGGGTGGAGATTGGGATTGGGCCCATGACTGAGCTAGTGTTTTATGCAAATGTATAAACAGTTGTTAATTTGAATGACCTGCAGCTTCTTTGCTAGCCAAAAGCAAACAAGCTATACGTATACTAACATCCCTACTGAGTAAGGCTCTATCAGCCTTATAGTCTTTCTAGATATAAATACATTTTATACTACAAGCTGCGTTTTTTGTTCACATAGAACTGAAGTCGACAAGTAGCTCTGTATTTAAAGGTGATATACTGTGCTGGACATGCTATCGTTAGCTAGCCACTAGCTTAGCAGCTATTAGCTTGCTAGAGACACTCATAATGCTTCTATAACTTATAAATATATTACTTTTTTCTCTAAATATAAAATACTACTTTTCTAAATATATCTTATCCTATAACTTGTGTAAGATAATGCCACTTTCTTTGTTTCAAACATATTTATTTGAAGAGAAAACCAGTTAAAAACCTCAGTAAAGTGCGCATGGAAGATTAAAAAAAAAAGCACATATATCTTCAGCTATACAAAAGTGATATAAGGTGACCAATGTTTTAGAAATGTTTACACATATGTTGACAGAGGCATGTGCTGAGTGCTGGATGCCTGTAAAATCCCTAATGATGTCAAATCACATCTTTGTCTAGGTGTATCTGAGCTGGTGCGAGTGGTGACCCAGTGTGGCCACCTGGTGGGCGACACCATCGTTCAGGGTAGTGCCACCTCCCACATGGTGCCTGTGGAGCAAGCTGATGGTGAGTGTGCATGTGAGAGAGAGTCTCCACTTCTCTCCTGATATTTATCAGTGGATGAGTCATGTACATGTTATAGCATGTCTGTGAGTAGTTCATACCTCTTCACATGTTACACGTACAGAAAGGCTGGGCAGCAGACATGTAAATGATTGTGTCTATATTTGCTGTGATACACATTAATGTCAGTGTTATATAGACTACAGACTCACTCGAGCATTATTCTCCTCTGCAGCTCTTTAAAGAGTCGTGTGTTCAGAACATGCATTGATAGAACAGAGTTGCTGGTTTTATATAGGAGCAATTTTTGCTGTATTTGCTCTCTTATGAGTTGTTCGCTGTCAGAGTAAGTCTAAACATGCCCAAATATAAGTGGTCTAATTACTGCAATTAATACCACTCATGTAGAGTTAAAACTGGGTCAAATTAAACCTGCGTCTGTAGTGCGGCTCTGGAAATCAATAAGGTCGCATCGATCATGTGTTAGTCCATACGTAGCTGATACAGTTGAGTGCAGCATTTGAAAGCATGTGTACAGTTTTATTCAAATCAGCTGCAGTCCTACATCCAAAAAAACAGGCTTGTTGAGGTCGTTTTTGTTTCCCTCTTCCTCCCATCGGAGTGTTTAACAGTTAGTTCTGCCTCGGGGGATGTCAGTGTAATTATAACTACAGCTACATCCACTAGTGGCTCACATCAGAGTTTACAGAAGGCTACATATTGTATGCGAATAAAAAAATTTAATGTAATATCACAGCATAAGATATAACAGCTTTAACGCTTAAAATGCATCTACATTATATACCTACAAGATTTGTGATGGTTGTCTTTCAGTGCCTGTTTGTGTATTATAATGGTAGTCATTTGTGCAACAACACATGCATCCCTCTCTGTCTTTGTCAGCCCTGTCAGAGAGTGTGAAGGCGTGCGGGGCTGAAGCTCTGGCTCTGCTGGGACAGATGAAGCAGCAGGACAGCATAGCTGCAGCAGACAACGGCAAGCTGAAGGCAGCGCTGGAGGCCATCCTGGCCACTGCAGAGGTTTCTACTTTATACATACATGCTAGGGGTGGGCGGTAGACCGGTTTCAATACCGTCAGCGCTGTCACGTTCTGCCACGATATTGATTTTGCAATACCGTCAATACCAGGATAAACACACACGTTTTGGTTTTAGTGCACAGACAAGGGAGCTTTACTTCCCCCTGTGTTTCCCACATATAGACCCGGGCAAGCCGCTCTGGTGTAAAAAAATACTATGATATAAATTTTAGGTCATATCGCCCACCCCTAGTACATGCTAATGTTTGCACTTTAATTGTGCAAGTAAAATCCTACAGTATTGATGTATGATTAACCACAGTAAAAAGGTTAAATTGTTTAAATGATTCCTGGTTTAAGAATTTTTCCTTAATACTGACTTCAGACTCTCTTTTTGCTTCTTCACTCAGAAACTGCGTCCCCGGGGTTTGGAGCTACAGCAGGGGGAGTTGGGAGATCTCGTGGAGCAGGAAATGGCTGCGACTTCCGCTGCTGTGGAATCGGCAGCTGCCAGGATAGAGGTGTGTGTGTGTTTGTTTTAGTGTGTGTTTAGCTGCAGTCATCTGATGGTAGTCGTGTATTTAAAAGTACTCGGCGTATGTGTGCTGACAGCCCTTTGCACGCTGTGTGAAAACATTGCCCCCTGTTTCACTTTACAGCAGCATTAACTTCAAAGCAACTGTTTCTGTCTCCTTTGTGCCTCTGTGGATCCCAACAGGAAATGCTCAACAAGTCTCGCGCAGTTGATACAGGAATCAAGATGGAGGTCAACGAGAGGTAAAACTCAGATTGGGGATGGGTTTAAGAGCTGAAGCAAAACAGACTGGGATCACATCTTTCCATAACATCACTTACAGCTCAGAATACGATTGACTGCCTCCTTGGTGAACTAATCCACAGACAGGGCCTAATATCTTCCACAGAAAAACTCTGATTAACTAAATACTTAAAGAATCTGTCATTTAAATGAGATTCAGTAAAGTCCAAGAACATTCAAACTAGATCTACTGAAAGATAAACCTCATTTCGTGTACAAGAATATTTCTGAAGTAGAACCTAAAAACAAACTTCTTTCTAAGGCTTGGCAGGAGGTTATGTTAAGATTAGAGATCAAAGAGGAGCGAAAGTGGTAAAAAAACGTATAAAGATTAAGAAACTGATTCATCTGTTTTGGATAAATACACGAGCTGAGCCTACAGATATGTTGTTGTTTCACGTGACATTTCAGTGCAGTTGCAAACGGTCACACACTGAGGGCTGATGTGCGAAGAATTTTTATCAGTTCAGCCACAAAGCCTGTTGCAAAGTGCGAAGTCTGACGCCAGCATGGTCTTCGTGTTTGTCTGCATGCATCAATGCGGACCTGGATTTAAATTCTCACTGTTATAATTCACTGTGAAAGACTTTACAACCAACAGGAATACCAGTTGTAGGGTTTGCATTATTCATCCAGACAGGGTAATAAATATATATCTGTGCAAATCAGGCTAATTAAAGTCATCTTCCTCTCGTCTCTATCACTGACTTAATTATTGATGTTGGAAAAGTTGTTTTCTCAGTAGCTACACCACTGCTGTGAGATCATTATTAAAAGAAACAAGCAGCCGCTGCAGCTGCAAGCTACAGTGAGATATAGGTCAGTGGTGCGTCGATCATGCAACAAGTCTATTTCCATCCAAGCCTCATTTCTTTCTGTTTCAAGCTCTGTCTTTCAAAATAAAGCTGCTCTATGATAAGATTTAGCTAACAAGATTGCAGTAAGTAGCATTCAAGATATTTGCAAACACAACACGGAACATACTTCATAATTTCTCACTTCCTATTTAAACAGAAAGATGTGTTTGTCTGTACACTGTGTCAGTGTTTGTCCTCTGCTCTGTCGCCCCCTGCAGGATTTTGGCGTCCTGCACAGAGCTGATGCAGGCGATCAAGGAGCTCATTCTGTCTTCCAAAAATCTGCAAAGGGACATCGTGGAGAGCGGCAGGGTGAGTTCCGGCCTCACGTCTCAAATTCTTACTTTTTCAAACAAAATCAAAGTATGTTGCTTTAAATGTTTCTTTAAGTGTAATAGATACATTTTATATTCACAAATGCATATCCACAGTTAGAGGGTCTGTTGTATAATAATAATAATATATTTTATGGTTCAACCAATCTGAAGTGTTTCTTTCTTTTAATCAGAATCAGAAATACTTGATTTATCCCTGGGGGAAAATTTGGGCGTAGAAATATGTCAAATATGTGCATTATATATACAGATGTGAAGTAAAGGAACTCACTGAATCCATAGCAATAAAAGTAGCTATAAAAATATACCTTTGTACCTAGAATCATGTAAGGCTGTTCTTACAGTGAAATGCAGTCTGCCACACACTGTAAACATTAGCGGTATGTATTGCCGTGTGTAGTACAGCATATGCAAATCTTGTGAATATCCACATTATACTGTTTGCAGGTGGCTGGAACTGAAATTATGTGTTGATAGTTTCAGGTTCTTCCATGTCCGAATTTGCTGTTTTTTCTGGTCTTAAATTAAAGTAAACTTGTAATCTTTGGTTGGTCCTTTGGTCCGACTAAAGAAGACACTCTGAGAAACAGTTTTCGGCACAATTTTTTTAAATGTCCTAGACAAAATTATTAATTTCTTTATCAAGAAGACTTGTCAGTTTAATCTATGTTTAAAGATAAAGATTAATTGCAGCCCATGTGCTCAGACCAAAGAGTAAAAAGTGTTTCATGTATTAAATATTTGAGTATTCCCTGTTCCGTCCACCAGGGGGCAGCCTCCATGAAGGAATTTTATGCCAAGAACTCCCGCTGGACTGAGGGCCTGATCTCTGCCTCCAAAGCAGTGGGATGGGGCGCCACGGTCATGGTGTAAGTATCAGTCCTCCCCTGAGTGTCTCTTACAGAGTGTAAAAGTGCTTATGTTCACAAACATAGCAGTGAGAAAGTGTGTTGTAAGCAACTCTGTTTGCTCTGAGTATATTCTATTTCCTCAAGAATGAAAGAGGTGACCTTTACAGGGAGATAAATGAAGAATAAACACAAGAGTGTAACTCAGGTTTTAAGCATGGAGATCATCCATAAATCTGGTCTTCCTCCCTGTATGGCTCTTGAGTTTATTTTGCCTTCACAGAGACGCTGCTGATCTGGTGGTGCAGGGAAAAGGGAAGTTTGAGGAGTTGATGGTGTGTTCACATGAAATAGCTGCCAGCACAGCACAGCTGGTGGCTGCCTCTAAGGTGAGTAATAATACATAGTTTCATACAGTCTTTTTTAATTAGGGATATAGGGAATGACTTTGTGGTTTGTAACTTTTAAATGAAGGACTTTAACTTGTACAGAGTGTGCTTACAGTGTTAGTATAAGCAATTTTATTTAAGTAAAGGATCTGAGTATGATCTCTTGTCTGGTTATCCTTCTTCCTCTCAGGTGAAAGCTGACAAAGACAGCTCCAACCTGCATCGTCTGCAGCAGGCGTCCCGCGGCGTCACACAGGCCACAGCAGCTGTCGTGGCCTCCACCAAGTCTGGGAAGTCTCAGATTGAAGAGACAGGTGAGAGAATGACACGAACTGCGGAGTCAGAGTGTTTGGTGCTATAACTGACAGCTGGTTATGTCATTGAAACCCGGGAGGTGTTTGAACATGATTTGTTGTTTTCGCACAGAAACAATGGACTTCTCCAGCATGACTCTCACCCAGATCAAACGACAGGAGATGGATGCACAGGTGAGCAGCAGAACACATACTAAACTATCAAGCTCAATGAGCCTCGTATCTGGGTTTTGAGTCTTAAATGAAAAACACATTATTGGATTCCTTCCTAAACTTTTTCCATCCAACAGTTTTCTGTACGTGACTCGTAAAAATAAAGATCTGTTCAGGATTTTCATGTTTCCATGGAGGGAAAGACAAGTGTGCATGTCTGTGTTTCCTCAGGTCCTCGTCCTGGAGCTGGAGACTCGTCTTCAGAAGGAGCGGGAGCGTCTGGGAGAGCTGAGGAAGAAGCATTACGAGCTGGCTGGTGTGGCGGAGGGCTGGGGCGAGGGAGAGGAGGGTGAGGACAGAGGGCAACCTCTTTATAATACATATGTACCTTAAAATATTGTTGTAATATTGACTAAAATGGCTCTGTCTGCTTCCTCCACAGGCACAGGCTGAGATCTGGCGCCCTGGTCCTCCCCCTCCTCTTCTCTCTGCCTCTTTCTATTTATACACACACTTTTCAGTCTCTTTCTCCCTTGTTTTCTTCTCTCTTCTTCTGTTTGTTATCTAAGCCAAATTCAAAGGTGCTTCTTTTTCTAAAACCTGCTTCTCCACCCGCGTCCGAACGCTTCCACAGAGGACAGCACCAAGGGCTCAGCGACAGGGGAGGGGCATTAAATGGAGGAACAAAAGGAGTGAGACACAGCCCGACTTCACAGCCTCCCTCCTGCCCCCCACCCCCCCACCCCCGGGACTGTGCTGGTGAAAAGCAGTCAAAGCAAAGTGGATCCATTCTACAGAGTATTTATTGATATTTCCTTCCCTTTTTTTTGGATAACGCTGCTCCATCAAGGAGTAACAGCGGAGACGCTAAGAGCACAAGTTCTACTCAAGACATCCCAGGATGCACTGCACAAAGGGCCAAGCTCTCAGCAGGAATACGGGGGAGATCAAAGACTGTCGCTGCCTGACCCCAGCCTCAAAAATCATGTCTCTGTGTAACATAGATGGCATGCATGCAGTGTTTTGTTCCACGTTGTGAGCTTACGAAGCTGCTCTTTAAGTGTCCGTGCAGTTTATAGTCTCTTCCTATTCTTTCCTCACTGTGAGTTATCACCGTATTAAGTCCATGCTCGCTTCACCGGCTGGTTCACTGGACTTTCTGCCTTTCACCTCTCCACCATTGTACCGACTGTGACTGTTAACTCGAGCTGAACCCTGTTGTTTTTTTTTGTATTTTTATCGTGCTAATTTTAACAGACGCTCACGTGGAAACTCTTAAAAAGGCTCAGAGGAGTCTGGGAGCGTTTTCAGAACAGGAAAGTGGCACCGTTCTTTTTCTTCTCCTCGCCAGCTTTGAGACGAGCAACTACCTCATGCTACATCGTCAGAGGTAGCGGTGCATCATGGGAAGATCTGATGAGAGGGAACTGTTGCCTAAACACTAAGGACATAGGTTAATTTTTCTTTTTATTGGTTAAGGGTGTTTTTATAACGAAGAAAAGCAGCAACACTTAATTTGCTTGTCTGTTTCCTCGGCAACAACAGCTCAAGTCTGGTTGAAAAAGCTAAAGTTGTAAAATAAACTTTCACACCCTCATCGGTGCATATTTTTTATAAGTGTCTACAGCAAATCTGTCATAGAAGCAGGAGCCGCTTTGGAGTTGGAGCCGGATCCAAGACGCATAATGAACTTGCAAGACAACCGTGCTCCTGGAGATGACAAAAGGAAGTCCTGGAAAAGTCTAACCTGAATGTCCATTTTGGGAAGTTTGAGGCTGCACAAACCTTTTATCCGTGAAATGTGTAAGATTTCTCTGGTGTATCACATGATCCTGCCTCTTCAAATAACCCTGCAGGACTGTTTGTTTTATAAATCCTTCATTGGACCACGAAAGGACGCTGAAGTTTGCAGGCTGCCGTGTTTTCAAAAGCTTCCTCAAGACCAAGTAGCTGTGTATATAAACTACAAGCCTTTTATTGTTGGAAATAATCTTTTCATCCAAAAGCACCACTTTTTGCATCTCTCCAAGTAAGGATTCAGTTTAATTGAATTAGGGATGCAAAATGGTGCACATGAAAGCTACTCGTAACTAATATAAGTCATTACTTTTTCCATAAGAGGTTATTTAACCGAGTTTCCTACTGAGACGGATGAAATGACTTTCAGCTCGCTGCCAGTGGACTCTGTGAGAAGACTGATCATGCCTTGAGATGAGTAGGCCTCCATTTTCAACCCTATCACCTTATTTCTTCTTCTTTCTGTTTTACAGTGGTGACAATGACTCTCCTGGAGTTCGTCTTTCTTTGTCTTAACATGCTTAGTTTTGACGCTCTGCTTCAGCTGTGTATCGTACAAGTAGTGACACTGGTTTATTTAACAGAGCTGCTCGAGTAGTATTTGCCAATAATTCTTATAAACTAGCTTAAACCAGTTTGAGCAGCAGATGGGTGAGTCGAACAGGAAGAGAAAAGTGTTTTAATAGTGAGAACCTAAAGTAATTTTCTCATTTGCTGCTCCAACCAGGTTTAAACAAACAGCAAGTATTATTTGCAGTACTGTCGTGTGCAGGTCTTTGTATTTAATACTGATTTTAGACGTGTTCTGTCACTTCTTCAGGCTGGGCTAAACAGCAGGTTTTAAGATCCACTTTTTACAGTATTTCAAGTGTCTTGAACGATGAATTGAACGCACCTTGAGTGATGTTTGGTTGTATTTTTTTTGCCCAAATATTCTTTATTAACCTCTCTCTCTTTGCGTCTTCTTCTCTCTGGGGTCTGTGTCTGTAGTCCAACCAGCTCAGCCAGCCTTTCAAACTGCCTCACACTGTAGTCAAAGAGAAACAAATACTCACATAGCAACATTGAAATATGTCTTTGTATGATATACTAAAACTCTGTTGGTGGGTTTGTTTTTATTTTTTCAGTTTTTGAAATAAATATTTCAACTTGTTAATACGGACCGAGGCGTGGCAGTGTTTTCTTACTTATTTGTTTGTGTTACTTATGAAATGTAATTCGAGAAGAGGGAAACAAGTTATTTTTAGACCGTTAACCTTGTGTTTTCTGTTTTTCCTCAACAAAGAATTATTCTAGGAAAAGGTGGACATCACATAACAGTCATTGATTGATAAATTGCTTCAGCCTCCAAGAGAAAAAGCTCGAGGAATTCCCAGAAAATGAATCCATGTTGCATTTCAGCTTTTTCCTGAAGGAGATCATCACTGGCTGCTTGTTTGTGTTCGCTCAATAACTTGCACAGGAGCTGTAACCTCACGTCTACATCACAACAGAGCTAAAATCTTAATGCACCTAATTGATTTTTTTGGAGGTGCATTTCCAGTAAAAACAGTGAGTCATGCAACTTAAAGTGCTTTGTTGGCATTTGACTTAGAATAAAATGATATCAAATAAAAGACTGAAAAGTTTGTATAAATAAATTACAACACAAAGTACCCTGAACACACTGATATATATATGAGAGGCACTGCAGGACTTGAATGAATCTGCGTAATCTGAAACCACTGTGCTGAGATTACAGAAATCACTAATCCCAGCTCAAGTTTGCTCCAGGATCAACCACATCTTCAGATAAGCGACTTATTCCCTCGTATCTGCAGACTCCCACTGAGACGGTTACAAAGAAAATAAAAGCTACACCTTATGGCACAAAGTTTTTTATCAACCTCTCCTGATATTGATTTGTTTGAATATATCCAGCTTTAAAATTAATGATCTCTATGCAAACTTGAAAACTGGAAAGGAATGTTATCCTCCATAACGGTTAACGGGCCACACCTGCTGTCAGGCACAAAGACCAGGTGTGGCTCATTAACCAGCAGCCAGCACAGTAAACATGCAGGACTGTTTCCCAAAATGGCAGCAATTCTGTGGTTTGTTTAATCCAGTGTTTGATGAACTGTTGCTGCAGAGTGGCAGACGTGTTTGATGTGACATTTGAGCTCGAATTAAATGTTACTCACCAAATCCACAGGCTCCCTGGTAGTTGCCAGGTGAAAATAATTAATGGTTATTAACTTCTTTGTACTATGTTGAGCCTCGAGCAGGGGCGGCTTTCAGAAACAAACTTCCAGATAAATGATCTGACATCAGATGCATAAAAACTACTTCTGGAGTACCTTTAAGGCGGAAGCTGAGAATGGCCTTTTTTTTTTTTTCTCACAACAACATTGCTCCGTAAAATAATAAAGAATTTTCTCTGCATTGTACCCGAAACTCCCACAACTAATTTCTGTCATTTTAGCATATTAGACCATGCTTAGGTTGAGGGTTTGTAAAGTTACATGAGGATCATACAAAACCACTTCAACTGAATCCTAGAACAAACATAGGAAGGTCCTCTTCTCCAATCTTGAAGTGGTCTTTAAAGAATCGTGAACTTTTTCCTTGATCCCCAATCAGTGAATGAAATACAAATTTACATTTATTAAAACTCTGTTTGCCTTTAATCAATATTTCCTAATACTTATACCCTGTCATTAGTCTGCTGCCTCAATGTATTAGCCATTTTAATCAAAGTCTATAAAGGGATGCTGCTGCAGGATGCCATGTAGCCGGTGGCCTCGTGTCTACGACTGAATCACAGCAGTGCTGATATTCAGTATGACATCACTCCCTCTCGTGTGATATTGCTTAATTAATGACACATCCAAACTGGACTATCCATCCATCCATCCATCCATTATCTATACCAATTATTCTGTTAGGGGTCGTGAGGGGGCTGGAGCCTATGCCTATGCTCACACTCACACCTACGGGCAAATTTATAGTCACCAATGAACCTAGCCAGCATGTCTTTGGACTGTGGGACGAAGCCGGAGCATGCGGAGGGAACCCACACATGCACGGGGAGAACATGCAAACTCCACACAGAAAGGCCCACTTCTGTCTAAACCAGGGTTTGAACCAGGAACCCTCTAGCTGTGAGACTATAAAGCTAACCACTTCAACACCGTGTAGCCCCAAAGTGGACCAATCAAGAGTAAAATAAATACATTTTTCAATTCATTTTATTAACTGGTTGATGGAAATATTTTCTGGATATTATTCATCAATTTTGCTTAGTTTCATTTTAACATGTCCGATGAACTATTATTACTTTTTGTCAGGGGTTTCAAACTTACACCACTTCCATGTAACTACCATCATGAGAAATCCTCAGTCTTATAGTCAAAATGCCAGTATATTCGGAAATTTAAATGCTGAGTGAAGCAAAACAGACAAAAGACTGTTACATTTTGTGTGTTTTTACAGTGGAAACAGCTATACAAGTGTTCTTTTTGCATAGATTTAGGACTTAAGATAAGCCATCTTTGTCCTTCTAGTACACTAAGAGAAGAAATCTTGGCCTAACTCTACATAGCTAGATTTTCTGAAAACCTCCTGATCCTAACAAACCTTAATCAGTACACTGTGCTCTCCACTTCCTTCAGTTTCCTGGTATCATCCATGTCTTCATTCAGCAGTTACCTCTGATCCGATCTAAACCCGTACAGATTGCAGTGGTGCTGTGTTGTTTTGCTCTGTGCTAGTGAGCTGCCACGTGGGTAATGTGGTGGGTGGTGCCTGTGAGAAACACTGAGAGGAGCTATTTATAGTCTCTGCAGTCCTGAGCTGGGCGCCTTACAGCAGGTCTCCTGGCAGCAGCAGCAGCAGCAGCAGCAGTAGTGTGTCTGTGTTTGTCTCCCCTCTGCTCTCCTACACACGCAGGATCCAGCAGGGAGCAGCCAACCTCTCATATATGATACTATAAATCAGCAGGTCTACTGACAAGTACAGGCTGATCCTTTCAAGTCCCCTGTGTAGAGAGAAATGTACTTACAGCAGGTTGCATTAGAGGGAATGAAGGTGTCATTATGGACCTGTGTGAATGAAAAACACAATTCACATTTGCTTTTTTATAAATATTTTATGAATTCTTCATTTAAATATCAATGTATCCCCCAAAAGGAAAATGAATTCATGTCTATGTTTTGAAAGAAGGTAGATTAAGAAAGTTGCTGCACTGATATGAGAAAAAAACCTACATTTGTCATTTCTAGCCTAAGAAAAATAACAATTTAAAGCTTATTTTGTAAAGATTTTGTCTCTAAAGACTCAGATTGCAACCAAAAGTATCAGTACAACTGTTCCATCTTAACTACATTGGGTTAATAAAACAGGGTTTCTCAGCAGGCCCAGCATCCTCTCCTGACCTCTCGGTCGAAACAGAGTAACTGCAACATGATCACATAACATCAGAGTAGGCCTGCTTTTTAACGTGTAATTAATGCTTCATCCTAAACTGTAAAAATAATAATAATAATAATTCTTGTTAAACTACTCAAACATTGCATGCACAGAAGACACAGCACTGAGACACATATTGTTCCACACTGTGCATTATCCTGATTAAGTTGCACTGAATTAGACTGGATTAGTATTCATTGCCTTTTCTTCATCATTTGTCTGCCTGGAAACCACTGATGATGTTGTCATCTTCAAGTTTAGAGCTGTACAGAGTTGGATAATTATTTACAGTTTGATACACCAAGAAACGTGTGTAGGGTTTCGCCATATAACACTAAAAAAAGTTGCTATAACTCCTGTTTTTTTATGGTTTTAATTGACACATGGTGCTGCAAACATCTGTGAAAAGCACAGACATTAAAACTTA
The DNA here is from genome assembly GCF_022749685.1 of Semicossyphus pulcher. NCBI lineage: Eukaryota > Metazoa > Chordata > Actinopteri > Labriformes > Labridae > Semicossyphus > Semicossyphus pulcher. The sequence continues at coordinate 18,899,948 of NW_027211692.1, read as the reverse complement.
CAGCGATCACTTCTATCCTTCTCACTGAACTTGCTCCCGGTCACAATGGACGTCTGTATTAAGAAGCTAAATAAACCAAACCACATTCAGGCAGGGCCTGTAAAATAACAGAACGCCCCTGAGCTTTTTAAGGAGCTGTAAACTCAAAATAGATCAACAAACTTTCCCTTTACACTTCTAGAGGAGATTTATAAGAATCCAGTCCTCTGGAGATTGCAAAGACATTTGTTACTTTTCAAACTGGAATGTTGCAATGTGTAGACTATAGACGTTTGTCTTTACTTAGTTATTTCTGCAAAAGTTTATTTGGTTAAAAAATCTTCACATCTACAATCCACAATAGATAAAACTGTGAAAACATCAGGATTGTTCACTTTAAAAGTCTCCTACTGGACACAAGATGTCACACAAGATGTTTGTGCACTGAGAGCTTAATTTTCCCACAACTGACTTCCAAACTGTGTGATTTAGACAACTGCACTGAGATTGAAAATCCAAGTGACCTAAAATTAACTTAAAAGGTCTCTTGCATGATATAAAACATATTCAACTTTTACTCTGCAGCCGGAGGGGCCTGTCTGTGTAGGCCTACTCGTACTTTACTTGAATATTTCTATTTGCTACTTCTTTATACTTCTACCCACCTACATTTAAGTTTCTCGTATTTTTGTTCTTTTTATCTTTCATTTGTTTCCAAGCCGTGCAGAAGTTTTGTTTGCACAGTTAACCATAGCTTATAAAACCTGGGCTAATCTCTCACACGCACAAAACCAAACACTTACTTTGAAGAGGCGGCTGATTATTTCGGGAATCTTTAAGACTGCTTTATGAGCTCTTTATTTGTTTAAAACGATATAAATACTTTGAAAACATGATGAAGAAAGAAAATTATGACCTATTCTATTCTGAGCCCGGCCGCTGTAACACATTGTGATGAAGGACGGAGGAATTCAGGTTGTGGAGGATACCTGAAAGGAACAACCTTGTATATTGCAGCACAGCTGGATGCTCCTTCTGTTTATGGAAGATTTTATCTGAATAGGAGTGCGAGCCAAAGTGTCATCACTCAGGCCGCCCTCACAGAAGCCCTTTGAATGTATTGTTTTGTGCTTGCCTTGCACATTGCTCTCCGGCCTCGGCCCGCTTTTGAGTGCCTGATACAGATATGAGGTCACAGGATGAGGAAAAAGCCTTCCCCTCTCTGCTGAGGCCCGTGGGCACGTCTACCCGAGTAAACAAACAAGCAGGCGGCACGTTGCCCCCCCTCAGGGCCCGATGATTTCCCTCAAAAACAAGGAAGAGCCACAAAGGCAGCTTTCAGATACTGAGGCAGACGACCAACTGGGGACGCTCAGTCGCTGCTTATCGATCATCAATATCTGGTTCCACTTAGGTTTATAGCAGAAGCTTTTAGAAGTGAGACATTTTTATTTTCACACAAAAGTTATTCAGTGTTCTCGAGAAGCAGCGGGATGTTGTTCTTTGTGCTACAACTCAGCAGACTTCAATGAGGAAGATGAAGCGTTTGTGTTGTCTGTGTGATGCGGCTGCTAAAGTAAATTAAAGCAATTAATCACAAACAGCAGCATCATTACTTGGCATGTGGCTGCCATTTGTATTGTGTTTCTTCCCTCAGCAGTACTTAGATGTCGCGCCGGTGGTTTTGTGTCTGTGTGTTTCTTTGTGTGTATGTGTGTGCATGATGGATGATTACTCTGTGAGCCATTAGATACTCCAGAGGCCTCTGTGTGAGTGTGCTGCTGAACGTCTGTGTCTGTGAGGACTAAATGTGCCACAACAATGACAATATAAGCAGGAACAGTTTAAAGGTACGCTTATAGGATATGGGTTTGAAATTAAAGCTGAGAATATCAACACAATTCAAGCCTAAATGCCTTAATGCAGCAGGAGCTTGTTAGGTGTTAGCGTAGCCTAGCATGAGGATTGGAATTGGGGAAATTGCTAGCCTAACTTGGTCCAAAGATAATGAATCCTATCAGGCTCACCGGTTAGCATCTTAAATCTAATTTGTTTAATCTGTACACAAACTGAAGTGTGAAAATAACATTTTACAAGCACTTTAGCAACAGTGGAGACGAGCAAGTTACTGATCCAGGTCAAGGAAAAGTGTTGCACATAACTCTGTTAAAAACATTTTAATACTTTCTTCTGTTGAGATTAAACAATTGAAATGAAATCTGTTAATAAATGAGCTTTGGAGGTGGTGGTTATCGGATATTGTTCCCTTTGGACGGAGCCAGGCTAGCTGTTTCCGTCTGTTTCCAGTATTTATGCTAGGCTAAGCTAACTGGTAAAGTAAGCTGCTGCCTCTGCCTCATATTTACAAACATGACAGAGGTTTTAATCTTCTCTTCTAACTTTATCTAATCTTCTCCCCAAAACTTTTTCTTTAAGATTCGGTCTTACATTCATGATTAAATTTGAGATTAAGGTCAAAACAAAAGTAAAACATGCAGCGCTAGCATACACTTGTTATAATGGATGAATTCGAATAAGACATATGTTTCTAGTAGTCTTTATATCTTTAAACAAACTCTTAATATATTGTTCGCTTCTATCTGCTGTAGACACCACTATATCATTAAAATTAAAAAAAAAAATGTAAATGCTTCACAAAAACAAACTGATAAACCAACAAAGTACTTAGTAATATATTAAGAGTTGTTGGCTATTCAGTTAGCACTGTGTGAGTGAGTGTGTCTGCAGGCCAGGGACAGCATGAAAGCACATGAACCAATGCCATGTTAGGATACAAGTCCTTATTCGCCCTCCTGTCTTTGTAAAGTGCAGTGTGTGTGTGTGTGTGTGTGTGTGTGTGTGTGTGTGTGTGTGAGAGACTGTGTGTCTCTGGGCAGAGCAGACTGTATGTTATGTCGTGCAGACTGTATTTGGAGGGTCACATGTCTCTACATGCAGACCTGATGGTGTGTTTTCATCATCATGGCTCCCAGGTTAGTGATAACCTTTTTAAATGTTACATCTTTGTATGATGACATAAAAAACAGACGTTTGCAGCTTGTTAGAAATACAAAAAAAAGTGAACAAAACTGACTTTAAATCCAACATGACCCAGATGTGATCGTCCCCTTCCGCCACCACATAGGTTATGTGAACATCTGTAAAAATCTAGGTCACATAGGGTTAGGAATCAAATTGGTGTCCTACTCTGGCCATTTTCACATCAAATTTAATCATTACACATGTATAGTAATCCAGACAGCCAGGCCTGCCCTACTTTTGCATCCCAGGGAGAGAGAGGGGCACAGACGTAAACATAGACATCAGCACCGAGAGGCGGTCAGGTCAATCAAAGAGACAGAGGAGGGGTGGGCACGGCGGACCCAGACAGAGCATGACACCAACTCCTCCGCTGCTCCCATTTAGGAACTAGAGAAGGGGTTGCTAGGAGACCTCGCCCAATGCAAACACAGCACCATCTGCTGCAGTGAGATTTGGAGAGGGTGAGCCAAGTCGGACAGGGAGAGATATCAGGAGGATCATTGGAAACAAGACTACAGGGAGAGACAGAGGAGGACAGAGGGAGGAGACAACAGGATAAAGGATGATAATTGAGATGAGAGGGAGAGAAGGAAAGAAAGATAAAAGAGCAAAGGGGAGAGGGAATTAGGAGGAGGAGGAGGAGGAGGAGGGAGGGGAAGGGAGGAAAATAAGCATGATGAGAAGCTTGATTAATGTATGACTAACAGGTGTGACTCTTATACAACCCACACATAACCCTCCTACACACACACACACACGTGCAAATCTCACATCATGAGCATCATCCTCACTTCACCCCTCACATATTACAGATTGTGTCAAGATAAGATACGCACTACAACAGTTTTAAATGATATGGCCAAAAAAAATAATGTGCATGCTAGTATGTGTTTAATGTAAGACGAGAGATACCCAGATATTACAAGCCATTCAGAAAATATAACTAACTACACAAAATGTAACTTGTGGTAGATTAGCCTCCACTGTAATTACTTTTTATTTATGTGTCCCCATCCCTCCTCTAACGGGTAAGAAGTAAAATTCATGAATAATAAAACATACCAGTTCAATACACTTGACTTTTCATCTTTTAGCCCTGTTTTGTTCCACAAACACCCATGGTAGCTAATCTTAGCCTATGTTAGCTAGCCGTCCAACAAAGCTTAAAACGTATCAACTACTGTACATATTTGGTCAAAGTCAATTCAATTCTAATTTTTTGAAGCCATACATCACCATAAACAGTATACACAAAACTTTTCAGGGCGAAAAAATACTTAAAACAGCTGCTAGTTAAGGCTAGCTGACAAGATAGCATTTAGCAGCAAAAAGACGGGATAACAGACAAAAAAAGACCCTAGAGAGCAGCAAATAAAGGTTTTACATCTTTCATATCTATTTTGGCCCCCAATATCTATCAAATGTTAATCTTTTTTTTTTTACAACCACTCTCCTTCTTTAGTTATTTCTCTGTAAAGAAGCTGTGTAACTCAAGAGTTTAGAATTTAGCATGACTTCAGTCACTTGCGGCTGCTTTGGTCACGGTTCAAAATTTATAGTCTTGCTTTGAGACATAAGAAACTAAGCTTATTGATGTCACCAGGATTATCTCGAGATGGATTTCAGACTTTAAATTTCTTAACAGAAGGCCAGTGTTGTACAGTATAGTGAAGTTGAAAAGGTGTGGCCTATTTAATGAGCAGGGATGGTTTCACAAAAGACACTGGGGCAAAATGTACGACCCTGTGTTTCCGGAGCTTGACTACTAGAAATTAAAAGTCAAGCATTCTTAGCTTCTTCAATGCATATTTATTTTTAACTTGTTTTTAAAATCACTCATGTCACACAAGTGTTCTTTAAAAGTTCCCCAATATCAAAATATAACGTTGCATAAGGAGAAACAACCAGGATATTCCATACAGATATCAAGGTGCATTTTATTAGATGAAGATCCAATGATATATAGTCAACATCAGCATCCTCCTTTACAAAAGACATTAAAATTGAAACATTTTCAGTAAAAAAGTAGTATCGTACAGCCAATGTGGGGTACCAGAGAGAAAGCATGACATGACCTAAATCATATTCATTCATCATCGTATGGATCATAGATAAAACACAATACATTAACACTATTTACAGTCTGTAACACAGAGGTTGACATGAACGGTAATCCTCATGGTGAATACAGTAAATAGAATATATTCATATATTAAGATCTGTTGTTTACAAAATCATAATGCATTATATATATCACAGAGAAAGGCTATCCACAACCTTGGCTTTCAGCTATACACACGCCCACATTTTGCAACACTTTGCCCAAGCAAAATGAGTTCTTTTGTTTGGTCAATTTATTGTTGATGGGTGGGATCTTTGGTTGTGCTGGGTTTAATGTCGCAGCCTCCGACTGAGCAGTCAGCTGCTGGGTGTTACTGAAGAGAGCAATTTGGTATCTGGAGGGTTTTAAACGGGACTCGCCAAAAACAGGGCAACTTCTTGAGCAATGTTCGTAACGTCAGGAAACTGTGTGACAAACAGGGCAACTAATTTAACTTCTCTAAACCAGGATCACATTTAATCTTTAAAGCTTCGGTGCCATCGCAGAAAGATCTCACTGCTCAAATGGACTGAGATTAGATGTTGTATTACAGCACAAGATTTAATCGCAACTCTAATACTCACAAAATGTTCCTGTTCACAAAAATGTGATGAGGACCGAGCACAGAACTGGTCAGAACACTTGATTTTACTTCATGCATGAATTAACGTTGCATTTCGCACAGGATGGAGGCAGCTGTGACGGATTCTCTCAATTGATGATTATACATTTCCATCAGAGACACTTTGAGCACATAAAGTAGGATCCTGGCCTTAGCAAGGAAAAGCATCAAGGTTCCTGAGCAACGCTAATGTTATCTGAAATATTACCCAGGTGTCATAACTTTAAGGCCCGTGATGCACGAGGAATATTTAGTTAGCAAACTAAGGTCGACCAAATATAAAAAGGAAGATTTAAAACTGGGGGAAAACATAAGAAGAGAATATGTTTGTGCATTAAGGAGCCAAAGAAGGTCTTTTTATCTACTACATTTTTCATTCAGTTGTTTTATTATAGCGATTTGTGACGGCCAGTTAGTGAAGTCAGTGTAACAGCAGTTAAACAGCAGCCATCCCAGACTGAAAGAGAGCCTAAAAGTCCATACCGTTCATACGTATGCGTCTGCGGTACACACCTCTGTGGTTGTGTTTCTATCTTAGTACTTCAGAAAAAGTATTAACTCACTTTTTTGGTGAGTTTTTTCACTATTAGTATTTTTTCCCTTGGCCCATGAAACCAGTCATGCATTGGCCATTTTTCTATTAGCAGGATAGCAGGGGTTGTGTTTGTATCTGACTGATCATTAGCTGCCCTGCCACGCCTGCAGAGCCTCTTCACCTTCGCTAATCGACCTACAAGGGCTGAAAGATTCTCACAGTGCTCGTGAACCTTTGGGAATCCCAGCCAAAGTTGCTCACCTGAGACACGCTTATTTTGTGTAATTCTATCTGGCCAAGTAACAAAGGTGGATGCAGCAATGCGTCCGCCAAAACCAGACATAACATGGGACGGATCAACAGATCGCTTTATACAGCTTGTTTTATTGAAGGATGAATACAAACCCCGGGGAGTTTCTTTGCTGCTGCGAGGGCAAATTCCCGTGAGGTTTTAGGACAAGCTGGTGGCTGTCCGCCTGTATCTCTTTCACTCTCGGCCCACCCTGCCCCGTCCTGAGCTGCATTGCTGGCAAGTCATGGAGTGGATCCCAGCCAAAAGCCATCAAAGCCACTGCATAACTGGATCACAATCTTCCTCTCCCCACAACGTTGAGTGAGCGGCCTGGTGGGCGGCGATCCCTGCAACCCCCCTCCCCCTCCATCCCTGCCACAACCCAACGCCCATGTGCTCGAGCCTCAGTGCCAAGGCTCAGCGCCAGGCCTCATCACTGGCCCAGCTGGCATGGCCCCGATCAGCTGGATTTGCTATAATCATCTTAGGTCATCTCATTCAGGCTGGTGACAGAGTGAATGCCCTGCAGCTCTCCAACCAAGGCCAAGAACCCTGACAGACCGGCCCCTCTGGCCTCTTTCTGGCTAAATTTCCTCTGAAAGATTTCCTAGCAGCTATAGAAGGAGTGTCACCTCTTTTAAAAGCGATCAGGTTTCAGTAAAATATAAAAAATGCTGGCCTTGCTGGCCAGTCACCTAGTCCTGCTAGCTGCGTACAAGCCTGCCCAGTCTGTCTCTCTGTCAAGCTGGGATGTCTGGGACCTTGATGTATACATGTGTGTGTAGTCTGTGTGTGTGTGTACATCAAGAGGCGTGGTTAGGGAGGGATGGGCAGAGAGTTACAGAGGTTAATGGTAAATCAGCCAAACCAAAGTCACACACTCACCCACCACACACGACCCCCTCCCTCCCTTTCATCTATCCATCCATTCGTCGGTCCATCCAGTCACCCAGCCCCCTCCCTCCCCTCTTCCCTCTGTTGTGGTCGTGTCCCGGCTGCTCTTCCCTCAGTCCCAGCCGTTGTCCTTGATCATGTGGGCCAGCTCGATGATGAACTTGCCCTCTTTGTACTTCTGACTACTCTCGAAGGCGTGTTCCTGGAGGGCGTGGCAGAGGACAGGAGACACAGAGAGACAGCTTTTAATTCAAATGACAGATGGACAAAAATAAACCACATTATATCTTTGACAGAGAGCAGAATAGTCACAAGTAGCATAAAAACAACCTGCTCTTGACAGCCTTTTTAGCTGTTGAAAATCTTTGGCTCAGTCATGGTCTGTCTCTGCTGCTGGCTCTTTGGAGGCAGTTACATAACCGTCAGTCTGAACACTGCAGAGGAGCCTGCAGAACCAAAACTCTGACCAGACGGGCTTGTCATACCTTATACTGTGCATAAATGTGTCTCTAACCACTAAGAAACTGCAAAAAACAAAAGGCTACAGGCTTGAGCCTCACGACACTAAACACAGATACATCTGCTCTCATTTTTCAGGCTGTAACCTGCATTTGTTTGGTGTTTAATCCAAAATTCCTCTCGAAACTTAGAGAGAGATTTCTAAGAAAGCCCAGAAAAGAACGTCTGAGCTGCACAGAAGCTTAATCGCTCCATTTAGTTTTGTTCAATTAAGTCAAAATCGATCAGCTCACGCCATGAGTATTAATTTTCACAGTTTATGTTTACGTTTTTCCATTTAAACGCATGACTGCAACTGCCATTAAGATGGCTCACTGAGGTACTGTTATAGGAACTTGAAACTAAAAGCTCAAATTTCATGACGTCAAAGTTGATGCCAGCCAAGTATAATGTTTCCCTCGTGGCTAATAACCTTCTTTTTTTTGCTTAAAGATATAATCTCGAAGATCTCAGTTCTGTTCTCGTTGGCGACACCTTATGGCAATAAACGGTAATTGTGGGAGTTTACGTCCCAGATAACCAGACGTCTATGGTTGGCTCCCTTTGTAAGGGTTGTAACTTGATTTTCCTCACTGATGGTCGCTTTCCTTTTTAGACTGTTTGCCTTCATCCGAGTGTGGAATCTGTTTCTTTTTGTATCTGTAGTCATCGATCTTTTCTTTGTTTGTTTAGCCATAGTATATTATTGTCGCAACACTTGCAGAGACTGGAAAAGTAGCCGCTTAGCTTCGCCTACCCTCTCTGGCAGACCAACCACTGCTGGGTGATGGAAAACGTGTCACTAACTGGGCGCCGCTTGTGATTTTTTCCGCGAAAGTCGCCACAGACACCCAGGCTTTCATCAGTGGGCCATCGGCTCAATCACCATTGTGTTACCTCATTCAGTGATAAATAGTGACTTAACAGACATTTATTTACATGAAAATCTTCAAGATTATCACTTTAACCTCAAATAAGAACGATTTTATCAGCCTTAGCTGTACTTTAAAAGCTAATTAGCCAAATTAGCATGCAAACATTGTTGTTGCTACATCATAGCTGTAGCAATAACAACAGCTTTGACATTGTAAACACTGAATTAACATCCGCAACATCTGTGTATTAGCATAGTCATTGTGAGCTCTTAAAAACGATAAAGTTAGCATTTCGCTCAAAGCACTCAAGTACAGCCTTAAAAGGTTTTGGAGTTGCTGTAGAATCTTCTAAAATGTATTACTCCAAGCTAATTTTCCTACTTCTTATATGTGCATTTGTGTAGGTATTTTTAGGATTAAATGGAAGCTAACATGTATAATTCACCAGTTGTCTGTCATCATGTGGACCTGCAAAACTGCAGAGGCGGCTACGTGCTAATCCTGTCTCAGTTTGTTCCACTTACTATATTCCCAAATTTGGAGAGTACTTGACAGTGAGAGAAGCAAGCAGCTAATCCAAGTTTACAAACTTAGAAGTGTCTCTTTGGAAACTTCGAAGTTAAATAACTGAAGATATTTTTATGATGTCTTTTGTATTTCAAGCAGAAATTGCTAATCAATGATTAGCAATGCTTCTTCCTCTCCAAGTCCATTAACAGCTTAAAGTACTTGCTGAAAACCGCCCACTCACTGTAAGCCTTTGAAAACAGTGTCAGAGAGTCAGTAGGCTGACACAAATGTTCTTCGACTGTGGAGTGTCTAAACCTTGTTTTGTCTTCTGCTATTTTGGTTCAGAGCCGCAGGCGTACGTTATCAGATTTCTCAGTTTAGAAGTGCAGTAGGTCAAGCCTCTCGATAGAACTTTGATGGCTGCAGAAAATCAATCCCACTGCCGCTGATATTAATGGCAGCCCTCCATTAAGTCCTATCTAGTGTCTGTGTGCTCGTATGCATGTGACCTCTTTGGGGTGCAGACAAGAATAGAAGCTACCCAGAAAAGTGTCTACTTTTAAAGTTGCTTCACCAGGTGTTCACCAAGCGTCATAAGGAAAATAGTTATTTTTAGACTGGAAGGTTAAAGAGTCCGGTGTAATGTTGGACACGTAGAGGTGAATGTTACGGTTAGAGGTTAGGCAAAGAGAGCTGTTCAATGGAGCCTTCTCAGGAGTCAAACAACAAGGATACTGTGTGTGAGTGTGAGTGTGTGTGTGTGTGTGTGTGTGTGTGTGTGTCAACCATCTAAGGGTACAATCACATGCCCTATAGTGTAAACTCTCACCTCCATGCTGACCGGGTTCACCAGTGACAGCTGCACATGCTCAGCTCGAATGATATATGAAGACAGCTAACATGTGTTGATCCTGTTCAGTTTACCCTGACATGGGACCTAAAATATGACCTGTGCTAAACACAACCTGCACGTGTATTTTGACATGCTATATCCATGTTTTATACTTCCACAAAACACTAAAAAATCATAACATATACACAAAGACTGCTTCATATCTCCATCTGTTCGGAAATATCCGCCCCATAATTAATTTATCCCACAGCTGCACCCCCGCTTTGACCCTGAGAGAAGAGGAGGTCCAAATATAATTAGGGTGCAAATAAAATTAGGGGGTGCTATAATAACAACCTCCCAGTTTATCGTCTCCTAACCTTGGATTCAGTTTGTGGTGCTGTGCATCAAATCAGCCTGGGACACTTACATATTTCCAGCCCAGGGTCGTCTTGCAGTTCTCACAGTAGATATCTGCTACAGCATGCAGGCCTGTGAGCAGCACTCTCTCCTCTGCGGGGCCACACCCGACGTTCACCCTGAGAGAGGGAAAGTGCGTTTGTGGGGAGGAAAGTAGAGAAGGAAGGAGGCACAATCAGAGAAAGCGAGGGGGAAAAGTTATAAAATCTGATTTAGTGCGAGTGGCTCAAGTTGCTTGTACTGTATGATGTGCTCAGAGTGAGTCACTGCATCACTCCCACTCATACAGAAAGGAGCACAGATTGAAACAGCCTAATTTTTTCACACTCAATTCAGCTGATAATGACAGCACTCAGAGGAACAGGCCTCAAAAACAATATGCATTATTAACCTGAGTGTGTTGGCTCACTTGTGTCCTGTCTTACTCCAGCAAGCAGGACATTTTGTCCTAACGTCAATTGCCAGCCATTTGTGTGGAAATGCTTTTTTTAGAGGGATACTCACACTGAGTTGAACAGGTAGGCTCTGCCTTGGCTGCCCTGGAACGACTGCAGAGATAAAGAGGGAAAGACTGAGACAAGAATCGAGCCTCTCACAGTGTAATGATTCTATAAAATGATACAAGCATACTTTTATAAGGCTTTAGTCGAATAAGAGCCCTTGTAAATGACACCCACATGTTGATTTGAGACAAACCTCCTCTTTAAAAGCAGCTCCACTTTTAAAAACAAATCAATTCCAATATCTGCTTTAAATAGATGTCTCACAGTTACAGCCCATTCAATAGTGATCACGACTGCTGACTAATGCAAAGGAAGCTTTACCGCGAGGCCTTTATTTTTCACAACACTAGAGCTGCTGCTAAAGAGACACATTACACAGATTCACGTAGCGCAGCTGTGTTACAACCAGCCGAGGGTCTTTGTGCACAGGTGAGTCGTGTTTTCATAATCGCAAGTGGAAAAAGTGATAGTGCATTCATAATCCAATTCACAAACCAGCTTATAACATAATCCATCCACAGGCAGACGTGTGGTGGCGGCTGACACAAACACAGGTGTTCAGCCTGCTGTTTATTTTTCTTACTCCTTATCCAGTCTTCCTTCTTTTAATTGCTGTCAATCATTGTAAATGCTGTCGTATTAAATGTGCTATAAATGTATAAAGAGAAGCCTCACATAGTAAATACTTTGTTTCTAAAGTAAAACACTTCCTGTGATAAAACTAAGCATGAAGTACATCGGCTTGTGAACTCTGCTTTCTTCTTCAGTCTGTTATAATTAGCTGCCTGAGTGTAAGCACCGTGCTAATGGTTTACAGGGGCAACCACTGATGGTAAGATGAGTCAAGCCACTGAAACTAAGTGCTCCCGTCGCCGCGGGTTACCTTGGAGATGAGCTCGTCGTGGTTGGCCAGGTGAGCTCGGCAGTGGATGCAGCTGTAGGTTCGGTGGCAGCTCGGCAGGTACGCCTGGAAGGTCTTGGAGCGCGTCATTCTGACCATGGGCGGGGTTGGCGGGCGGTGCAAGAAGGGACTGCCAGCCCAGGTCGGCTCACAGGGGAAGCACCGCAACACACAGGTGAGGGCCGTGGTGGGCGGTGGGTTGGGAGGCGAACACCTGAGCACAGGGAGGATGAAAGAGCGGCTCAAGGTTACATGTTTGTGTAACAGCTGCTTCCTCAATCTGCCGTCGGAAACTGAGCCACAGGTGTATAATTGCTGATGGGATTACAGTCTGCTTTGCAACCTGCTCGCGTCTGTGAAACTCTTTAAACATCATCAGGCTACGATGTGACGAGGCGTCATGCATTATTAATGAGTCTGTGTTCCAGGCGGAGTCAGTACATGTCAGATTTACACTGAAAATACTGAAGAAATCATAATAAAGAAGATTCAAACATGACGCATGTAGACTCTGTTAACAACATTCTTTGCTGGGGACATTAAAATAATCAATAGGTCACTATTTTGAAAAGTGCTTCACTATTTACTGTCCTATGTTTTGGTCCAGACTTAAATATCTTAACATTCAAAGGATGAATTACAATGAACATTTGTCATTCGACTCCCTTGGTAATTGACTTACTGATCTTGGACCAATGGAGGTATTTGCAGGCATGGTAGGCAGGCAGGCAGGCAGGTATTTAGAGCTAAAGACTACCGGAACTATGCCATCAGTCTTGGCTGTGCTTTGTTTTTAATGCTGCTTAGCAAATGTTAGCATGCTAAACTAAGATGTTAAAGCTACTGTGAGGAACTCGGTTTGTGTTGTTCTCTTATCTTCTTGCTGATTTTGTCCTGTACATGCTTAAGTGGTGGTTTTTAACAAAAAATCTCATCCTGCTTTCTTTAACAATCATATGTATCACTCACTTGTAAACAAAGATGTAAACAAAGGCAGCATGCAGTTAACCACTTCATCTGACATCTACCCCCCGCCAGCAGTTTCAGGCATTAAAAATACCTATTTAGAAATAATCAGTTTTGTCTCTGATGGTCTGGTTTACTTTCATCGGTCATGTAGAGGCATCATTATTCATTTCAGTCTGTTTCATAACAAGCAAAAAACTCCTCACAGAAGCTTTAAACATGGTAAACAATGGTCTGCTAAAATTAGCATGTTAGCATTTTCTTTGTGCACATTAGCATGCTTAGTATTAAGCTTAAAAAAAAAGCAGCTACCATCACTTCATACCCTTGTCTAAGCAAGCTTCTCTGGTTCCTGCTTCTTAACTATGAGGGCCTGATGCTTTGTGTTTGATATCATTGTGGAAACTCAGCTCAGCATTTTATAGACAGAACAATCAAAAACATATGGTAGCAGTTTGATAATGACCACAATCATTAGTCGTGGCTGTCTCTACTAATCTGTGCAGTGCAGGACACACGGGCAGAACAGCTAGCTCACAGTCTGTGTTTAAGTCTATGAGGCTGCAGAGATAATCTGCTTAGCCTAGCACTACTGCGAGGATCGTGCTCTGCTCGCTCCATGATATCCGAACAGACCGAGCCCTTAAAATACTTTTGCTGGTGTGCCCTGGTGACTGAGCAGATTAGTGAGCTGGCCTGGGAACCCGTCCCAGACTGTCGGGGCCGGGAGGACAGGAGTCTGTTTTGACTAACTGTACAGGGGAAACTTAATGGTCCTGGGCCTGTGCTCTCTACCTCATAGTTCAGATGTAATCATTGTGGTTTTACTGCTTAATGCAACTTAAATTGTGATTAATTCGCTGTAGCTCTATCAATCACACAATCTTATCTATTTTTATTCCCCAGTGCTACTTTTTATAAAGGTGTCTACCTGCCTATGAACTGTATTCTTCCTTCCTTCAAAAACAACCTTCTGAACTGAACAAAAACCGCAGGATTTTGACTCAACAAGATTCTGTTGTAACTTGTTTTTATGAGTTGCTTCATCACCTTCACATAATGCTGTCCTATTGTGTCTCCTCTCCTTCCTGTCTGTCTTTACTTTAGCATCTGGAAAAAACTAATAAAATAGTGAATGAGAGCAGGAGGCCTCTGAGACTCCAGGACAAACAGGAGACAGAAAGAAAGGCCTCTTTACTTTACTGCCCTGCAATACGACTGTTTTTAGCGTCCCAAGGAGGCTGATAACGGTGCTGATGGGAAGGACCGAGGATATATAAGTGAATAAGGCAGTGAGACGTGCCCTTGTTTACTCTCCTCTGACTCGGTGCCAGCGGCGTGGGATCGGGGCACAAAGACACGCTCAGTACAGTTGTCAGAGTTGACCCCTGACACACACACACACAACCAGACACACACTCTGTGAAGCTTTACCCAAAGTGGCTTTTATCCTCTCGGTCACTTCAGGACTGAGCATAAGAAAGAAGTTTATGTGACATCCAGTCCTCTGAGGTAATGTATTTATCAGAACAGGCATGTTTGCCCCTGATTGCCTTTTAAATGTTAAAAAATTGCTGATTTCCTGTCCTTCATTATCGCAAATGAACATCTTTGAGTTTCATGTCAGACTAAACAAGCACAATGAAGGCATCATAGGCTTCAGGAATATTTGATGGGCTTTTATTTTTTACTTTTTCGCACAAACAATTCATCAATTAAACAAGGAAATCTCTTAAATCTGCCTGATTAGAGCTTCACAATTACTCTAAGGTACTGCAGGTAATCTACAAATGTAAGCCTCAAACTTAAGCTTCAAATTTAATTACATTAAATTAAAGCGTGTCTTTCTGAGCCCCCGCAGTTTTGCTGCACGTGCACTAGGTCACTCCGGATAAAAAGACATGACTGAATGACTAAACTGTGGATGTTACATATGCTGAGAGGCAAAGTTTACTCAACCTATCAGCTGTGGAAAAATCTCTACATGACGCTGTAGCAGTCGACCCACATGTAGAGCAGCGCATCACAGGACTAATGTGCCCTTATCAGAGTGACATTCAGCAGCAGGGATGGATTAAAATATCGCTGTTGTTACACGTCTACTCATCGGTCACATATAATCCGTGTGGATTCTCCCTGTTTATAATCTGCAGTCGGACTCTGAAGAATCAGTTCATTAAAGCCATAACAACAACAGACTTGGATGAATATGTAATTAAATGTAATATGATGAAATAACTCTGAACTTGTTACAGAGTTGTTATGGCTTTAATTTAGCATGTTATATAATGCAGACCTATTCTGCTGTGTTTCAAACGCATCCTCCAGCAACTGCCTTAGGAAATAAGTAACTTTAGAGATAAGTAAACACAAGGTACAAGAAATGCAGGTTGAGGACTTAAGCGACTTAAACAGAGCAAAATGTCCTCAAATGTCGGAGGCTGGACTGTGAAGCTGTTTGACATTTTACAACAATTAGTTTCCAAGAAGAGGGCAACACTCTTCTTAGTGGGCGGACATGCTTGACAATCATTTTGCAAGGCAACATTGTTTGTCAGAACGCAGGATGCTGACAGGCTGAAAACGCTGACACAAAGAGTCAATCGGGGCTGCTTTGCACTAAAAAAACCCCTCTCTGGTAGAAAAAGAAACTGCATAAATGATCAGATGAGTAGAGAGAGTGATCGCAGAGATCCAGACAACAGCACAAAATGTTAGCAAAACTGACACCCCAGGATGAAACGCTGTCTGCATAACTGTCTGTACGCCTCTGATCTGTTTGTATATTTATTTTTCTGCTGTCACTCCGTCTATTCATCAGTTCTGCCGCGGGTTGTTTGAGGTCACCGAGCTGTCCATTCTGGTCATTTCTGGGTGTCATCACAAAAGGCTACGTGCCACGAGTCTCCGCAGCCAAAAGGGCCCTTGTATCCCAACAAAAAAACCTTTGTTATGTAACGCACTGATGCTGCCGCTGCTGATGCTGTTTCTGACAATGATGGAGAGCAGGAGAAGGACAGAAGGGGGGGAAGAGATACGGGGGGGAGGATGGGGGGGGTGGGAGTCAGACAGGGGCAGGGAGTTGGTGAAATGAGAAGAGAAAGAAAGAGGGAAGAAGCAGCGTGTGTCCCTTCAGCTTTGGATGAGCTGCGTGTCCTCTCCTGCCCACGAGCTGCACCGACAGTTTCTGTACTTCGTGTACTTTCATCCTGTTCTCCATTCAGTCTTACACCGAGGCCAGCAGCATACAGCAGCATGACATCACTGACTGGAGGTGGAAAAACTCCTCTCTCCTTCCCCCTCATATCAAATCTCACTGATGAAGCGATGCTCTTGCATCCCAGGTGTGTGTGTCTGGTTACTTTTGCTATGTTGCATCTTTGCTCACGTCTTGTTGTTGCCTGTCTGCCTCTGTTTTGTCCTCTATGGAGAGGTAGGCATCATGTTTTCAGGTGTTTAAAACACTCATACATCCAAGGAAACTATGTTTAAATGTGTATTATCTTATCTTATTATCTTTATGTGATTGGAAATACAAAGGTTTGTGTAAGCAGTGCAGGTTTCAGAACATATCAAGGATCCCTACCCACGGTCAAACACGTCACTTTGGTTATGACATACAATACTGATTCATATTCACACATATTTTCTACAGCATTTTGGTGTGTGGTAATCAGTCTATAAACAGAGAAAGGGCGATGTGACCTATGAAAACATAGGCACAACACATTGTACACAACTTTTGTTTATGTATACAAGTCCTGTCTGTGTGTGGAGGATCATCTTTCAAGGCCTGCTACTGTCTGAACACCATCTTCGATCCCTGCGTATCGACTCCTCACAGGATCAATAACTATGTGTATTGCATGCTTTGCAATAAAAACAGATGGAAAAAGGGCAAAGGTACAGACATGATAAAAGTTTCCATTCCTAAGCTAGACTCATGTGAAGTTAATTCAATAGATGTTTCTGGCTGGTAAAGTAGGCCTGTATTACACCATCTCCAGCCATTGACTTGTGTTGTGATAGTAGAGTGACACCGATCACCTGTAGTAACACATCTATACATAAACAAAAGCATGAAATATTGCAGTCTACAGTGTACGTGTTTGATTATTGGCATGAATCAGGTCACAGGCAGTGGCGCACTTCATCTGGGGCAGAACTTCAGCCACCACACGGAGCACAGATGGCGGGGATGCCTGAGATCAGCAATGCTGAAAACACACACACATGCGCATGCACACGCATACACACACACACACACACACACACACTTAGCCTACATACAAACCACCCACACTCTAAAGAGCTTTAACATCTGCAATGACTTTGACAGATCGATGAGAATCAGGTGATTGGCGTCAGAGTTGGTTGTCACATGAGCGTATTACATGATAACCCGCATTGATCAGCGCTGACGTGCACCATCACGGCCAAGCAAGCGCGCGCACGGGGATGATGGCGCAGGACTGCCACCACAAACAGCATGTGTCCCTATAATAACCACTAGATACTGTACAGCTCCACTGCGGAGTAGACCTCAGCATCCCAATCAACAAAGGAAACATTAGTCCAAGCATAAAAATACTTCTATATAATCATTTAATGGATGATGGCAGTAAACCATAAACTTGTCTTTTTTATTGTTAAATAACAGCATGTGTACCTGCAGCCTATGTTAAAAGTTGCCTCGTTTAAAAAGTATTGAACAGGCAGTATGTAGCTACATCCACGCAGGAATAAAATTTACTGAGGAACATGATAACAGTGCGTAGCAGCATATGCACCAAAGTGGAAAAATAACGCAGAGGAAATCATTTTACCTTTGAAGGGAAGAAAAACAGTTCTCCACGTAGCCTAGAAAATGTCGCACCTCCTCGTTTTCCTCGTGGCAGTGCCAATCCTAAATCCCCTTTCGCATTCCTTTCCAGACAAATTTCCTCTTCTCTCTGTTCCTTGCTCTGGTGAGTCCTGCAGAGACGCAATGTTTTGACGCGAAACGATGCCAGCAGAGTTTAGAAGAGGCAGAGAGAGAGGGAGAGAGAGTGATGAAACAGCCAGCCGGAGCGAGAGGGTTCACTCCTACTGCTTTCCGTGTTCGTAGAGATCCCGTATTCTTTTATTTAGTGGGCCATGGTCATTCTCTGTCCAGTGTCAGATTTTTTAAGTTCATTTAAGATGTTTGGCAGAATGATTTCACCTAATAACTTACAAACATGTACGTAATCAAACATGCTAATACTCTCACAACACCGTTTCCTACTGGCGCAGTATGTGTTATTTTTGTTATTATGACAGTTTGTATTTATTGTTAGTATGAAATTAACAAATGATGCATTAATTTGAATGTAAATGTGTTTGACTATGACCAGTTTGTGTCGTGTTTGCTCTTGTATATGCAGTAACAGAAAAGTAGCTTAACAAGACAGTTACTATAACAACTGTACCACATACAAGGACAGTATACTTTTTGTACAGTTGCTAGTATTGCACACACTGCTATTTTGTTTTTAAAAATCAACCCTGGCTGTAAAACATAATCTAATTGCTTTTAGGTGAGTTATTATTCTTTTCCATGTACTAACCTGTGGCGCGCAAACTCGACCGTTAGCACGGCCTGTCATATGTAGGCGCACGCTTCAGGGGACGTGAACTATCTTGACGACCGAGTTGAGGATCTTTGCCAAAAATCACACTGACTGAAGGATGAATGACAGCATTACTAGCCAATCAGCCAACAGATAAGGCATAGCAACACTGAGCTTATTGGTCAACGGTAGAAGGGAGTAACCAATTAGACGACTGGAATCTAATTTCTAAAACTAAATTCTCTAGAATGAATACTACGGGGTAACTGTGTAGTTACATGAAGGCATATTAAGCAGGGGAATACCTGAAAACCACACCTTAAAATTCCAGCAAATGTCTATGCAGGTATCTTTTATGTAACAAACATGCCCAGCATCATTAACTTTCCCGCTACTTCTATATTACCTAAAGTCTACTGCGCCACCTCCTGTCCGTCTGAAGGTGGTTAGCAAACATTTATTAACATAACTTGGCATACCTTTGTGTTCCACAGCGGTCAGAGGCAGCATTATAAAGATATTATAAACACATGTCTTATAACAATATTGTTTATTTTTTATTGATATTGATGTTTTTAAGAGTATCTGAGTAAATCAAATTCCATACACCATTTGGGATAAGGCATTTTGACAGGTCTAAGCAGCTAGGTCTCACAACTTGTCAAAGTCGCATCATATTCAAACATTACAGCTTAACACATATTCATTTAAGCATGCAAAACAAATTTACACTCAGTACAACACAGGTAATAAAAACAAAATATTCTTGAGTATATTCATTAATGTATGATCTATATTATGATTGGTAGATCACAAGACTGTCTCACAAAGAATAATGATTTTGGATGTGCAGGTGCTCCCAACACAATGTTAAATGTCAGTGATTAGACTAACATCAGTGAAGGTTGCAAGAATGAAAACCATTCAGTGACAGCGCAAATACAAAATGCCCAACAGACTAAAGAAAATAAAACAGCAATACTGTTTTAACTGTGAAACACCATAACACCATACAATACATTCAACCAATACTACATTCATGAATGATCCTCACTCTGTGGTCACAAGTTTGGATTAGCTGATGTCAGTGGTATGATAATCTTGATGGTGATTAAACTTTTAAACTGCGGCACCCACAGCCAGGGAGCTGCTGCCTTTAATACATTTGGAAGTCATGTGACTGCAATGAAGCAATCTATAAACACGTATCAGTGCTTCTTTGTACCAACAATACACTTTAAAGCCCAGATTCATAGTTTGTAATTCACATTCTAATTTTGTGCAAGTTTACTCTCTCAGATTCATTAAAGGAGAAACAATGCCTCAGTCATTTCAGACACTTAATTCAAGACTAGGCAACGACACAAACAACAGAGCTATTAAATATAAACACATGGTATTTCAAAAACAATATATAAAACAGTATTTTTTACAGAGCAGTCCACATTTCAGCTGAATGTGCCTTTGAGTTGTCAATATGAAGCAGTGGCATCTCAGTAAGTGCACTGCTCATTTGAAACTAGCCGAGGACTTGAGTGTCGGCACCCTGTAGCAAATTTTTGGCTGAATCTATAAAAATATCTGTTTGTATTGGAGTATTATTCCAAGTGCTAAGTGGTTGTCAGTTTGTAAAAAAAGAGACAAAATCAGAGCTTATAACATTGTAAAGCTGCTGGTAAATGAACTCGGACAATATGCAACTGCATTGTCAGTCAGTGTTTTTACTGGCACAATACTCAAACCAGTAGTACTGCAGACTCATTTTTAATCATAGGCGTTAAAAAGGTTTAATAATTTCATCCCAAAAATATTTTCAAGTCGAAAGTCAGAATCATGAAATTCAAGATTAATAAGACTTGCAAACACTATATTTTAATGGCCATTTTGTCCCATTTTATCGATCCTTAAAAAGATTGTGTGCTTGTAAGCAGCTGCGATTTTATGTGATTGGGAATACAAAGGTTTGTCGAACCACCGCAGGTTTCAGAACATATCGGGGATCCCTACCCACGGTCAAACACAGTGCGAGAGTCACCCTGCTGGAATGCATGGTGTGAAGGTGGGGTTCAAGTTGGGGGGCTGGTTTTGGCAGGTCATCAGGTTGAAGGATAATCAGTGTTGTGGGGTGGGGTACACTTTGGCAGGTCACTGGAGCTTAGAAATGCCATTCTTGTCCATGAAGTCTTTAAGCCTGCTGGGAAAATCTGTCATAACTCCTGTGACTCCCAAGTCAAACGCCCTCTGGAAGTCCTCATCATCATTCAGCACCCAAACGTACACCTGAAACCAGGAGCAGGACTCGCACAGTTAAAAACGCACATACCACACAGAGGAGGGGGTCACACAAAGCTCAAGAATGCCTCTGTACCCTGACAACAGTGTTAGCGGCCGCTCTAGTCTATTTTTGAACTTGTAGAAACATTGGCCATTTCCCAGTAACAGCTCTTAACTAGAGCTTAACAGCAAACAGCTCTCAAAGCACAGACAGGCTCAGTCACAATACTTTGTAGTCTTTCTTGAAAGTGAAAATGAATCATATTAAGTTACTTAACCTTGACACAATTCTGTACACATCCCTGTTTAATGTTAACATTCGATACACTGTTACTACCACTATGTCTTCAAATCCGTATAAAGGCCTAAAGCTTTTTTTTTCTTGTTTTTGAGGGTTTATAACAGCACCTTTACCTGTATTCCCCTGGCAGTTAGATGCTTAAACAGAGCTTTCCTCATCAGCAAACTGCAAGAGGAGAATAATAAGTGAGAACTTGCAAGCATAGCAGAGGTATGGCAGTGTTTGTGTGAGTTTTATCTTGTCAAATTTCATCAGAAATTCACATGTTCAGACAAGTCGTTGACTTACGCGTCTGCAAGCCAGATGAGTACTCGCTGACTCCGAGTTAAACTGTTAGGATCCTTTAGTCTGCAAAGATAGGACAAAAGTGTCAGAAAAGTTCTCCTAACAATCAATGCTGCCTCACTGCAAAATGATCATACAGAGCCATAATGACTCCAGTCAAATACAGGAAGGAATGTTTTCCCCTCAAATTAATTATAGGAAATTAAGGAAACCATTAATTAAAGCAGATGTAAAATGAGGAGGGCTGGAAGAAAATGTGAGCGGTTTAATCACATAATGAAATGTCTAGCTCAATGAACACAACACAGTGATGATGATACTTATATTTGAGGGGAGGTGGATGTATTGAGCATCTATTTGTACAACATAAATACTTTAGTGGCCTTTACAGAAGTAAATTAAAATGAATCTTTTAATCCTTCATGCATGCGTGGCATGTATAATCAGCTCTCTGACCTTGATCCTTACGATCTTCAAACACACACTCGCCAGGCAAAGGGTGTCAATGTTTCTTTTAAAGACTTAATTACCGAGTGTGAGATCATCTTTCAAACAGCTCCGTGGCCCAGATAACAGAGACGGAAAGGACACGCTGCAAAGAGGGAACTATGTGGAGTGGGTCCACCCGAGCAAAGGAAGCCAGCTCATTTTTAAAGAGCTAAATATATCAAATTTAAGTCCATGTAATTAAAATCATGTGCAAATCCGTTAAAATATTGATTATAACAACAAAAGTTTTGACCTGAAGAGGAAGCAACAAACTATTTCACACATATTGTAAACAAACATCCACTTGCTGGAAGATTTCAAGAGTTCTAAGTTGCAAATCTTGATGTTCGTCAGCAGATAGAGTTTGAAACTTCAGTAAAGTGTCTCTGTCTCTGTTCAAGGTTTGTCCCTGGCCTCCATCTGCTGATGAAGGCAGCAAAGCAGGAAGTGTCCCAGTAAATAGACCTTGATCTATTTGCTAATATTTTTTTGTCAAACTAATATTTTCATAGTCAATAACAAACATTGTCTAACAACTCATTCATTTTTTTTTTTTTTTTTTTTTTACTATAAATGAGAGTTTGGGCTAATTAATGAACGGCAGCTAAAAAGTGTTCCCAATATCTATTTGAGTTTATGTTCTTCTAGTAATTTGAGATGGTCTGTAAGCACAAACTGTTGTTTCCTATGAACAAACTAGAACTTTAAAGGACTTGTATCTTTGTTGAGTTGTGCAACTACTGACTCTGTTAAACCGCTTTCCCCCTGGTCAAAAAAACCGCTAAGGCTTTTTTGCTTAATGGGAAAGGTTATAATCGGCATTCAGACCCGGGTCAAATGACTCTGCAGTAGACCCGGGTAATTATCAACTTGGCGCCAATCAGCATTGATGGGAACACAAAACCTGTGTCAACACGCTCATCTCTGCCCTCTTTCCGGTGCGATCTTATGCTCTGTTGATAATGTCAGCGACTCCTTGTCATCTCAGCTACCAATTCCACCCGTCTCCATCCAAGCAGCGCTTGAACATCGTTCGAAATTTGTCGCCGGCGAATTTGATAAATAGACTGAATGAGTAATAGATACAATAAAGACCTAACCACCGTAACATCTTCACTATTTACTAACCCCGTTTCCGGCGTGTTTGTGACATCAGATGGTGACGCAGCAGAAAATAGACCGACAGGAGAATACTTCACTGGCAATGGGAAAAGAGACAATCTGCATATATAAGCGGGTCTTCCAGGGTCTGAAAAACCCGTGTCAACATGCTAATTTCAGTGGGAAAGGGGTATTAGTGAAGGTCGATGCACAATGTGCACACCTCTCCTGGAAAGTGCATCTTTTGTTTTTATTTGATCCTATTTGTATCTCTATATGTAGGTGTGTATACGTACTTGGTAAGAATAGAGGGCATTGGGATCTCCAGAAATTGCTCCTTGAGGGGAACAAAGGGCAGAAGACCGGTGTAGAAGAGACCCAACAGCTGCACTACTCTTGGTAAGCTGAACAACACGGGAATACGAGGGTTCTAAAACACACACACACACACAAAGTCAAGATTTAGGGTCAAATTCCTAATTAGGAGTTAATTGATGACACAGCATGCATTAATAATTAAGATTAAAATATGATTTACATATCTCAGATTTACTCTACAGAGACAACAGAGTACAGTACATAACAAAATAAGTATAAAGTATATACTATAACTGGTAGCAAGTGTTATTTTATGACTTCTTGAGATTACTGGACTGAAAGTAAACGGAGATATACTGTAGATTTTAAGTAGATGTACCTCTTTGTAACACTTCTTTACAATCTGGTTGCTGGCATTGCCCCAGACGGTCAGGTGCTCTCTGTCGTACTTAACCACCAGTTCAGAAACCTGAAAGCATTAGAGTTGTTATTGCAGAAACTGAATAAAAAAAGAAGGTAGACAGGTGTGAAACATGATTCACACCTGTCAATCAATGTCAATCAATGTCTGACACTGAGGACCACTGGAGTCCTGAAAGTAGGCTGCATTTTAAGATGATCTCCTTTAGCTTTAGGCATGCACATGTAAGATAGGTGTACGTTTCAATGTCTTCCTGTTTAAATAAAACTTTGGATAGACAGTGAGGTAACCACTTTAAGGACATACAAGTTATAAAAAATGGTCATCTTAAAGTCTTTAAAATCTTTAAAGTTTTTAAATAGACATGGCACTGAAAATTAGCAAACATAGTGAAAGAGATAAAGAACCAAAAGAAAAAAACGCAAACAAACCTTTTTGATGAGTGTGTCGTTGTTGACCTTGATATCAATGTTGACAGGTGTATTGGGAAATGCATCAAAAATGTCCGTGAGGCGTGGGATGCGTTTGTCCTCTCCCCCCTCGCAGAAACACTCTGCACAGACAAGGACGGGTCGAAATCACAGCTAGCTTCAGATAATAGTCAACATGACGAGTGGCTGCACACTGGGCCAAGTCTGTCAATCATTTCCACTGCAGCTAAGTACATTTCCTTCATGGAGTTATTTTAGGTTATATTGCAGATTAATTGTAGTAATTCCATCAGTCATGTGTATTTGATGCTCACCCCTTTGAAAAGTTACACCCAGCTTGCAGAGGTACTGCGGAAGCTCCTGAAAAGAGCAAGAACGGACAAGAATCACAGCGATGAGTTAGAACATGTAAGATCCAGTGAGTGTTTCACATTAAAGACGGTCATTACAGAAAAGACTGAGAAACAGACAAAGAGACCACAAAACAGCAGCATGATTTAAGTGAAGAACTCTTAGCTCCAGGGTCAAAGAGCAATAAAACTGTACAGCTGTATGTCTCATTTTGGAGTCATGTTAGTATCATTTCTTTTGATATGATATTTAACTGTCTGACCTTCAAACACACACAAATACTGGAGCTGAAGCCTTTTAATGCTTCAAGATATTTCAGTGGAGGCCAGCAAATATGTGTAAAAACAAAATTAGCAAAAATCATTCATGAGCAACAATCAATCAACTGACTCGAGGATTTCTGCTGAATCAGACTTTTTTTTATCAGGCAAAAGTTCATCATGCATGTGACATATCAGGGGACTTGGTATGGACCTCATATGATTAAGTCACATGACCAGTCAATGTTATTGCCTCATATAGACACAAACATAGAATGAAACTGTTGTTTGAGTTGGTTTGTTATTAAACTAAATATTTGTGGACCTTTTGACCTCTATGTCCCGCCTCTGTTAAAGGTTCCAGAAGTTATTTTTGCATTTAGTGAACTTTTTTTAATGTATTTCGATTCATCATTGTTCCCTACATGTTTAATATCTTGCAGTCTTCTTCTTCCCTGCCTTTGTAGGCATGTCAGAGCATATCTTGAATGGGAACCATTTATAAAGAACAGCTCTATAGTGCTACTAAAGTTCTAAAAATCCACAGGGATCTTTTCATGGAGAGTGCAAAATTTTTTTTTTTTTTTAAACTTTTAACTTTATTAAAATTATCACGCAACATAATCATTGTCCTTTATGAAGGTTGTCTAGAAAAATGAAAGGGGGCAGCAAAACAGTTCATAGATCCAGAAAAATGTTTAGAAAATAGTAAAGGGCTTAGTTAACTAACTAGTTAAAAATAAACTTAATTGTAATTGCAGAGCAGTAACTCACAGCGTAGCTCGTGTCACAGATATAGGCGTTGATGCCAGTGGACCTGCACAAGTTGGCATCATGCGATACCACCACCTCTTCATCTTTCGTCAGGTGGCAATCCAACTCCAGCATGTCGGTGCCGAGATCCACAGCACTGCAGAAACACAGTACACACATTGTATTTATCACCAATTAAAGAAAATTCATTGATTGCTAATCTAACAACTGTGGTCACTCCAATCTATCACAATTATCAAGCTCAATCATTAAGCTTTATCAGTGACTAAGGTGTACTCACTGCTTGAAAGCTGCCATGGTGTTTTCCAGGTTTTCACCTGCACCTGCAATACAAAAGTAAACACAAAGCTGGGTGTGGTGATTTCTTTCTATTTGCATTACTGTGGGACACACATACGCATCAATAGCCAATGGCCTGTTTGACGCACAGTATTAAATACAGTGCACAATATGCAAACCTAATAATTACATCTATCAACAAACCTGAATCTCAATTGAATGAAGTAGCCATATGCTGAACAGTGTGCCTATACTTCTACAACAGACAGAGAGAGAGAGAGAGTAAAAATCAACCATGTTAAAAGCTGAAATCAGAATGACCGACTCACCTCCTCGATGGGAAATGTGCTTGCTGAGGAAAGTCTCTTTCTTCTTCCGGTGCAAAAGATTTGGGCATTTTAGAAGCAGGGCAGAGGTGAGCACGTAGCCCGTTACCGTCGACAGGACATAGACTGCAGCACACATCTCCTATCTGTCAGCTGGAAAACAAACACAACCCACACAAAGTTATATAGCGAGAGTGAAATAGTATTTATTCTTGACAGAGAAATATTAAAAAGTTTACTGAAAAAATAACTTTCATAAAGAGCAAAGTATGTAACAATTTACTAATCACTAATTAAACTACAAATATGATAGATAGATAGATAGATAGATAGATGGATAGATACATACATACTTTATTGAGCCAAAGGCCAATTTAGGAATAGCTTAATTCAGATCCTCAAGCTTACTACTTAACCCCAAACCCCAAGTTATTACATGTATTTTGATATATATTGAGACAATCAAGTATTTGCAAGTGAGGAAATGTACCTAGTAAATGTTTATATTTATCAAATATCAATATTAAAATAAATCTTAAACCGTAAACCAATCAGAAAAACTACGGCAGATGCAGGACTTGTTAATAGCGAGGTCATGTCATTTTCATCCTGCGATTTAACCACCAGCTTCTAATTCATCAATCAGCTGCTTAAAATAGTTTACACTTTACATTGAAGCTTTTATTGTGGCTCTGTCTCATTGTCGATGGGACAGTATGAACTGCCTTGTTTGCAGCGTTTGCGGAAAGGTTTATATAAAGATAATATATTAGCTAGATAACATTAAAAACACATTTTCTCAATTACATGCGAAGTTGTAACAAATGTTAAATTACACTAATTTAGCAAGCTAACGATAGCGTACTAGCTAAACTAGCTGAATGAAGCTAACGTTAGCTGAGCTGGGGTTGAACCAATATAATGACATCTTACCTTTGTCATCAAATTGTTAAGGTTTCCTTTGTTTTTGTGATGACTAACCTAGATTATCCCAGTTTGAGTTCGTTAATGTCCAGAGATCAACCAGCAAGCTACTTCTTTTAAAGACAAATTGATGAAACGAACGTTTGCTCTCCTGTGAGGCTCCAGTGCTGCCCTCCCACTGAACACAGCTGTCTCTGACAATACATAAACCGGCCGCTGTCAGATATGTGCGCATGCGCTATCGTGTGGTCCTGCGAAACGTCAACAATGACACTTCCGCCAGCAGAATCCTTCAAAATAAAAGAACTTAACTCACTATTTGGGGGCAAACGATTTCTACTGAAAAAAATAATTATGTGGTTTACTTTTCTTTCTACCTGTTTATTTGTCATTCTATCAATGCAAAATATATATGAAATGAAAGCTTTTTTTTAAGAACAGGGTATAATATGGATGGGATACAACTTACCTTGCCATTCTGAAAGACAATATAAAATAGCCTACCACACTTGCATCAACCATGTACACCAGGGCACTATCATAAACTGTGTTGCAATTTGCCTCTATATTTCAGTTTAAGTTCAGTTATCAATCCCTTTATCTACATTCAATTCTTAAAGAATGTCTCAACTTACAGTGCAAACTCTGTTTATTTTTGTCTTAAACCATGAGTTAAAATTCAAATATTAATTCATGGTTGAAGTACTAGCCCTTTTTTATATACTATTAAGTTTGATCAGAGGGTAATTGTACCATTGCACTACCATGGCTCTCAGTCTTTAATGTAGAGGTTTTACATTTCAAATTAGAACACTACACTTTAATATCATTTTTCATCAATTTCCTTCTCAAAACAACAATTGTTCCAACCAATTCATCATATGTGCCATCAAATTACAGCCCTAATGTTCCGCATCAACCCCAGTCTCTAAGGTAATTGATCTAAACTTGTCCTTCCATCCACCAGATGCTGCTATTGTGCAGCTGAGTAAGTGACAAGCAAAATATAATGGGGAAAAAAGCATGCTCAAAAGCAGAGTCTTATAAACAGGGGGCAGTGTCAATCACGGCAAAGGTAAAAATGGAGAACTCTACTTTTTTTTCATTTCATATAAAACAGTCAACAATAATCTATCGCTTTAAGATCTGTGGGTGATAACCTAAAAATGTGATAACTAGAAAATGTCCACAGAACAATGTCCAAGTTAAAATCTTGCACATTTGAACCAGTCAAAGTTCACCTTATGCAATAAAGCTTCCATGGAGATGAGATACACACCCAGAAGAGAAATACTTCAACATAGCATTATGTGCGAGTCTTTTCTTGGTGGTTAAACAAATAAAAAACCTTACTTGGCGTCCTTTGAAGATTGGTTTGCTGCCAGTGTAGTGAAAGATTGTGTTCAGAAAATGGCCCAAGGTCTACCAAACGTTCTGGAGGAGTGGAAATGTCTGGAAGACGAGTATCAACAACTTCAGGTAAGAAACAGATTAAAAACAGCTGACAGTATCAGATTATGAACATAGAGCGGTTGTATAAATCACCCTTAACCCACTCTTTTCTTGCTGTTGTGTTACCAGAAACAAACGACACAATGTTTTGAAGATGCATGAACTAAACGTCTTGTGTAACCATCTTAAAGCTGCTTGAACTCTTGTGAAATTTCTTGGTCATGCTATATTGTAATCTGCCAGTTTTTCAAAAACTGCTCCTTGTAATATACAATAATTTGGTTATTGATGTAACAACATTTTCTTGTCATTCAGGAGATCCACAGACTGTATTTACAGAAACTGGATGAAATTTCCAAACTACAAAAAAACTGCTCTTCCTCCATTTCCAATCAGCGCAATAGACTGATGGAGGTGTCCCACCTTGTGAAAAAGTAGATATACAAATACTATATATTAATAGTAACATTTATGGATAGATACAGTGCATTTGGTCATACACACACAGAACCACATAGTGAAAGAATACTAAGTGATATAAATGAAGTAGCTCAACAAATAAACACACAAACATGTCATGTTGTCTCAATGATACAGACCTGTCTTATGCACTTGTATCCTCCATCAGATGCAGCACAAGACCATCAGAAGAAGATACAAAAACACTGGAGGAAATAAAAAAGAAAATAAAGACACGACCAAATGCTTTCTTTGAAATGGAGGCTTTCCTTCCAAAGAAAAATGGGTGACGATTTCTACTGAATCAAAAATTCTAAAATACAAGTTGGTCTACATTTATAACAGTAAAATAAGAAGAATAAAATTGTGGTTTTAAATTGCAGGTTGTATCTCAGTCTGGTTCTCGGAAATGTGAATGTCACTCTTCTCAGCAAGCAGTCAAAGTGAGCAACGACTATTAAGGCCAACACACAAGCCAAATATCATCATCATAAGTCCATTTGTTATTTTGTAATGTTCTTTTGCTAATCAAACATTTCCTTGGTCTATCAGTTTTGAAAAGCCTTTAATGTGATATTGACACATACATTTGTCACATCCTTGTTAGATTTGCCTACAAAGACGAGTACGAGAAGTTCAAGCTGTACCTCACAGTGCTCCTGCTGCTGTTCTCCTTCATGTGCTATTTCTTTGTGAGCTACAGGTGAGCATCAGCAGTAATAACAAGTTTAGCAAACTGTAACTGGATGCACCGTACATATAACTCCAAAACTTGTCTTACTGTGTGTCCCTGACTTTAGATTTCTTGATGCAATCCTCAATTTCCTGCTGGTGTGGTACTACTGTACGCTAACTATCAGGGAAAGTATCCTCATCAACAATGGCTCCAGGTCGGCCCACCATCCTTCTAGCCATACCAGCTAAATAATGCAAAATCCATATCCACATGAGACTAATTAACTAACTAACTAACTTTCACTTTTTGCTATATTAAAGGTAATTAATCTTTTTGCCATCATGTCATTTAAAATAAATAAAAATGTTATAACTTGTGTCCTGCATCATAGAATCAAAGGCTGGTGGGTTTTTCATCACTACATCTCAGCGTTTTTGTCGGGTGTAATGCTGACATGGTGAGTACGGGAAGAAAAGATCTCTGACTGTATTTAAACACGTTCAAACGTTCAGAAAATGTCATTCATATGATGCTTGCAAATACATTTAGAATATTTAACATTTTTCTCTGTTAAAACAAACGTCCTTCCTCTCACACCAAAGGCCAGATGGGAACCTGTACAAGATATTCAGGAACCAGTTCCTCGCCTACTCTTTGTACCAAAGTAGGGTCAAAGTACTTGAGCTACTGTATTTGTGGTCCCAAGTTTTCTGAATTAAAATAAAGCCTGATCACAGCTTGTTTTATGTGGAACACACAGGTTTTGTTCAGTGTCTGCAGTGCTATTATCAGAGCGGCTGTCTGTACAGATTACGAGCTCTGGGAGAAAGACACAACATGGATCTGACCGTGGGTGAGATACAAGGACACAGACGCACTCAGACAGACATATCCTAATTAAAAGAGTATTACAATATTGATGCTGGTTTATGACATTAACATTAAATCACTATTAGAGATTTATGCTTTTGTCTGCTTTCTGTTTTTAGAGGGCTTTCAGTCGTGGATGTGGAAAGGGCTGACGTTTCTTTTGCCCTTCCTCTTTTTTGGTCATGTGAGTCCAGTCACTGATTTGAACTTGAGAAATTCCCCCTCTCTACTGGTGAGGTTGCATTACACATGATGCTGTCTCATGGTTTAGACTGGAGGACACCGAAAAGCTGATAAGAAATGCTGATGTCATTCTAGACTCAATAAAATGTGACCATGTTTTGGTTTTTCTTGATCCTGATCAAAGTTTAATCTTTAGCGGTTCTGTATTTGTGCAGTTGCAGCTATTTCTATTCACTTTTAACAAAGCAAACCCTTAAGTCCTCATGTTTTGTCTTGTAGTTCTGGCAGCTCTTCAATGGCCTCTCTCTGTTCAGAATGGCTCAGCTCCCAGACTGTAAGGAATGGCAGGTCAGTGCTTTTACGGTCACTAGAGTTTTACTAAATCATCTGGTCCTTGTTTTTATTCCAGGTTTAAGATTTCCTGTATTCATCTGTCATCTACCTTTGTGTACACCAAAAGACGACTTAGTGTGCTCACATTTCATATAAAATATAACTGAAAGCCTACTTGTAATACTTTGTTGTATGGGTGGAGTTCCTTTGTGAAATCAGGATGTTTTTTTTAACGTCACTTCACATTAATGCTGAATACTTAATCTTTAAAATAGTCAAATGAATTATGCCAACTCACTCTTCTCTTTTGTTTCATGTGATGTCAGGTCCTGGTGTGTGGTCTCTGCTTCCTTATTCTGTTCATGGGAAACTTCTTCACCACTGTCGCCGTGGTGCGTCAGAAGATAAAGAGCAGGAATCAGAAAACAAAGAGTCTGTGATACGGACTAATAAACAAAAAACATGTCTACAAAATGCTGTCTCACATGCTCCTGTCAAAATTAAAGCTCATGTCATCATTATATCTGCCATTAACATGAAGTATGTTATTATTCTATCAAATTATCACTAGTGTACTAAATACTATTACAAACATTCACAGTAGATGCATGAATATAAAATAACTATAATTACAGTACAATCATCATTTAAGGTTAAATTAGAAACAATACCTTCATGTCTATAGCTTGACAAAATGATTCTGAAAAATAAAAGTCAAAACCTTAAATAAAGTCTATAATTTGAGAGACATGCTAGCGTCTGTGAAAGTATTTTTTATACTACTTAAATATTTTGTACTTGTGCATAGATGTGTCTGGATGTGTTTGACTGCAGCTCTTTAATTGTTTTTTGCCCTATCTCCTAAAGAGTTATGGTTGGCTGGTAAATTCCCTGCAAGAGGTTCCCTGCAGCGATGGAAAAAGATAATGACCTTATAAAATCTCATTCATTATTGTAGAAGAAACAACCAAGCAGACTAATGTGATTCAAATTCCACCCAAGCCAGCTGCTACAACGTTCAAATCAAATGTTATACAAGTATAACAAGTATAAATCAATAAACAATAGATTGACAGGCAGTGGTTAAAGTATTTACATTCACTTCAGTTACAGTAGCAATACAGGCTAAATTCAAATGTTTACTTTGAAGTACAGAAGTTTAAGCAACAACAGTATTTAGTATATTTAAGTGTTATATTACAGTATATTATTACATGATTATTGTTGTAGTAGCCTAATATGGTTTACTACTTTAAAGATGTAGTTGCAAGGTGGGGCTACGAACTGATCACTGGGTAGCTTTATCTTATTCTCTTAAAATACTAGTATACAGTAGACCTATACAAATAGAGTACAGAGAGTAAAAACACGTTAAAATCATTTATTTTACTTGTAAAGTATTATATTTAATAATAGGTATCAAAGTGGTATAATAAAGTGTTCTTTTTTTCAATCTACTGTATTACTACTTTTCCTTTCCCCAGAAAGTTACAGAATAGCTGAGCATGCAGGTTTTCTGGCTATCCAACAAACTTCTGAACTTTATCCTTGGTACTGTGAAAATAAACACATTTAAGCCGAGGAGGACATGTTTGATGAGTCTGCCTTTTAGTTTGTCATTGATATACTGTCTGTTCAGCTGGTTTCATTACATAACCATGACCCTTTACCTGCTGCACCATCACAGGTATTTTTTTAGCACGTTACATATTATGCACAGAGGACGTAGTGAAGGTTCAGGATCACCCTTATACCTCCAGAGAGACTTCTCCCACGTGCGTGCTTTGACATTAGGTAAGGCCCCTGAAGACCGGTCCATGTTGAGACACGTGTAGACAGAAATAAAAAAATAAACACGCTTAATCTCAAAAGGAAATGCTGTCAAAATGATTTTTTTGAAATAGAATTGCACATATGCAGCTTCTCAAAAAATGAAATCATCACTAAGTTAGGTGTATTTTACGTTGAAAGTGGGAAAGTCCTCCCCCGCTGTCAGGATCGAGTTGGTTTGGTCCTTCATGGCGTAAAGTTTCCTTCCGTGTTCAGCACAGTGTCAGCCTGACACAAAGAGGGAAGACGAAGGTAAGCACGGGACAAAACTCATCTTTTAAATTGTTGTAGATTTAGCTGGAGTCTGTGGCAGTGTGTGTGAATTACATGTCAGAGATAATAGATTTATATCGAACTAGAAACCTAAAAAAAACAGACTAAATGTTCAACTTTTCAGAGAAACATTAGCTTAAGACGTGCTGCCTGCTGTGTTATTACGCAAACCTAAGCTAACTAACTTTCTTTGGAGCAGGTCCTGTCTTTGACATGTATACTTTTAGATATATTTGACATAATACGCTTTATACGTGTTATGTTTAGACAACCTTGTTTGTCCCTTTTATTTGCGTAAAGACTATAATGTTTCAGCCAGTGTTGTCACATTCCAGGGAATAGCCGGGGCCCTGTGTCCAGTCCGAGGACTAACTTGATCATTTCATCATTTATTGTGAATATTAGCATCATTTTCTGATATTTTATGTTACTATACTACGCCACAAATAGAAATTTAGCTGACAGCACGTGTGGAGCTTTAGACATACTAATGGCAAACCGGTACCGCTACATTGATCGTTATACAACTTTATTTGCTTTAAGCAGAAGTGGTGAATTGTTAGGATGAACCATAGTGAACTTGGTCCATGTGTGATTATCGATCAATCCTCCGGTAGCAGCTGATATTAAAGCTTCCTTTACTTGTCTGAATAGGCGACTTAGACGACATAGCGAATAGACTGTAATTAGATAAGAGTGAGACTCTACCTACAGATTCAGAGGTGAAAGTATTTAGAAACTAGTTGCCCCTCACATTATGTTGCTGGAAGGTCAAACACAACTGTATGTAAAATCCACAAGTAAACATAACATAAGTAAAAACTGTCTGTGTTGCCCTGTCTAGGCTTGTCTCTTATTGTTACAAATGGCAGCTTACTCTACACTTGTGTGATACTTTGTGCACTTGAGACAGGAGGGACTTGTTTTTTGAGTCAGTTGGTAATTGATCCCACTGGAAGAACACTATGCAAAGCAGTCGGCATGGATACTACAGACAGGAGACACTGAAACAGTTTGTGTCCATTACCTGAGCTCCTTGATAATCAGAATTGACATCAGCTTCCAGTTTATTAGGTACAAATTACAGAATGTAATTTTTATTCCCCACTCACTGATATAAATGTGTAGGTAAATTTCACCTTTCATTAAAACATTAAATTATTCAACAGCATTACACGTGGTTAAGGCTTTTCCAGCTAGTTTCCTGTCTGCCTCTGTACTCTCCAGAAAGTGTGAAATGATTTTTTTTAAAACACTTTCAAATCTAACTTTAAAGGCTGATATTTAACCTCAAAGGGTATCTAACCCTGAAAGATAGACTGTAATTTCACAACAGCACCCACTAGTGCTCCCAAACATCTATTATGTTTATCCCCCAATAAATTGACTGATTAGCAGATGGATTGTCTGATATTTGTGTATTGCTGATAACTTTTATCTGTGTTTATGTCGGCTAATAAAAAAGTCGTGTGTAAGGTCACTTAGAAACAATCTTGCTGTTGCATAGATTTGATTTTCTACCGTACACCCGAAACGCTATTTTGAAACAAAGTTTGGAGTTGTGCGTGCTATTACTGCAGTTGCATAGATTGTCAACCAGAGAACACTGACAACTGATTTTACTGCTGTGAAACGTTCACCTCAGTACAGGTCTTGGTCACAGTTTGATCTCGATCCTCTTTTTTTTTCGTCTTTGTAAAACTGTTAGATATTTAATGGTGTAAGCTTTAAAAATCCAGTTCTGGCCGTGCTATGTGTTTGTTAAAAGGTATTTTTGCATGTTTATTTTAAAGACAAGTGAGAACAGTTTTGACGAACTAGTTATAAAGATTTAAAAAAATCTACTTTGTAGCTACTCTCATGATAAAAAATTTTAAATGTCTGACCTAATTTGAAATGTTTGCCTGATTAAAAAAATTGTTTCACATTGAAATACGAGGTGGTCACACACCTGTAGATCCTCGTAATACAGATTTCTTTTTCTCAAAATATAATTGAAATCTGTTTCTGTTAAGGAATAACTACATTATTATTGACTATGTTAAGATATAGCGTAATATAGTATCACAAGCCTTAAAGTTCCAGTGAATGCTGTACCTAATGGTAGGCCTGGGCGATATGACGATATAGCTCGTCAAAACAATCTGAAAATGTCTATCGTATGTGTTTTCTATTCCGTCTCTATCGCGATGTCGCAAAACCAGTGGCGGAACTGCTTTACGGCAATTGAGCATGACTCAGCTAAAGGCAAAAAACAGTTTGAATATGTTTGCTTTATAAAAGTCATTTCGATTTATTATATACAGAAAAGAATGAAAAGGCGTCTGCTCAACTGTAAATAATAATTAATATACGTAAATAAAATATGTACATTCATCACGCACTTCACTTTACCTGGCTGTTTGCCACATCCTTGGGTTGTTTCAAGTCTTTGTTTTAGGGTGGGGGAGAGAGCAATCGCACAGAGTTACGTCCGTAACCTGTTGTTATTAATTCATTTTTGTTATTAATTTATTTTCTATGTAGGTTAAGGTCTATGTGAGACTTATGACATCAATACATTACATTTTCATATTGAAGGCTAGGGCTATATTTTATTTATTTTCCATCCTTAAATTTACTTAAAAATGGTTAAGTTTGCACTAAAGCTATCAATAAAATAAGAAAATACTTTTTATTTGTAAAGTATTTAATTCACACAGGATTATTCAAAAATAGGCTTTACCGTGTGGTTATTTCATGTAGACTAATTATTTGTTAAATAATCAGTTAAAATAAAACGGTCTGAATGGTTTGCTTGATATGTGAGTGAGTCAGCAGTCAAGGAAAGAGCAAGCCAGCACTTTGTTGAATATGTGTGTACACAGCTCTTTCAAACGTTTCTTTTCTTGTCGATGAGCCAGTTCAAGAAAACCCGATCTCATTGTTTTCACCCCTTCAACCAAACTGAAACTCGAGAGCTCAGAACATGAAGTCCATTCGTGCTCGGTGTGAAAAGAGTTGCTGTCGTTGATGCATGACATGATATGGAACGCAGTGGGTCACAATGTTGTAGTATGTAGAGCCAATTGTGCGGTATTGCTGGCACAAAAGCAATCATTGTATGGTTACGGTAAGGCATGTAAAATACTGCTAACACATGTTACCAATCAGATTGTTCTGTGCAGCTGCTGAATCAGTTCTGACTCCCAGTTTTGTGCAGTTAAAAATGTTCTTAGCTCAAACTGAATTGACTTTTACATGATTGGATAAAAAAAATTGCTCAGTTAAAAAAGTGAATAATATTCTGTTTGTTAGTCTGGTCTGACATTGGTGTTCCTTCTGTTTCTCCATGTAAAGTGTCATCATGACAGACATGGAAGCTGATACCACCACCCACACCGAGGCCACGGCGGTCGAAGAGGAGCCTCTTTTCAGCAACCTGGACCTCTTCCTCTTCTCCCTAATTGTCGGCCTGGTCATTTACTGGTTCATGTCCCGCAAGAAGCCTGAGCCCATCCCCGAATTCAAGAAGCTCGACACACCGTGAGTATCCATCACAAAATATCCATATTACCATATAATATCCATATAACAATAATCTGTTTAGGGTAGGGCTGGGTATCGATAAGGATTTCTCGATTCGATATCGATTTTTGTTAGGGGTATTTCAGTTACAATATCAATGCACCTCTAACCTGGTGCATTATCAACATTTTTAATGTTTACAATAAGAATTGACCCCAAAGAAGTTGCATCGTGTACTTTTTATTTAACATTACAAACACACAGCAGTCAACACAATATTAAGAATTGTATGAATTAGACAGCTTATGAACTTTTTGTCCATTTTCACATTTTTAGTCTGTACATCTGGCTCATGGTTTTTTAACGAACTGGGGTTCAACTTGCGCGAGATTTGGCCATGAGATCTCATAGTGTGAAGAACAAAACCACAGGAGACTAACAGATGTGGGGAAAGGCATGCTGTATAACTACATGCCGAAAATACATGCTAACAGAGTGCAACATAATCATCAGTGCAAAACTATCTATGCAGCAGCCGCAGGCTGGACCCCCGTCCTCTGCCCTTTGCTGCATGATCCCCCACTCTCTTCTCCCCATATTTCCTGTTAGTCTCGAGCTATCCTATCAATAAAGGCAAAAAAACAATAATTGGTTGAAATTAAAGACAAAAAGGAGTTCATAGTTTTACAATGGTCCAATTTAGATCTACTATATCTTTATGAGATTCATGAAGGCTTCTTAAAAAGAAAAGTTCAAACTCTAGGGTGGCTAAATGTAAGGAGAAGAGCATTAAAAAATCTCATAGTATAGTGTATTGTGTACATTAAAAAGA
Organism: Semicossyphus pulcher; assembly: GCF_022749685.1. Classification (NCBI taxonomy): domain Eukaryota; kingdom Metazoa; phylum Chordata; class Actinopteri; order Labriformes; family Labridae; genus Semicossyphus; species Semicossyphus pulcher. The sequence continues at coordinate 18,862,438 of NW_027211692.1, read as the reverse complement.
TACTCATTCTGATTCATGTTCATTTACTTTTGATTTCGATTCTGATTGTTGAAATGATACAAAATATGCAGCAAAAGCTACCCTTTTTTTTGCGTATTTAAGCTGCTTTATATTGATATAGTCAAGAATGACGGTGTTTTGCAGCTCTTTTGAAGAAAGGAGATTGAATAGAGAAAAGTTAATATTCTCTATTATACTTGTTTATGCTACAGTTTCATGCACTAGTATTAACTGAGTTACAACTTGAGACATCATATTTCCATACCATGCTAGCACACTGTTAGAATGGCTCATACAAAGTTAGTAAAATAACATAATGTTCTTCATTTTATTAAATTATGTTTATGTAGTGATTGTATCATTACTTTCTTCTTCTTCTTCTTCTTCTTCTTAGCCATACTTGTAAGTTGACACATATTTAAACAGCCTCACTGGACAGCTATAGATATCAAAGCTCCTGTGAGGAGTTTTTATCTGGTTTTGAAAGAGACTGAAATTAATTGTGATTACTCTATATGACGATTGATTATTTCTACATAGTTATTTTTAATGCCTGAAATCGCTGGCTGGTAGGTGTCAGACAAAGCGATGAACTGCACGCTGCCTTTGTTTACATTTTCCAGGGCAAACATTTAAAGTCTGATATATATGACTGTTAAAGAAAGCAGGATGAGATTTTTTGTTAAAAAAAACACCACTCAAGCATGTATAGGACAAAATCAGCAGAGAGATAAGAGGTACGGCTTTGTCCACAGGGGGCGCCAAAATCAACACAAACGGAAAGTTCCTCACAGGAGCTTTAACCTTTCTCCCAATCTCTTATTTAGAGACACCCTTAATTGTTGCCTTCTAGCTTCTTGTATTTATTCAGCGACAAGTTTCTCGACCTCTGGCTTGTATTTAACAAACCTCCTAAAAATTCCCAATTTTTACTTTGATGCACAGACAGCAGCCATTTACCTCTGACATCATGCTCAGGGTGGGAATCTCAAACTCTGTTCTTGCACTGCTAAATTCCAGGTTTCAAGCTGTACAAATGTATGTTATCTAACACATTGTCATCATTCCACTACTTCTTGATTTAATCAGTAACTGAAAAGATGATGGATTGTGAAAACCTGGAGAGACACCAGGTCACATTTCAAAGTGTAAACTACATGATAACTCGGCTATCCCTTGATAATAGCTAAGGTTAGCGTTCACCCACTTCCTAGCTAACATTGCGGTTAGATACAGATGTATGCCTTTCCTATCGTGTATTACCAGCAAACAATAATGTTAGCTAAGAGGTGGTTGAATGCTTAGATTATCTGATATCTAACAGTAACTAATGGGTTATCAAATGTCTTGTTTAAGCTATAAATATGGTTAAACTACACTATCCATGGTCTATTCAGATGCTGATAAATTGGGCCTTTAACCATTGACACAACAGTTTAGAACACCGAGCGTGACGTCAGAGTTAAATGGCCAACATGAATAAGATCATTTGAGTCATATCACAGCATAAGTTATGACTTCCTATCTGGACTCCTCTTCCTGGCAGAAATGACTTTTATGTGTGTCATTTTCATTGGACAGTGTGTCTAGTTCAGGACTGAGGATAATGGTGGGACTAGGAGTGTGTTACTTAAGTCATTTGCTTGTGTCTTATTACAAAAAGAAAGAAACAGCTGGACCGTGTTGCCTGATCTAAGTACAAGCTGTGACTCTATGGGCTCTGGAGCACAAGTGTGTGAGAGTGCACAGCTTCAGGCTCGTAAATGTTCCACTAGTAGCGACCTTTGATTTTGTCTGCACGTCCTGCTCTTTTACACAATCCCTCTCCTCTCTCAGAAACTTTTCTACTCTCTCTCTGCCGGCCTTTTTCCTCTCTCCAGCTCCTCCTCTGCTCCTCCTCCCCTCATCCCTTGTCAGTGTAGCTATGGAGGCTTGGCTTGATTTCAATGCACTCTCCTTCCATTGGCCGCATTGGAAGTCCCTCCCAAACAACCACAACACAGTTTCTTTGGTCACCGGAGTAAAGCCATGGGCCAGAAGCAGCCACGCTCGCTGTGTGGCTGAGCTCTTGTGTGGTTGTGTGAATGGAGACAGTGTTGCTGCAGGCTTAGTGGGGGAGATCCTGAGCGTTTGTGTGAAAACAAGAGGTTAGAGGGAATGGGGAAGACCCCTGTAGAGCATGTTTTGCTTTGGAGAAGATTGTGTTTGTGTCTGTGGAGGGCGGGTATACAGGAAGGGAGCGTAGAGCAACACAAGCTGGTCTCCCCTCCCCTTAAAGGGAGCAGTGATTACCTAACTGTTATGAAGGGGGCGTAGTCTTCCATGTCTTTCCTGTGCTTTTGTTTTTGGCCCTGAACCCCATTTTGAAAGTTCCCTGGAGAGCAAACGAGGAAGGCGAGCCAAGCTGCCTTTGTGAGTCCTCTCCTAAGGTGGAAAGTTGAGGCAAAAGACAAGCAACCCTTTCTTTGCCCTGAGTTACTTTTTTTCATTCTTCTTTCCCCACTCCCCTGTTTTTCTTTCAGTGTGTGTGTGTGTGTGTGTGTGTGTGTGTGTGTGTGTGTGTGTGTGTCTGTGTGTGTGTTTGGGCTGAGCTGCTCTGCCATTGGAGCAGGGCTGTGTCACAAATGGAATCCTTTTATGATAAATGAGGTTACCATAGCAATGACATTCCCCTCTCTCCTCCAGTGAGATGGGGGCGGGGGATACTTCAGGAAAAAAAAACTACCATTCACTCTCTCGGCTCTTCTCCCCCACTTCTCCTCTGGTCCACCAAGGAGTTGCTCTGATAACAAGCCAAATCCTCAGAATGGATCTTGTAGACTTTTTTGTTCCCAACACCTTTCAGACGGGAGAGGAAAAGGGGCGGGGATGAGGAGGAGGGCATTTTCAGCCCGAGAGTGTTTCAGTGTGTGAGTCAAAAGTGTAGGTCTGCAGCTCGGCTACATTTTATGGGAAAGTCAGTTTCCCACCATTGTGTCCACAGCGGTTGCCAGACATTGACAGGGCTTGTAGGCTGTGTGTGTGTGTGTGTGCATGTGTATGTGTGTAGAACAGACGCTGCTGGTTTCAGAGAGCAGCACAGGAAGAGGCAGAGTTCAGATCGTGTTGGAGCCTCTTAGGTGGAGGCAGGCAGCTTCTTCAGCTGCGAGTGTCCGGCTGCGTTTCTGGACTGGTTTTCATGTTGCCATCCTCTGGTCGTGGAGTGTTGACGTCCTGCTTTTGATTTTGAGCGTGGCGGTCTTCCCGGCGTGGCCTAGCCAGTGGTGCTAGTGGCAGTAGTGAGCTACAGGGCTGCATGCCATGGGCTGTGTCTTCTCCCTGCCAGAGGACAGGAGAGATGCTGCTGAGAGGTCAGTACAGTGTTTGATTTCCTGCTTGCTTAGACATTCGCTGCCAATTATCCTTTTAATCCTGCTGTTTAGCTTAATAGCTCACTAAGAGTGTAAGTTATTGTTTGACACCTTGCAAGTGATCTGAACTAGTGGCTTGTTTCCCAACTAAAAGCTCTACAAACAGTTTAATTTGCTTATTTAATTAACTACGGCCTCAAAACAATGTTCCCACAAGGTTATGTAACAGCTGGAAGTACAATGTGGTTAACTACAAACACAATGTATTGTTTGAGTCTTTTTCACAAGCTCCTCAGACGTTCAGAAAGTAAACATTTAGCCCTTATTTTGTGGAACATTATCAGCCTAGTTTAATTTCATCAGAGAGTTTGATTTCCATTTAATTAGTCTTAAAAGATCACACTGCAACATGAGAAGAATTAATTGATTTAAAGATGTGTTGTTTGAATGAGCCTGTGTGACCTTACTTTCTAAATGAGGTTTGGTTCCTGGATGGATTAATGAATGGAAAGTTATATTTGACATTATGTTTGAATGATGAGATCTGAACAGTTTGTACTAAACTGGAAATAAGAACATAAGCCCATTTATTACTAGTGGCTTGGGGGCAGAGTCTTCATGATACCACCTGTTTGCTAACACAGCTTGTAGCTTTACGACAGCGGTGATGTGCTGTCAACTATAGTTAATTTTTGTTTGTGTGCTTAAATAATAATAATGAAACCAAACTATAAATTTAATAGTAAAATGACTGTTTGGGCTGTAATTTTATTGAATCATATTTTTATTGGTTTTCTTTTTAGAACAAACAAGCAAGACAGCCATATAATAGGCAAAAAAAAAAAACTGTGGCTGAAAGAAAAATCTAACGGACATACACGTAAAATGGAAATAATAATAATTAAACAGAAAAAAATAGATAAAACATTTATTGCACAAAATAAGGAATTGTAAACTTTTTTTTCCCTACGTGCTGTGTTTCAAAGACAGAGGTTGATTAAGGGCGATACACAGATGTGACCTATCTCTTGTGAGGCTGCATTTAGCTGGGTGGGGGGTTAAGCTTAACGTTAATGTAGTCCATAAATGGTTTCCATATATTGGTTGTCAGAGGAGCCATGTTAAGTAACATGTAAAGCCGCTGAGTGATTGGGCCGTCACTAATATAATCACACTTGTTCAATTCCAATCAATCCCGATGTGACGTCTCGCTAAATATCTTAAAATACGATCTCATTAACAAAAAAAGACAAATATATGAAATGACATCTCTCTGCTGTATCTTTGCAGTGTATTTGTGTATATACTTGCAATTGTTGTCACATTATACTGCAAAGATTTTCTCTTTCTAATGATGCACAGAACATCCACCCCGGTGAGTGGCTGCGGTGCCGCTGCGGCAGACGCTCTCAGCTGATAACAGTTCAGACAGATTTGGCTAAAGCTCTCAGGAATGCTTCAGCTCGGGGGCAAGGGCTTGTGTTTCACATTTCAGGATTTAGGAATTTACACTTTGCTTCAGAGTGCAATCTGGATGAACCACAGGAGGCCATTTTTACAACATGTCGTGCATCAGTCGCACATGCACACCGCAGATCTGTTATTGGGTTCTTAAAGTTTAACATTGTTGACTGAATGTCGGACGAATTTAAATAAGATGCTCTTTGTGTAACGCCTTTGTTCTATATCAAATATAGCAAATTATTATAAACTGTCTCTATTTCTCTTAGCTGTAATCATACAGCCTTGTGCCATGGGATATGGAGTATATATTGATCACCTTGTTTCTGCTTGTAGTTAGTTTCAGCCTAGTTATTCCTCTTTTAGTGCAGACAATAATGCAGCTGTCCACTCAGACCTTTGATGCTGAAAGAAGCGGCGTTGCCTTTTATTCAGCTCGTTAATAGATTTTTCTTCCTCTGTCCCTTTATTTTCTCTAACACTGTTTGCACATGTTGTTTTGATCTGTTCCCGTCCATTAATTACTCCCAGGATAAATCTGAATCAAGCTTTTAATACTGAACATTTGTTATGAATGGTTATGCTTAGTGTGTGTTCCTACGTTAGTATGACTAATAGGAGTGTGGCTGCTGAGTCACCGCTCTAATACTCCCTGATGTTGTAAGAATTAAAACGAACAATGAGTTAACCGTGACGATACAATTTCGCCTAAAGTCAGTGAATAATAGTGTTTCATGATATTTTTCCACTATTGTTGTTTTTTTGGATACTCGTACTAAGAGGAGGATTAAGTAGTTGTGCTTGTTTAAACCACGTTTAGAACAACTATTATCAGCTCCCGTAACAGCATGCTTTTGCTCTATTCGCTTTCTTTATAAATATAAATCACTCGAGGAGTAAATCATTCATTGATCAATATTCATCAATCAATCATTCATCAATCATTGATGTTCATGTCCTCACCCTGACATTTCCTACCTGTTGTTTGCTCACATGGTACAATCTGTGATCTAGAGGGTCCATGAAAGGGTCAACAACAAAAGCCAGAACAAAAGTTTGGCACGTGCAGTACAGTTTTGAACAGCTTCTGATGCTGTTAAAGGTTTTTAACACACGTAATGTTTGTGTAGATATCAGGAAAACAAGCCTTTATTTCCTATTACTCTATGATCAGATGAGATTTCTGAGAAGTCTTTATTATGTTCAGCTCAAAGTTAAACACACCAAATAGTTAATTTAGTCTTTAAATGATAAATGGTAGTTTCGCCTCTAAAGTGTGAAAGTTATCTGACTGCACTGTCAAAAAATGAAGTTGTAATAAACTATTTAAGTGTATTTACAAACTGATGATTGGTGAATGTGGTCATTTATAAATAGTTATTACACGGCTGTGTTAAATAGTTGATTCTGATTGGTTAATCACGGTGTTCCGAGGTCTGCTATTTCTCGAAAACAGACCGTTGCTATGAAGAATAGACCGTTGCTAGGCATTCAGCTCTGATCACACAATCTGGAGGACTAACTGGAATCATTCCATGATAGCAACCTGCTCGCTATACATTATCCCTTACTTAAAACACAGTTTCCAGTCAAGTAAAGGTTGGCAATAATAAAGTAGTTAATAATGAGTTTATTCTGTGTTTTTGTTTCCACAGAGCACCCACCACAAGAGAGACGAGTTTCATAGAGAAAATGAAGAAAACGGTGAGTGGTGTTTTTTTTTTTTTATGTTAAGGGTCAAATGTTTTCTTCTCCAGGAGAACGTTTGAGCATCTGCCAGCCCAAATGGCTGCAGCAACAGTGTTAAACAGTGTTGTTTGTGTAGCCCTTGACCACATGTTGATGGACCTTGGAATTGTTTTCTGCAGTAAATACCTGTGTGATTTTCCAGCCCAAGTGCTTCAGTTTAATGTGTAATTGTAGTGGTGTTTTTGAATTAAAAAAATCAAGTCCTAAAGTGTATTTTTCCCCCTTTTCTCTCAATAAATGCAGAATATAACAGCTATTAGGTCTCTCTGCTGATGTGACTCTTTGCAGTTTCAGAGTTAGAAAAGCTTTGAGGAAAGACTTTGGTTTTGAATCATGTGGTTTTGCAGCAAATAGTTCAGATGCCATGATGGTGGCAGAAAAGAACGTTGGCCCACAGTGCCGTTCATTTTTTTTCTTTGTTATAAATGATCGTGGCAACCCTGCAGGCAAAGATGAAACTTTTCATGATTCCCACATAGAGCTTCCCAGATGGAGCTGTTTATGTAATCATGAGCGCCATGTCGGAGAAATGTCTGGTTGTGTTTTTGTCTTCTTGTGTATTTGCTTTTAAGGGATTTGAAATAGTTTTACAGTTTTTGTTGTGCCAGTTTCATCTCCCCGTCACATGCAGAAGTACTCTAGTTGGCCACAGCATTCAGGATTTGGAAGAAAAAAAACGTTTGGAATATATTAAACTAAACGACAAAAGATCTGCTGCATCTGTTAAACTTAGTCATGGTTTACGTTTCACCGAGCAGCCTCCAGACATGAGAGATGGGATAATTTTTCAGTTGTAGTTGTGGGACAAAGCTTTAAAATGCATCATGTAAATGTCTTCGTCATTTTGTAACCAGGGCAAGAACATCATCGTCTTCTACGGCTCCCAGACGGGCACAGGAGAGGAATTTGCTAACAGACTGTCCAAAGACGCTCAGCGCTACGGCATGAAAGGAATGGCTGCTGATCCAGAGGAGTATGACATGGTAATGAGCACCAGTGGAACAACTTACAAACAGAATTGGAATAAAAGAAAGGTTTATTATTGTAGCTGCCAGTCAATGATCTGTGATGGAAAAACAATCTGTTTGTGTGCCAATTATTTACTCAACACCTTAGAGGGATAATCTAATTTAACTGTAAATTTCTCATTTTGATGAAAATATTATACATAACCCTTTGGGAAATAATGGTTTAAAATAGCTGCTAGGGTACTATAACCTCTTTCAATTATTAATTCACTTTCCTTAAATAAAACGTGTGAAGGCAGACTCAAGGTCAGCACGCACTCATATCAAAATGTGTATTTAAGTCACAACAATAAAAAGTGCACAATTTTATGACATCAGATTTTATCCGACAATTTATAGCAGCCATGCTGAGCGAGGCAGAGGTCACATACTTTTGATTTGTTAGTCATTAGGCAACTCTAGAAACAGCGAGTCAGACACTGACGAAAAATTTCAAAAACAATTAATTAAGATTATCAGAAGTTTCTGATTCTGATGTGTCATATTTCAGGGGGAGCTGTCCCGTCTGTCTGAGATCCCAAACTCCCTCGCCATATTCTGCATGGCCACCTACGGTGAGGGAGACCCGACGGATAACGCCCAGGACTTCTACGACTGGCTGCAGGAGAATGATGATGAAGACCTCTCCGGACTAAACTACACTGTAAGTCCTTCAATTTCTTTAGAGAATGCTGAGAATTGTTTTGATTGTGACAAAATGTCTCTGTGAGGAAATTGTGTAAACTGGTTGTTGTTGTTGTCTCCAATTAATCGATTAATTGTTTGAGTCATACAACAATAGAATAGTGAAAAATGCCCGGCATAATCTGGTAGAGCTCAGTGTGATGTCATCAAACACAAGCTGGATTCCCGTTACTCTCATGCACATAAATACAATTTTCTTTTACTGTTGCCGCTTCACCGCCCGTTCAGTTTATCTTATGAGTCACGCCATGCCAGTTTGCATGTCTGTTACACTGACACTCAGCACACAGGCTTCGCTAGCATGAGCCGCGTCTGGCTTTGTGTGCATCATGAAAGAACGGGCTTTGTGTGTTGTCATGTCTGGCCTGTGTGTGCGTGTGTGTCATTGTGTCATTGTTGGGGTGCAGTGCTGCTGGCCTCATTCGAGTTAAGAGCTTGACTGTGGGAAATCTAGTTAAATTCATGGGCACCGTCACATCCTCCCTGCTGGATGTTATCTGTTGTCTCATCGGTCCGTATTAAAGCTACTACATACAGTACAGTCACTCGGATGTTTTTCAAGGTGGCTTGTAAGACATTATCAAGTTTGGCATTCTGTGTTTCAGTAGAATAAATCAAACTTGATCTTTTGTTTAAAGCTACTGTGAAGAACTTTGTGTTTATTTTGGCGCCCCCTGTGGACAAAGCCTAACCTCTTATCTCTTGGTAGATTTTGTCCTGTACATGCTTTAGTGGTGGTTTTTAACAAAAAAAATCCCATCCCAACAGTCATATGGACCACTCACTTAAAATTCTTGCCCTGGAAAATGTAAACAAAGGCAGCGTGCAGCTAATCGCTTCGTCTGACACCTACCCCCTGCCAGCAGTTTCAGGCATTAAAAATAACTACATAAAAATAATCAATCTTGTCCCTGATGGTCTGGTTTGCTTTTGTAGGTCATATAGAGTAATCAGAATTAATTTCAGTCCGTTTCATAACCAGATAGAAACTTCTCGCAGGAGCTTTAAACTTAAACAGAAAGGAAAATCAGCTTTGATTAGCTGCAAATCCCAAGTTCATCATGTTCTTTTTCTTGTTTGTTTTGTTCAAGATCAAGTCTACTTACTCATGATTTCTCACTGTGTCCTGTTCTGCCTCCAGGTGTTTGCTTTGGGAAACAAAACGTATGAACACTACAATGCAATGGGAAAATATGTCGATAAAAGGCTGGAAGAACTTGGGGCAAAACGCATCTTTGACCTGGGCATGGGAGACGATGATGGAAAGTAAGTGATTCATTTATCCATCAGAATACCATGTGGCAGCCGACCAAAGTAAGATGTTCCCCCCTTAACGTGACCTTGTATTTCAAGAAAGTGTTCATTGATTCTAAATGCCAGATGCCTAAAGCCAAATAGCTTACATTTTACAGAAATTATTTCTGAATTCAGCGGAAAGATTTCCGTGAACTTGGCCTTTTCCTTTCCCCTCCCTGTATCGCCACAGAAAGAACACAGTTTACATTTCATCTCCGAAATCAGTCCATCCTTCTGGAGTTTGTATGTGGAATTTTTTTTAAGGATGAATAGTTTTTTATTTTGTCTTGAACAGAGTACAAGATAATATGCATCATCATCACAAGATTCACATACAACCCCCCCCCCCACCCTAAACCCCACAACTCATCATCACCACATACACAATTGGCCTTGGTAGTCAACATAAATACACACCATCATATGCAGTGGACTTCAATATATAAAACAAGACAATACAATAAACTGAGCATGGCAAAATAAATTAGTACAGTACAGGTACACAACTTTGTCCATGCCTACAATAAAATAAGGCACTAAACACAAAACATGTGACTCCCCACAGAGACTGATCCATGTCAGGCACCCTCCAAAAACCTTAAATATTTGCCTGATGAATACATCCAGTCTACCAAAAGCTTTAAAAGACATCTTTTCAAATGTTGCCACTCTTGCCTTTCCGGCACTCCTTCAGTTTTCCATTATCTGAGGAGAATCATAATACTAGTTTGAACCCAACTTTTATTGTGTTTGTCTCCCCCCATTAAGATTGACCCATCACCGAGAACAAATAATCTGGGGCTATATGGGATTTGGTTTGGAGATTATCATATATCCTGGCCCAAAATTCTTGAACTTTTTCATAAAACATCAGGTGACCGTCCTCTCACTTGCATCGCCAGCAGTTTGTTGTGTCTCTTATTGAATGAGGCGTACCCTAGCATCCCTTGACATTGTTTTTTTTGTATGTTTTTCTTTTTTAAGACATTTGTTATATTTGTAAAATGTTATGTTTTATGTCAATCCATCCAACAAGGCTGAATTCAAAGACCTTTCAAACTGACTGGCCTGCTTTTGTCTTTCAGCCTGGAAGAGGACTTCATTTCATGGAGAGAGCAGTTCTGGCCGGCCGTCTGTGAGCACTTTGGAGTGGAAGCTTTAGGAGACGAATCAAGGTACAATATTTTTCCAAAACCATTATTAATCTGCTTTAACTTTAACTTTTAACCTTTTCCAAACAATTCTCACTCTGTAGCTCTTTGTCATCTTAAATTTGACATTAAACAAATTGCAAACATATTCACACTTCGCTTAGAAGCTCCTTCATGTGGGGTTTAAAGAAGAAGTTAATCCCAGATTGAAATGACAAGATAAACACTGGATAATGATGTGCAAACATGATTTATTGTACACATTAGCGTTACATGGGTTTGGTTCAAAAGAAACTCCACCCAGAGGCTTATGTTCTTTCTTTGAAACGTCCATATCTTGTCTGAGACTTGTCATGTTATAACAAATCGTCTGATGAATGTCAACCACACCCAGCTGTGTATGGAACAAGGACAAATACCAAGAAACATTTTAATGTTTTGCCAAAAAAGTGTTATCCATCCAATTCTCACATTATTTCACTATAAATTTAACGTATATTCACTTTATCTTTATCTGAAAAGACTCTAACTCTAACGTATGTCCCCTCGCAGCATACGGCAGTACGAGCTGAAGGAGCACACTGACATCAACATGAACAAAGTGTACTCGGGAGAGATCGGCCGTCTGAAGAGTTTTGAGGTCCAAAAGCCGTAAGTACTGTAGCAGAACCGCTGTTCACCACCAGAACTCATTCATCAATAGAGAGCTGTCTGCTCAGTCATTGCTCACATTTCACCTACATTCATAACTGACTGCAGAGTTAACCAAAGGTCACGGTTCACACGACAGAAGCTTTCTGCCCCCTAGTGGACACGGGAAACACTTTTCTGCAGCCTTTTTTTAATCAAACTTAATCATTAAATAGACTTACTGAGTCATTTATTTATTAGGTAAAGATAAAACAAATTTTCTTTGACTATTACCAACCTTTACTAAATACATTTTCATACCCATTTTTTATTCACAGACCCTTTGATTCCAAAAACCCTTTCCTGGCTCAAGTCACCGTCAACCGCAAACTCAACAAAGCCGGTGATAGACATCTTATGCACCTGGAACTAGACATAACCGGTTCCAAGATCAGGTGAGAGTGGATAAAGCAGATCTTTAACGCAATGTCATACTTTCATAAATACAGGTCAAAGTCTAAATGAGGCTCATTCTGTCATCTTAGATATGAGTCAGGAGACCACGTTGCGGTTTTCCCCACGAATGACTCTGGGCTGGTGAACAAGCTGGGACAAATCCTTGAAGTGGACCTTGATGTGGTTATCTCTCTCAACAACCTTGATGGTTTGTCATTGAACGCCTGCAGCACCTTGACTTTACTATCTTTCACCTCAAACCCTGTGATATCTAGACTTGCAGTGTCAGCTCATTTTAGCATACAATCTGATTCTGTTATATAACTGCAATTATGTTATTGTTGTGATATACTGTACGTAGTTGACTTGTAATGAGTCATATGTGTTTCCGGTTATTATGAGGGACATTGAGTGTAGCTGTGATTAGATAAGTAACAGTTAGGGCAGTTCCTGTTCAATTAATGTCAACTTTATTATTAGAGAGTAAATACTTAACAATTATTTACTACATAATCTACTGAGGTTATAACTGTGTAAAGTCTTGTGGGGATGTCAAGGGATAATTTATACTAGGATGCACCAATACCACTATTTTTCAGACCAAGTACAAGTATATATGTAGTATACACCGATATGAATACTTAATAATATCATTACAGTTCTCATAATAACTTTAAAAACATGTTTCATTTTCATCAGATGTTCCTCACTTTCTGACTGTAACAAAGTAAATAGACATAATGATGCAACTGCAACTGTTGCTGACATTTTAACACTCAACTTTGCTTCTCCACCTACCGGCTTAACTAACAGGAGGCTAACATCAAGCCGTAAAGTGTTATTCGGGTGCGGTACTCATCGTAGTTTTACGAGTACTTAAGCTCCGATACTGCCCGATATCTGATACTGGTATCGGTATTTATACAAACCGTTAAACTTCAATTAATAGCAAACATATCAATTGCAAATTACTGATTTGATCCCGCTCTGCGTGACAGCACGTCTGACCCTAGCTGCACTGGGGTATCGCCTCGGCTCTGATCAGCATTGATGGGAACACAAAACCCGTTTCAACACGCTAATCTCCGCCCCCTTTCCGGTACCATGCTATGCTCCTTGTCATCTAAGCTACAAAGTCCGCCCGTCTCTGTCCGAGCAGCACTCGAACATCGTTCCAAATTTGTCTGCGCCGAGTTTGATGAAACTGAATGAGTAATAGATACAATGAAGACCTAACCACCGTTACATCTTCACAGTTTACTAACCCTGTCTCCGGCGCGTTTGTGACGTATGCAGAAAAGAGACCGACAGAGTACACTCGACTGGAAATTGGAACAGAGACAATCAGCATTTATAAGTGGGTTTTTCCCGGGTCTGAAATACTTGCGTCAACACGTAAAATTGAGGTGGGAAAGGGGTATGAGAGCGAGAGTGAGACTCCTATCTAAACTGACTTAGGAGTGCTATGCATACTTTAAAAATGTCGCTTGAGAGACGGAGAAAACGTGTTTGTTATTTCAAATTTTATTACCTTCTATAAAGCAGCACAAGCGGCGAAGTCCTTCCTGACCCTCCTGTCACTCACTGTGGTGGAAATGTCTTTATCCTTCATCCTGATCATCTGACAGAGACCCTGAGGTGCTGCGTGCTGTGGATTCACGCACACATAATAGAGCCGATCGTTTACCTTCTTCCTCCCGCCGTTACGCATACCGGTCTTTTTACCGTCTCAGTGTCTCAGTGCTGCTTCTCCTGGTTTTTGTTCTGAAAACCTGACATCTAAGAGCATTCAGGTCCGACTGTTTTCTCCGTGGCACCACAACGACCAGTAAATGTGATGTGTGGCATTTGAGTGAAGGGGGAAAAAACGCAGCCAGATAATTAGAAGCCCATATACATTATTTGTTTGAGACCGGCATTTAATTAGTCAAACGTGCAGCCACACCCGGCGAGTAAAAGGGACTCTGCTTTTATTTGAAGTTTTACGGTAATGCTGTTTATTCATTTTTCAGAGGAGTCCAACAAGAAGCACCCTTTTCCCTGCCCCACCACCTACCGCACAGCGCTCACTCACTACCTGGACATCACACACCCTCCTCGCACCAACGTCCTCTATGAGCTGGCTCAGTACGCCTCTGATCCCAAAGAGCAGGAGAACATGCGCAAGATGGCGTCATCCTCACCTGAGGGCAAGGTCAGTGAGCGATTGGTTACTAGTTGGTTGTGACGGTGTTTAAACATTTATATGTTTAAATTAAGTTATGTTATAAATCCACAGCTGCAGTTACATCTCATTAATCTCAAGTATTTGAACTTGGCCGCATTCATACAAACATACATACTTTATGTTACAGACTATTTGTCACTGTTTCTCTGCAGGCACTCTACCAGAGTTGGGTGTTGGAGTCCTGTAGAAACATCCTCGCCATCCTGGAGGATTTACCCTCTCTGAAGCCTCCCGTTGACCACCTGTGTGAGCTGCTGCCTCGTCTCCAGGCTCGCTACTATTCCATCGCCTCCTCGTCTAAGGTAATAATCTTTTTAAAGCATCAGAGTCTTATCCTTTCATCTTTTATCTACAGATGTAGCCAATTCTGAGTATTAAAGCAGAAGGCTGTTAGTAACTCTCCCCTGCTTTGTAGGTTCACCCCAACAGCATCCACATCTGTGCCGTCGTGGTGGAGTACGAGACAAAGACCGGCCGCACCAACAAGGGAGTTGCCACCAACTGGCTGAAGAACAAACTGGTCACCGACAACGGCCACAAATCCTCTGTGCCCATGTACATCCGCAAGTCCCAGTTCCGCCTGCCCTTCAAAGCCACCAACCCGGTGATCATGATCGGCCCTGGGACGGGTATCGCTCCCTTCATGGGCTTCATCCAGGAGAGGGGCTGGTACAAACAGCAAGGTATTTACAGACACTGTGTGTCAAGGTGTGTTGTTGTTTGTCTTTTACAACCTCTGTGAGGATATAAGGGTGAGGCGAAAAACCCTTAGATATGTTGTTGTATGTCCTTTACAGGACACTTCCCACAAAAATATATGAAAATAACATTCATGGGAAGGCATAGAAGTATGTAAGGTTACAATTCAGGGTAGAAAAGATCAGTCTTCATTTGATATGTGCTGTTCACACTGTAATAAAGATCTGAGCACCAGAATCAGATTTGAGCACCTTTGCTTGCAGTCTGAACATAGCTTAAGCTGTAATAAAAGCCTTGTAGTATAAATACAAAGCTAAAAGTTTGGCTGTTATAAAAGAAATTGTGAGAAATGATGCCCACATTGTTACTTAAAAAACATGATAAATGTTAGAGTAATTTTATCATTTACTCTATCAGTTATTTTATATAATAAACCTCACTGGAATAATCAGTATTTATAAAGTAACTAATGTAAAGTTTTACTTCCTTTTTACAGGAAAGGAGGTTGGAGAGACAGTGATGTATTTTGGCTGCAGATATAAGAACGAGGATTATATCTACCAGGAGGAGCTGGAGGAAGCAGAGAAGAATGCAGTTCTAACACAGCTCAACATCGCCTTCTCCAGAGACCAGGAGCAGAAGGTACGGCCGTCTCACCTCGCTGCAGTTTGGGTCACTTAAAGCTTAAACTAGAAACTGATAGTCAACTGGGATTAAAGAATACTTCAGTACCTGCTTTCCTGGTTTTGATTGGAGTGATTCATGCTAACAGAAACCACAGTGTGTTCTTATATGACAAAGCATCAGAATCAGAATAGTGTAGTAGTGGTTATCCACACATTTTGCTGTTGATAAGATGTTATCTAAATAATGTAACACTTTCTGTAAAAGAAAAAATTAAGATCAGAGGAACACCCCAGTCAAAAAGTGGCTTAGATAGCATGTTTTATATTGTATAAAATTCAGTGTTGTTTAGAAACCCATAATTCTCTTTGTGCCTTCAAACATAAAGTCAAAGATGCATATTTGTTTTCTCTATTTGTTTTTCCAAAAATAAAGGTGTACGTGCAGAATCTCCTGAAGCAAAATAAGGAGAACATCTGGAAGCTGATTCACTCAGAAAACGCTCATATCTACGTCTGCGGGTAATTAACACCAGCAAAAATCATCACATAAGATGTAATATGTTCAAAAGAATAAACCTTCATATGTAATCCTTCATTGTTGTTCATATACATGACTTGTTTTAGTTGTAATGTGTAATTAAATGTGATGTAAAATTTGATATAAAGAATCAGGAAGGAGTCTTTGGGGTACTTTGGCAGCCCCTAGTGGAGTAGGGATAATTGATTTTACAATGATCCGTTTTGATTTACTGGCAATAACCCCCGGTACTCAGGATAACACACTGAAACACAGACGACCAGACATCTAAAGTGATCTCTTTCCTGATTTAGGGATGCGAGGAACATGGCTAAGGATGTGCAGACGGCCTTCCATGAGATAGCAGAGGAGCTCGGAAGTATGACTCGCACCCAGGCGACAGACTACATCAAGAAACTGATGACCAAGGGACGCTACTCACAAGACGTCTGGAGTTAAAGACCCTCAGACTCTGCCTCAGTCACACCACTCGACTGGTGGTTTTAAATGTTTTCTTTTTTACTGTACTTGTTTTATCAGGACTGAATATAAAAAAACCATTACACACTTGTTCATCACCCTGGTTCGTGAGAGCTTCAGGTAGCAGAAGATGATGAGGCAAACCCTACCTCAGCAGGTTTTATTCAGTAAACCCATTCTGTAATGTCATCTGCATTCATTTCATTGAGAGTCAGTGAAGGAAATGAATGAATTTGTGTTTGTTGCTGCAAGTCTGGGCGCTCGCAGTGAGATGTAGGAACCCGCTTGTTTGGAAGTCCCCCAGTCATTAAGGCTTACATTGAACATGCGCAGATACAATTTTGATTGGATTCATTTTTAACTAAAGACTCAGTCAGTTTGTCTGTGCAGCTTCAGAAACTGATGATGACTGAGTGGGAAACACACGTGTGTTGTTTGATTGGGAATCGCATGTCCCGACCTCTGGATGTACATAATATTAACCCAATGTGAACATGAAGATTTTAATGGCAAATTTGTAAAGCTCATTCAGTTTGATTAACAGATTGCAGACATAACATAGCAGATGATAATGTGTTATATGTCTAAGTGAATATAAGGAGCGTTGTGTGTTCCTGTTGCAGTATGAAAGGGTGCTGACTTTAGCTTCTCTCAGAGCTGATCTAGTACTGCTCTAAGTACTTAAAGTGCATTAAGATGTAGAACACGTCAAAAATCAATGAGGAAAATGTTTGGTGTAAGTGGCATCATACTGTTGGTACTATCTAGTTCCCGTCGGTGTTTCCACAACGGATTGTGCCTCTTATGCAGAAGTTGCTTTTTAATAAGTAGCAGTAACATTTAGAGAGACAGATGATGCAAAGGGGAAGATCAATCATAGAAAATCATGAGCTTTTGTGCATTTTGTTTCCCATGAAAGCCTGCCGTTAAACATGATGAATCTGTATCCTGTGATGTTTGTCAAATGTTGAATAGTTGGCCTTGAAACCAGAACTGGAGGTTGTTTATTTTATGCATCCGACGGCAGCAACAGTCGGGACACATGACACCCACCTCTGTGTGATTGTTATCTGTATGTTTTTGTTTTGTCCAATCATATGCATCACTACCTGGAGGAGATGACCTGTGTTCTCTAAGTCAGTGCTCATCCCAGTACTTCAGTGTGAAAATGGGAGAATTTGAAGAAGTCAGGAGACTCGTGGAAGTGCAGCCTGTGCCTTTTTAACACTGCCTTATGTAATAAGTTAGCATTAAGACCCTGACCCTTTACTGCCTTTTTAACAGTTTTCTTTTTCCATGCTTACATTGTCATAGAAAGTCACTTTACGTAGTACTGTCACTTTTTTATTCATTCCACTTATGTAATTATGTGATTTTATCAAGGCATGCATTTTTTAATGAATAAAATTGGAATAATCTTTCAAGTTGATGCCTTTTTTTTTTTCATTAAATATTTTAAATGTTATAACGTTTACTTACATCTGTGTGTCATCAGACATGAGGTTTCAGCTCTATCGATCTCATGAGGCAGTCATATGGAGGGATCAAAATCACATGGCTGGGCTGTAGTTTGTTTTTATGTTTTTATAGGATCAGCAGCTGCTGCTATCATGATGACTCACAGTGACCTGACCAGCCGACTGTTCCAAGAAGCCAATCTGCTTTGTGGATTTAGTTGTTAAAAGCTGCTCTGTGTCACTAAAGTCCACAAATGTATCATTCAATTGAGCTCTTCCCTCATTAAATGTATGTCAGAGTTGAAAGAGGTATTTAGATCCTTGGGTAAAAGTAGGGGAGAGTGGGTTATCTTGTCACACAGGTTACATCTCCAACAGCAGAAGGAACTATTTAAAAAATCTAACAGTTCAGTTACATGTAGAACGTGTTCGGGGGGGGGGGTTGCTGCTAGACAATTTAGGTGGAGGCATGGGTTGCAGCTGTCCGCGGTGTAGACAGTGGCTAAAAGCATGTTTTAGACACTGTAGGTGGAGGCTCCTACAACAGCTGTCTTTCAGCATCTACAGGTGGAGGCAGATCTGCAGGTTGCTGGAAAGGACTTTGGGTGCAGCTGGCGGGTCCCTGAGTATTTTAGAAATAGAGGAAGCAGGTTTTATGCAGAGGCTCATCATGCCTCAGCTGACTGCTAGAATCTGCTGGTAAAAGCTTTGGGTGGAGTTTAAGGACTTCTGTAGGACTCCTTTGGTATGTGGAGTCTGGAGGAGGATGCTCATGCAGCTCTCTCCCCGAATCTAAAAGTGGAGGCAACAGCTGCAGGTGTCTTTCAGAGGCTGGCGGTGGAGGCATGGGCGGCAGCTTTCAGCGACAATCTGACGGTAGAGGTAGAAGTTTTGAGTTGCAGTTTGTTAGCAGAGGCTGCAGGTGGAGGCACCGGTGTAATAGAGAAGATGGAGATGGAGGGAGCAGATGCATTCCAGATGCTGGAGGTGGAGGTTAAGGCTACAAACATTACACAAATTTGCAGGTGAAGGTGAAGGGACATGTCTGGTGGAGGCTGCAGGTAGACATTGAAAGGAAAGCAGCTATCTTCCACTATCTACAGGTGGAGTTAGTGGCAGGTTAATGGCAGAGGCTGTAAGTGGAGATTTGTGCTTCAGTTGCCTACAATTTGCAGATAGAAATGGAGCTACAGGTGCCCTGTAGAAGCTGTAGGTGGAGGCACCAGCAGCGACAGTCTGTTGGTGGAGGCGGAAGTTGCAGCTTGCCAGCAAATCCTTGTTGGATGTTCAGGCAGCAGTTCAAGGTTGTAGGTGGAGCTTGGTGCTACAGCTGTCTGAAATAATTTCCCCATGGAGGCTGGGCTGTAGCTGTGTCGCAGGGTGAGGTGTTGGCTCCAAGTCGCTGGCAGACGCTGCTGGTGGAGGTGGAGGCGAATGCTGCAGCATTCTGCCAATTCTTCAGGTGGAGGAGGCCACTGTAGTTTGCTGACAGAGGTTGTAAGTGGAGGTTGGCTGATACATTTTCTGCCCCAATCTGTAGGTGGAGGCAGCTGCTGCACATTGCTGGAAGAGGCTGAAAACGGAGGCATGGCCCACAGCTGTCTCATAGAATCTGCTGGTGGGGCCAGAATCTACAGGTGGAGGCGGAGGTGGCAACTGTATCAATCAATCAATTAAACTTTATTTGTATAGCACTTTTTATCAGTTTGCTTTTTGTTTTTGCCTTTTTAGTGATGTCCCTGATGTGTGGCTCAAAGCTGAGGTCTGGGTCAAATATCACACCTACATTTTTCACCTGCTGACAAGGATTCAAAGCCTCCACCACCAATAACTAAGTCCTGAGTTTTGCCCTGGTTAAGCTGTAAAAAGTTCTCTGCCATCCATGACTTAATATCTAAAATACAATTAAAAAGGGCATCAATTAGCCACTGTAGGTGTCTAGTAGAGGCTGTCGGTGAAGATGAAGGTTGCCACCTTCCAGCAGCATGGACATCAATTTGCCATTTAAAATATCTTTTAAATATCTGCCACTGACATCAATTTAGAGAATATACAATATGTAAGCATAAAATTTAGATAAATGTCTTCAAATTAGATTTTGCAAAAGGGATCTTCTAACATTTTGAAAAAACAGACTAATAAAATATAAAACAAAAAAGGAAAGGACATAAAAAATATGATTTATGAACAAAGAAAATGAAATGTTTAAATCTATGTTAAAATTATCTTTTTATTCTGTTATTTCTCTTTTTCCATGTATATTTACCTTTGTCCTTTTAATATTTCCAAACTTAGTAAATTCTTCTGTCATCTATTCTTTGTTATAAAACATATGTTTTCTTATTCCTCTTAATGGCAGTCCTCAGACTCCCTTATATTTTATATGTTAAGTTTAAGTAGCTTCAGTGTCGTAGCTACTTATTGTTAGAGTATCACTGTGTAGCCCAGCGGGGAATTTGTTGATTTGTAATAAGATTACATATATGTAAAGGCTAACTTAATATATTTTAATTATTTAAAGAGGATTATTAGTTCTTTTTTTAATGAATAGCTTCAGTTCTGACAGCCTGCATCATTACAGTAAATAAGCCTACCAGAGATTGTGAAAGGGTTCAAATTTAATTTCAGTATATTAATTTCAATATCAAGGTTCTATTTGTCATCCCGTGAAGGTTTATATGTAGTTTTCTCTCCTTTGGGTTTATTAAATATTTGTAGCAAATAGCCTACACTGCTGTAGGATCGACACGTGCGTCTCCAAATTGAAAGAGGTGCTGTGCGCATTTTACGCACGTGAAACATAACCGGTAGCCTATCTTTCTTCATAATTAAATCTCCTACTGACATAATACATAACCTAGGTGAGGCGTAAAAATATTACGTTATTACTAGTTTAATGAAACTTATTTAAGCCACCGAGTGGGTCATTTTCACCAGATGCTTGAGCCATAGATTTTTTTAAGCGCAATAAAGTACACTGAATTTGAACATAAACTGGTGCGAATTCATCAAATAGAACTTATACGTTATAAATATACTCTTTAGCTGGCATTTGTGCTTATGAAAACAAATAGGCCTATGTCCTTGGGTAAGCATTGTACACATTTTTCCATTTGCCACAGGTCCAGTGTACAACGACTATAAGCTATTGCAAATAAAGAAATCCGTTTGGTCCGAGTTTGGTCCATCTAGATTTCATTGATCACACTCTAAAATACTGAACTTAAAAGTTACACTCTTTTCTTCTATAGACTCTCAAGAAAAGCGCTTTCTTTGGTTGTTCCACTACAGCAACACCACTCATATATATAAGAAGATAAACAGACAATTATTGTATGTTTGCACATAAGATATAATCTATATTTCTATTCCTGAAAAATACATTTTTTACGCCATAGGTAGGCTACTGTATTCAGGTGTTTTTGGAGTACTCTTCTAAAACAGAAGGTGGCGATATTGAAACTCAGCTTTGAATGCGCGCGGCCCGTTCAAACAGGAAGAAGAAGAAGCAGCATAAGGGAAGTGCCGCAGTGTGTCGAGCTCAATTCTGTGGCGCTGCGTAGATGTCAGACAGGGTTTTTATCAGCTAATCGGAGGAAACAGACTTCATTGTTTTTTAAAAACTATATATATAACGTCACAACATGGCCACCGGTAAGTCACTATGCAATTTGTTTGTTTTGTGAATTTGGTTTTGGTTGTTTTTGTTAGGGTAATGAAAATTGGGTCGAATAGCATTTAAGCTAAACCAGCGGAGCACCGCGAGGCCATAACAAGGGCCCCGTGTATTTCATGGAACATAGTACATTTTTTTCATATATAAACCAACTAAGCTTTATATGGTATTTGCATTGACACATTTTTTGGTGCAAAGTATAACTCGTGGTCTAACTTCCATTGTGATTGTTTTAAACCACCATTTAAATTACCGCTTTATTCAAAGTAGATGGAAATGTCTTGATGAGCAGGCCCGTGTCGCAGCTAGCTCATTTAGCCCGTGGTGTCTGCTCGCGAACATGAGTGCGTCTTTGTCTACACCGGGTCTGTTGTTTCCCTGTTGAACGAGGAACATTGCCCTACCTGGATAAATGAAGTAATAGAATAAGTCAGCCTTCAAACAGTTTGTCTTAAAGCAAACTATACCGAAGCTAGACAGTATTTTTAACCTTATGATAGCTTGTTTCCGTTCCAAGATTTAGCCGAAGCCAACTAAATTGACCGCCATTTTTTACTGGATTGGCGTGGTGACGGGCCTGTTTGCGTAAAGCTGTCCCACTTCAGTAACCCACTTTTGCCTTCAAGCATGCAATGCGCCATTAGCTGCAAGTCTAAGCACAATGTTTACTAATTATGGTATACACCTTTATCACAAACGTTGAAAAAAAATGCCCTTTCTCTTTCAGATTCAGGCTACGGTGGCTCTCAAAGGTAATTACCAAACAAGCCTTACATTGATTCCCTTTGTATGTAGAGAGACATTTCAACATTTTATTCTAAAGTTTTACATATTACTGGGCCAAATAAAATAGTTTTTAAATGCACTGACAACCTAAAACAATGTTTTTTTTTTCAACTTCTAGCTATGGATCATACAGTGGTCAGCAGGGTGGACAGGTAAGACACTTCCCCAAATTACTGTCTGTTAGGTGCAAGACTATGCTTTCACAAATCCTTTATTTTTTATTATAACCTGTCTAACTGGGACCCTTCTTGTTAGCAGGGTTATGGGCAAGGGAACGGAAGTGGTTCTTATGGGGGACAGAGTTACAGTGGCTATGGACAGCAAGGCCCAGCACAAGGTATGGTATATTTTTATTTGAGATAAGTAACTTGAAAAATGGCAATAATTGGGAAAAACTACTCTAAGTTGAATTCTGAATTATTGATAACGAGATCAGTTGTCATAAAAATATATAGACAAAGACAATTAATAGTTTATTTGTTTTAGAAGAAATTAGAGGTACCTGTATTGAAAATAGTTTTTTGATTTATCCCTGTACTATTTCAGAAGGTTATGGCCAGTCTCAGCAGCAGAGCTATGACAATTATGGCGGACAGGAGTCATCTGGGTAAGTTGCTAATAATTTTTAGCTTCACCTTCTCAGTGTTGTGAGTGGCTTCATAACATGAATAATGATTTCCAAAAATTTTAGCAATTTAAAGCTTTTTTTTTTTTTTTTTAAACGACTAATAATTTCTTCAAAAACACTTTAAGGTTCGACGACAAATCACCTTCTTATGGCCAGCAAGGTTCCTATGGTGGGGGAGGAGGAGGAGGAGGAGGAGGAGGAGACAGCTATGGACAGCAGAGCTCGTACGGCAGCCAGGGACAGGGTGGTGGAAGTAGTGCCGGGGGCGGAAGTGGTGGTGGCAGCAGCGGATATGGAAGATGGAGTGAAGGTGCAAATAACTGGCTTATATCTTGATATAAGACTATCTGCATTCTGTATGCAGCTATAAAAGTAATCCAATATGCAGTCTAATAAGTTGTGTAGTAACTCCACACATCCTCTCTGCACCAGGCGAAAGTGGTGGTCAGGGTGGGAGGTATGGACGTGACCAAGGAGACCGCTCAGAAGGAGGAGGGGGCTACAGAGGCCGCGGCCGTGGTGGCTATGACCGTGGCAGTTATGATCGCAGTGGTGGATATGATCGCGGTGGATACGACCGCGGTGGAAGAGGAGGACCTCCTGGTATGGGGTAAGTTGCGTAGTGCCACTGCCCCCAAGGTACCTCTATACACTGTGAATTATGAGACATGATCAACACATCATCACTCATCAACTGTAAATCATTCACATAGACTATTTTCACCACTCATCTGCTTTGTGCTCCAGAAACGCAAACTGTGATTTGTTAAAAATGAGACTCGTGCAAACTCTGTGGATCACATTCGTAATATTCACCACCCCTCTGAATTGTGCTCCAGGTGCCTCTGTCAGATTTTTTTACAACCTGATTCACTCAAAGTTTTTACTTGTGACATGCTGTTAAGATCAAATGATTGCTACTCACACGTTAGTGGTGGTTCAGTAGAGATTAGAGTTATTTGACCCACTGAAGATCTTGCTTTCAATGAGGTCTTAGTAATGGAACGGAGACTGACGTGCCTGTTCAAGTAGGAGCTTTAAAGGAATAAAAGACCCAGTTGTGCACCCCAGACAGAGAGGCAGGTTAAGTCTTTTCTGCAGCAGAATAATCTGCAGGAAACTTTTGTTGTCCTACAGTGAGCTCGTCTGAAGCAGATATTTCTATAAGGACTTCTACGCTGCATCACACAGTTAAGATGCTTTCTTGCGCATTAACAAATTGTGGTCACCACTGGAATGCAAGTCATGATACACCTCACGTTCTAGCTAAGTTGCCGTCAACCAATGTTTGAGATTTTTGTTTTTTGGAAAGTCTTTGGTACAACCTCAAAGCTCCACATGTTGCTCCAGTAGTTGTGAAACCAACTGGCACATCCATTTTATGCAGCTTTATTTATTTTAGATTATAAAAGTTTTTAACTTAGGGAAAGTTCTTTTACTTGCAACAACTTTTGTTATTTTTTCATCAGACCTTGATCCTGAAAGAGTGTGGACTTTTGTGTGCTCTCATATTTTTATCAAAGTCACAACTTCAGCAGACACAAACTTTGTTTTGGTGTTTCTCGCGCTCTGACAACAACATGATACGACATGACCAAGTTAGTATTTGAACAATGGGAACTCCAGTGAAACGCTGCCCTTAGACCCAGAGCCACATCTTCAGCTGCTTCACATTCAACAGGTTTCATTCAAGTGTTGTATATTTGACAATGGCGAACATGTGTGTTGTGTTAACATGGATCTACATTTTATACTACAGGTGTTCAGAGTGATTGAACTAAAACTTGGACCTCAGTTAAAGGATCTCATAAACGCACTCAGTGGAAGATTGCTTATCAGTTGCTACACCCCTTCACACTAATTCGGCTTCATGTTAAAAAACAAATTTGGCTGTTTTTCCAGCTCTTGGTATCCAATCTGGCCATGTAAAAAAGGAAGTACTAAATTTTATGTAAGTGATGACCCAGTGACTTATAATTATCTTCACTCGTCTGCCTGATTGCTCAGTCAGAGCTTCCTAGTCGTATGTTCATTGATCTTTAATGTGAAAGACTAACGCATTCCTCGTGTGAGACATTTCCACCATAGTCGCACACCCTGGCAGGAGTGCATACTGATGGGGATGTAGGGGAGCTTTGAGCTCTCAGTTGGGACAAAGGAAAAGCCATCATATCTCCAATTTTTCCTCTGCAGAGGTGGTGACCGTGGTGGCTACAAAAATTACGGTGGTAAGTGACGAGCATCAGAACTGTGTCGGTGGGGGAGGAAAGAACTTGAGTTAGAAAAAGAGAAAAGAGGGGATTAAAAAAAAAACTCAGTGAATGCCACCATTTTCATGTCCAGAGCCCAAGGGACTCCACCTATTATTCTTAGCAGGATTTCTCGTAAATGACTTGTGATATGGTAAAGAACATGGAGCCTGAGATGTAAAATAATGGTATTGTTGCATGAAGACGAGGGATGATTGTAAATGACAGAGGTGCTCCCAGGACGAAGAAGGAAAAACTCTAAAACTGGAGACATTTTGGTGGTTTTCATTTCTGGTGTAAGCTCAAAAAGAGAAAACAGAACAATTCTGTTCTTGTTGCAAGGTGTTGGTATGTGGTGCAACGGTATGAAAACACCCACCAGAGAGCTGTAAACATGGACATGGTTTAAATTTCTTTATCATTATGCATTGATAGGGATGAAGTTAATAATTTGTGTGAAACAGTGGAAAGTCAAAGATTCTTTGCTCAAGTCTTCTTCCATCCTCTCCTCTGTTTTACAGGCTCTCGAGACTACGGCTCAAGGGATGAACCAGGTAAGACGATCTTTGATCATCAGTTTTAGTTTAATATACCACGTTTGCCTGTGTGAAGGACACAGTAAAACCCCTGAGTGATTCCTGACTTCTCCCAATCTCCTCCTCAGCTGGTGAGCAGGACAACTCTGACAACAACACCATTTTTGTCCAGGGACTGGGAGAAGAGGCAACAGTCCAGGAAGTTGGAGATTACTTCAAGCAGATTGGTATCATCAAGGTAGGGAATTTTAGTCTTTCGTGTTTTATCCTCCTGCTGGACTTTGTCGAACAAACCCCTTATTACTATTTTCTGCATCTCTAATTCTGCAGACTAACTTGAATGTGACAGTGTTTTGGGAATCAAATCGATGACGCAAAATTTGTCATGTTTGAAATATAAATTAGGCAGATAAATGTTTTTTCCTTCTAAACACGTCCTGGTGAGATGTAGTTGAGTGTTGGCCAATCTTGGATTCCATCGGCTATAGTCTGAGACGATATAGCCTCTGGGGACACCAATGAACGGTCCGGGCAGTAAGCAATAATTGACTCTCCGTCAAGACTTCCGTTTTCCATGTGCTGCATTGTTACTAGGGCTGCAACTAACAACTGCTTTGATAATCGATTAATCTGTCGACTATTTCTATTATTAATCTAATAAAAAGGGGAAGAAAGCTCAATTTTAGTATTGCCGTTATATTCAAAACAAATTATATCTTTTTTTCTCATACCATGCAATATTAATATCAATTATGTAACTCAATTAGTATCTTGTTGATTTACTTAATTTCACATGAAAAGGGAAAGTACAGACAAGGCCACAACAATAAAAAAAAGGACATTGGGGATGCAGCCATGAACCGAGTATAATAGGGAAATGTAACTAACCAAAATATATTTAATCAGACCCTACTCAAGTTTCTGTTGTGAATAAATAAAAGATTCACTTCAGTCTGAATATTTAATGCCATTAGTCTTAGACAAACACTCCATAACTTCATGTTATACTCCTGTCTGTCCGACCGAATTTCAGCTAATTAGCGATAGATTTGTGTCCGTTCTGATGGACAAACGCACGATTACAAGTTCATTTAAACACAACGTGACGGACAGAAATACTTTCCGTCAGTTCTCTCCATGTTGTGATGTTTAATGAAGCTGGGCATTAGCTTTATCAAGAGTTGGCGTTAAAGTAGCTTTACCAGTGCTTTAGCTTATTAACAGCTTTCCTCCGCTGCTTTATCAGCGGTCCGGCTGTGAGCCCATCACAAAACGGAGAGGAGACAAAATAGACGGAGTTTCAGTCTGTTAAGTTTGTTTTTAAATGAACGTTAGAAACTGTGATTGTCCATGTAAACAGACACTAATCTACCGGAGGCGGACGCATCATCAGCACTGCACAACAAACTGAGGAGTATCAAACGGAAAAATAATCAATGTTTATCCGAGAGGAGACCGGAGACAGAGTAACTTCCTGTAATTCATCACCTGAGCTACACAAGCCCCATTGGCTGGCTGCCCCAGTGACGTTTTCACAGCCTATGCCATGCATCATAACAAAGACCCAACTAATCAATGATGAAGTTTGTTGCCAACTATTTAAATCATCCATTTTATTTAATATAATCAATTACTTGTTGCAGCCATAATTGTTACAGAAAGAGCAAACGTTTTCTTGTGATTTACTTGTTATTAACTGGTCTTGCCTTTTGCTGAAATTTCAACATCATGAACGCAGATTTGTAAAAAGTAAAAATTCAAGCTTCGTCAGGTCTGTCCTCAAGAGGAGAAGAAAACTTTTATAATGCTCGTTTGTTGGATCGATCTGATGCATTCGAGGAAGTCAGGGAAATCTGAACGGCTTTTGTGACTGTGTCAAGGGAATTCATCTCAAGGTCAATTTTAGATCTAGAACAGATTGTTAGCTGTTTGCATGCAGATGTCTGTTTATAGAGATGAATAAGAAGCTAAGTTGTCGTCGGATCACACTGATGGGAGTCGAGATGTCATTACGGCGTCGCGATGTCATTACGGCTATTCTACATTTCTATGTAGAATCTGTAAATGGAGATTAAGTGTTGGCTAACACTGCATACGAACATAAGCACTGACAATCCTGTGTTCATTGCTTCTAGGTGAACAAGAAGACCGGCCAGCCTATGATAAACATCTACTCTGACAAGGCCACCGGTCGGCCAAAGGGAGAAGCGACAGTTTCATTTGATGACCCCCCCTCAGCAAAAGCAGCCATTGATTGGTTTGATGGTAGGAGAACTTGAAAATCCTCCAAATTCTCTCCTCCTGCACTTGTGTATACTTCAGGGTCCCTCTAACTGATGTTGTGTCCTCTTTATTTCAGGCAAGGAGTTTGGTGGCAAACCCATAAAAGTATCATTTGCTACCCGCAGAGCTGAGTTCACACAGAGAGGAGGAGGAGGAGGAGGAGGAGGAGGAGGTGGTGGAAGAGGTGGGCGAGGAGGTGGGTGTAGATTGAGTAGTCCCTGGGCCCTAGTAACAAGTATTGCATAGATCAAGTTTTCATATTGATGTCTTCATTTTCCAGCTCTGAAGTTTTTGATCTGTTGTCTGTCAGGTTTCAGAGGTCGTGGTGGTGGAGGTCCCAACTTTGACATTAAGGGAGGAGACTGGCCCTGTCCCAACAGGTTTGTTACATAATTTAAAAAACGCGTTTTAACTTTGGTCCATCCTCTAAGCTTTTTTTTTTTATATATATATATATATATATACACACACACATACATAAATGTGTGTCTATTCCCGTCTTCAGCTCTTGTGGCAACATGAATTTTGCACGGCGGCAAGAGTGTAACAAATGCGGCGCACCCAAACCAGGAGATGCAGGATATGGAGGTGGAGGTGAGTCATTTTAACTTAATATTGATCTTGGACAATGTTCTTCCAGAGCTTCATTTCTGTCACTTACGTTCCTGGAAATATGCATTTCTTGTTTAATGACATGACTATTGACTGTCTGCAGATCGTGGAGGCAGAGGTGGTTATGGCGGTGACAGGGGCGGTGGTTTCAGAGGTCGTGGAGGTTTCCGCGGGGGAGACCGTGGAGGCTACGGCGGCGGTAGTGGTGGTGGTGGTGGTGGTGGAGGAGGATTTGGAGGAGGCTACAAAATGGGAGGAAGGTTAGTTGAGGCCTCTTTTTTTTTTTATGGTTAGCGTTGTACACATTTTATATGTAGCTGACCTTCTGCGAAAGGATGCCAGTATGAGCTGTGGGTGTCTGCTGATGTAGTTTGGTTATATGACCAGAAGATGGCGTGAACTGCCTGAGATTAATCAACAAGTGTAACATTTTGTGTTATGTACTAACTGTTTACAGTATGTACTAAATCACAAGCCTTATAGTATACAGTTTTTTCTAAAAGGCAATGACACTTAATATTTGAGCTGTAAAATATTAAACTAAGCAACAGCATAATTTGTATCTTAATAGTTTTAAAACTTATATTTTATGTAGTTCACTATTGCTGAAGCTGATTTCCTTTTGAGAATAGCTTTTGAATTGTGCGTAATTTGAGCTAATGTTTTCTGTTGTGTGCACATTACATACCAAATTGGGTGTTTAGTTTCCTTTTTG
Organism: Semicossyphus pulcher; assembly: GCF_022749685.1. Taxonomy (NCBI): domain Eukaryota; kingdom Metazoa; phylum Chordata; class Actinopteri; order Labriformes; family Labridae; genus Semicossyphus; species Semicossyphus pulcher. Next base: position 18,833,142 of record NW_027211692.1, on the reverse strand, counting down.
CTTCAAGGCTCTTCAAGTGACGGTTCTACCAAGAAACCAAATACCCATTAACATCCTTCACTTTTTTCCCCTTCCCCTTGAGGGTCTAGAATATTTGTAAATTTTGATTTATTGCTACTCTGAAGGTGAAGCGGCGCATTAAAACAAGGGCAGACTACTTTTATTGCAAGGAAATGGTTGGATTTACAAAGGGGGAGGGTTGGGGGGGCAGAGACTGAATAAGAAATTGACAACATATTTCACTCCCGTCTGTTTTTCAGATGAAGGTTAATTCAATTACAAAAGAGGAAGTCGTTCTGCAGAAAATACCAGTGGTAACGGATGTCATTTATTTTTCTCCGCAGAGGTGACCGTCGAGACGACAGGAGGGACCGGCCATACTAAGTGTTGAGCAGATGTAAACCTCTCCAGCCCTGCAGTACACCTTGGAGGGGGTTTAGGTTCTTGGGAGTGGGCTCGATCAGACATTCTGATTCGTCTACCTTTTTTGTAGCCAGTGTGTCCAACCATCACTGCTCACCTGTGAGCGAGGGAGGGATGTGTTGAGCTACTGAGAAAGGACTCTGGGGCTGATTGGCACTGTTGGCATGTGGTCAAATGTTTATTTTCTGCTTTTGTTTTATTTCTTTGTACATCTTTTTAATTTTCTCAGACTCTAGCTGCAGATGTTTTGTGAGGTAGAATTCGTACCATTGTTTTGTATGAACGGAATAAAATGTTTTACTTGGTTTCTTTTTTTTTTTCTTTCAAAAATGATATTAAAAACTGTGATCTTTTCTCTGTGCTATGTGTGAGTTTATAAGATATCCACCCAGACATTAAAACTATATCTCAGTGCATTAGTATGTGGAGTGTGGCAGTATTTTGCCCTGAGTTGGCGTGCAGAGACACAGAGGGGCGGTGCTGGCCCTCCCCCTGTAAGTCTCCCGCTGGCTCAGTAGGCTCCGTCACTCCTCGCAGCAGGGATGTAGATGTAAGGCGAGCAGCAGCATGCTCTCACTCACTGACAGCCAGGAAAAAACAACAATGATGAGAACACTGTTGGAGGAGCAGAAATGCGCCATGAAAGGAGCGACGTGTTGATCTGGTGGTTGTCCCAGAATGAGCCGCAGACCTCCGGGCCGGTGTGGAGCTGCACGCGGCATGACGGCAGCCTGGATCCTGACAGTGAGCACCCTGCTCACGGCTCAGACTGCCGGAGAGTCCCCGCTGGTCCTGGACCCCGAGGTACTCCGTCCTGTCAGGGATTAGCGACTTAAGTGTTTGATAAGTAATGCCAGGTGACTTCAGGGCTACTGTGTATTACATCAGTTAACAGTGTAAACGACTTTTCCTCATTAAGTTAAACAACGGCCGCTTTTTAAAGACTTAAAAGGAGGCATCCATAAAATGTGAATATTCAAGGATTCAAAAACAGAAGCTATTGTAAATGGAAATAGTTGTAAAACGGTTAAATATAAAGTATTAAACGTTTATAAATGTGTAATGTGGGTGATTAAAGACCGTACTATTTCTAAACGTCTTTATTCCCAAATAAGCCTCTTATGTTGGAGTTAAAGATCTCTATATATGTAATTGATATACTGTACAGTCTAATTGATCAGATCATTACTTTTGTTTATGTAATAAAAACGCCTGTCATGTACAACCCCATATATAAAAACTACACATATATTTGTTAGCTGTAATGGCAATTTTAACTTTATAATGTGCATACTAAGTTTGTGGGCTAGTTTTTCATCTCTGTACAGCAGAGGGAAATAACGGTAGGGTTGAAGTTTGTGTTATGTCCTTTAAAATGATAAGGTGCCCATTTATTTTCCTTTTGTAAAAAGAATGTTTCAGAATCTGTTTTAAGAAATACTTACCTAAGTACAGATGACAAGTTAAGTCAAGCAAATACTGCTGGATGATTACTTTCTATAATAACAGTTAATGTCACCATATAGTGACACTGAAGACCATGTTAGCCATTTCAGCTGCATATGGTGACATTTAAAGGAGACCGAGCCCTCTTGTAAAGGGAAATACAAATATTTGTGTGTCCAAAACTTTACCATTGCCCTCTGGCATGTTTCAGTGCCTCTAATGGGACAAAGGGACATTTTTTTGCACATTCCTGTTTGCTGAAGCACATCTGTCAACTCCTCAATTTTAATTTCCATCCCACCTTCACCACATCTGTAATCAAAGCTGCGCCTGCTGTTGTCTGAACATGAAACCTGTTACATACACATGACTGGCTGTGCCTCAGAGATCCTCATATTAAACCATCAACATGGCTAATCTCAAACCACAATGCAACAACAGCTGTTGTCATCTCCCCAGTTGGTTCATTTTTACTGTATTTCACAGGCTATAAACTTCAGAACTATTCTTGGCTTGTGTGTTCGCATGAAATTCTCCCAAAATAATGACTATAACTATTTCAGGGACACCCCAGGGGTTTCTCTCTCCCATGGGTGGTCTATATCTGTACATCCTGCTTGTAGATCTACAACAGCTACAGTACTAATAAAAACTATCAACACTTTTATGATGTCTTATGTTGCCTCACAGGCAGGTATAGGAATCTGGGGATTTACCAAACTGTTATTATGAAAAGTAGATACTTTTTTTCAAAACACAAGCACATTTTTAAGCACTTGTAAAACTGATCGGTTAAAGCAGTTTTCTGTGTGATGTGTTTATTGGGTTCGTAACTGAAGCAGAATTAACGTGTAACAATTGCAGGGTTTTCTGGAAAAGTACGGCTACCTCCATGAGGAGAACCACATCCACAATGCAGCTGAGATGCAGTCCGCTATCTGGTAGGTGGTTCTTCTATTACATCTTTTACTTTAGGACAGAAGCTTCATCACAGAAATGTATTTTTTCATCACAATGAGAGTGTTCATCAGGGGGAGCTCTGGGCGGGACGAGCCTCCAGGGTTGAACGTCAGTGCAGGGCAGTAAAACACACCCTCACCTCTGCTGAACCCTGCCTGAACCATCCAGGAATGTCAGAGACCTCGCCCTCTGGCCCTGATACTTACTGTACTGTCATGCAAACTGAAGGGCTCTGCTTGGACTGAGCGTTAGTTGGTGTCAACATGATCATCTCATGGAGTGAGGATAAAAACACTTGCCATTTGGCTTAATCTGGTAGATCTGGATCCCACTGATGCTGGTTTAAAGCAATGGTCTTTGACATGACAAAGTCAAATCTTTATACTTGTATACTTGACACATTTTAATGATAAATAGTTGAAAATAATTTACTTTGTGAACCTTCTGGGCCTTCTTTCCAGGGTCTTCTTCCATGTTTTGAGAAACAGAACCACTCACAGTGCCAATATGTCTTAATGACAGTGGATTGAAAACCCACCTGGCTGTTCAGGAATAAATCATCATGCATACATTTCCTCTCTCTCTGCAGTGACTTCCAGCGGTTGTCCCGACTTCCTGTCACAGGTGAGCTGGACAGCGCCACCCTGAGGCAGATGGCCGAGCCTCGCTGTGGGGTGTCAGATGAAGGCAGCCAGCAGATCTGGGCTCAGAGGGTGAACGCCATCTTCACTGGAAAGGGTGCTGCTGTCAGAAGTCGCAGGAGGCGCTCTGCTGTTAAAGGTATCATGTTAGCAATTATCGTATGTGTGTTTCTGTGTTTCAGTATGCTGTGATGTCATTCACTGCCTTGTGCGTGGAGGTTGTCTGTGTCCTGTTGTGGACTGGTCATAAAGAGGCAACAGTTAACTGGGAGGGTCCGGCCCAGTAAACTAAAGCACTAAACAGAGCTGAGGGGTGTAATTAAAGCTGGTGGAGTGTCTGATGTTGCACGCGTCAGCCTGGGTTATACCAGTTTAAAGCTGCAATTACACAAGCCTGTATGTTTCTTTTACTTGGACTTTGCTGGGTGAAAACGTCAATGTCTGTTGGCACCATAAACTATTTAATCTTTAATTTTGGAGTTACAGCTCTGTGTGCTGAGAAACCCTCGAGACAAAAAGACCTAAAACAGGTAGATATTTACTCAGTTTGTTAAATGATTTGGGAGATGTTCCCTGAGTAGCAGCAATATATGATTTGCTCCAGCTCCAGTTCAGCCCTACAAATACTGCAGTTTTGACCAGCGCAGTCACTTAGATTCTTGCCCCAAATTCTCTTTCTGATTTTCTGCTAAACACACAGTTATGAAAGCATTCAATGGTAAGCAGATCACTGCAATTTGGACTGGCTAAAGACTGCAGGATTTAAAGTGTTTAACGGTGGTCAAAAGTGCAGCTGAGCTCTGCCAAATGTCTTGCAGACTGCATGAAGTAATTGAGCACAAGGTCCTTCCCTTCTAGATTAGGGTACTTTAGAGAAAATCCTGGAGAATTATCCTGAAGTGTAATTTCTTCCCTCTACTAAACATGCCCATTCTCCATGAGTTTTTTAAGTCTTTTAACTGCAATAGTTTTATTTTTACCCTACAAGGAGCATTATCTATTAAGATGAACGCCTCAGGCCACTGAACTGAGGTTAGTACATTTTTCGTCAATACAATATTTAAAAAGAATACTCATTAGTTCATTGAAATTTGGTGGAAATTCAGTACACAGGCGTATTACATACGACCCCTTTTAAGTTTCAAGATGATTCATGTTTTCATCTGTTTTGTTGTCGCTGCCTCTCTTTGCCTCTCTCATTCGTCGCTCCTTTGTGAATGAGCAGCAGCAGCAGCAGCAGCAGCTCGCTGCCTCGAGCCTCTGGATGTGTGGAGCCTCTGCATTCCTTCGTGTGACTGACGAGGTTGGCTAATGTTCAGGGAATGCAGCGGCGGCTGATGTTTGCCGCTGCCTCTTCATGTCAGTACCTGACATGTTCCCTCTGGTAAACACATCCATAACTGACTGACTGGATTACGCTGTTTGCCCGACTGGCTGGCTATCTAAAAGGCCAGATATCCTACCTGCTAAATGAGTGGATATCTTGCTGTGTGACTGATGTTTGGATGGATTACAGCCTGTTCTTGATGAAGAAAACAACTCACTGTCATTACTCTAGTCGCAGACATGACTCATGTGACAGGTAGCTGTATTATTACACTAAGAGTAGCGTTAATGGCAGATACGTTTACACCCTCAGGCCAGACTTCTTTCAGATCTGGCTTCTTATATCCACAGACCCAATGTAATAACTTAATTGTGTTAGACAGTGTAACCACAGCCTTGTCCTCAAACATTTGTTTACTCTGTCACACAATTACAGCAGTTTTGTTTCTGGAAGATCTTTGTAGACATATCATATGTTTATATCATATGATCATTTTCACACAGCAGCCATTTTTCTCTCATGTACGCTCAGGATGGGAATCTCAAATGCTGTTATATTTCATACTGCTGTGTTCCAGGTTGCAAGTCGTATAGTGAAAATCGGGAGGGAAAACTGACCATATTTCAAGCTAAAACAACATTTTTGATAGCCCTTTAGCTTAGCGTTAGCATTCAGCTACTTACTAGATATTACCGCTTGCTAGGAAGTAACTGAAAGCTTGAAATATTGTTAAGTAGTGTTACACGATAAAATAGGAAGGCATAAATCCTTAGGAATCGATGTGTTAGCTAACGTAATGTTAGCGAGCTAGTGGTTGAACACTAATGTTAGTTGTATCTAATGTGTTATTAAATATGTTGTTTTAGCTTTAAATATGGCCCAACATCCCTCAGATTTCCCCTATCCATTGTATTTTCAGGGTATCATTAATTGGGAAGCAGTTACCCTACATTTATACTACAAACATCCGAGTCCCACTCTGAGCCTGATGCCACAGGAAAATAAAGGAAATATAAGACAAAATAATCTGTTTCTTACAGGTCAACATTCAGTTTTGTCCAACACTTAACAGATAATTAAAAATCTGATCACACTTCCATCAGCCTCTGCTGTGCTTTGCATTTAGTGCTAATTAGCAAACATTAGCATGCTAATATGCTAAACATGGTTATTTTTTACATGTTAGAATGCTGATGTTTGCAGTTCTTAGCATAAATGTGATTTTAACATGATATCTTAATACAGTTAACTTTTTGTATCAATGCTTTGAATGTTAAGTTTAACTAGTAATCATTTTTCCTTCATCAGTCCATCTACACCTGTAATTTTAAACTTTTCTCTACTCTTATTGTACCAATAGTCAGTTTAACTTAATGCTTAACTATTTGAGCTGATCCCAGCCTGCAGGCTACAGCAGCCTGCAGATGAGTCAGCCTGTTCGTTTCCTTTCAGCTGTAGTGTGTTGTGATTTTGTTTGGTGTGAACATGGCTGCCTTTGAGCTTCCTGGAAACTGAAAACAGAGAAGCAGACCTTGACTTGAGTTGGACTCTAGTGGTTCCCACTGATATTAACAGAGCTGACATTCCACCACCCATATCCAAGATAAGTGCTATAAGTGTGATAGGTGTGTGTGTGTGTGTGTTTCAGACGTGTGCACATATGATTTGTGCACAGCCCAGGAAATTGTTAACCACTTAAGGGCCTTTTGCACCAAAATACACAAATTTTACACAATTGTAACAGATTGCAGAGATTGGCCTTTCTCACTAGAAATGCAACAATTGCTTGATTAGTTAGTTCAGTTACTGAGAGAAAATACAAATTGGTAATTGGTCATTTGCTGTTGGCTTTTGGTGTGAGAAAACAAGTCATGTGACAACGCCATTGTTTCTGGAAAATCGTGATCAGAAATTTTAGCCACATTAGCAAAGCAGCTGTATGGATACCCATCTCAGTTGGGTCAATTCACCACGTTGGTCCAGACTTAAGTCGATCATTAGCCGTCACAAAATGTTGTACGGACATTTATGCTCCCCAGAGGATATATCTCTATTACTCTGCTGATCCTCAGTTTTTCCGAAGCCTCACCATCAGGTTGACTTCTTTGTTTGTTTTTTTGTCTGAACAAGTTTCAGTGACCCTAGCTTTAAACGTAGCGCCATCATCAGGTCAACCTCGAATTTTGTCCAATACTCCGGTATATGACCAACTACCTGCAAAATCAATGGTATTCCCTTTAGCCTCAGCTGTGCTTTGTGGTTAGTGCTAATTAAGGTTGGGGTTAGCAAATATTAGCATGCTTAAACACTGACTGTGAGCCTAGGACACATTAAGGGGTTACCAAGTTGACACCAGTAACAAAAATACACAACATACGTTCTGCACCTCCACAAACAATAACTTTGGCTATCAGCTGATCTCAGTCACTGCATAATGTCCGAGATAACCCACCCTCCCCACACTGCTGAAATAGAGGGCATCATGCTAATTGCTTCCATAAGGGAAGTTGGGGAATGTCTTGTGTATCTGACTTCCTGGCTTTTTTACCGTCCTCTGGGACCTCTTACTCTGCGGCAGTCTGGGATGGAGAGAAGGCGCCTGAGTTGTGGTGAGAGTACACATCCACATGGATCATGTGGTAACAAGCCTGTTGCATATTGTTCATTTGGGAATGAAAAATGAAGCTGGGTTGGGAAAAACTGGGTGTGCGTTCAACATTATTAACTCCCATACAGTTTGCTTCCACTCTGAGTGTACTATCTAATATTTCTGTCATTCTTAAAATGTTAAGGATCAAGTGTACGCTAAGATTTGTGTTCCGTTGCTGCCAAAGCACAAATTCAGTTTGTGTTCACACAAACAGGAACACACACTTATATCATTGCCAAACGCGTGTCTTAATGGCTCCAGATATCCAGATATTGCCTTTCTCCAGGGTGCTATTGAGCTCTCAAGGCGGTTACAGTATGTAGCACATAATTCTAGTTTATCGCTCTCATCTTTCACATTACTCTCAGCTGTATTACTTAACAGCACAAATGGCATTAAAATAACCCACAGGTCCTCAGACTCCTCTCTGTTATAAAGCACAAGTGTGTAATGCAGGAGTGCATGCAGACCTCCCACTCACATTTGGCCTCCGTGTCGGGCAAACATTCATCGACCACATCTTTAAATATTTTGACAACTGTAAGCGTGCTTGAGTTTTGTTGCCACTCAAGTGAGCCTCAAATGTAAAAGTATGTGTAAATGTATAAACCCCTCATGGAAAGTCATCTAAAGTAATTTACTGATACAGTGGCTACGTCCTTTTGATTTGATCCCAGCACTCATCCTGTGTCTAACCTCCTCAACCCCTCTTACCAATACAAGTACGAATACTTGTGAAGGGCAACACCCTCATTTTGTCAGAGTGAGTACCACTGCACCTGAGCAGATGGTTGCCTTATTACAGTATGTGTGTCAGAGAGACTCAAAACCTTGAACACTGGATTTAACTCCCTTTTTGTGCCTTGAGTTAAGACATGTTTGAGGAATTAATTTGAAGATAATCACAGCCAACTCAACAACTCTCTTTTTTTCTCATTTAAAATGTGTTCTCGAGCTCTGTCCACTGGACAATCAGAGCGTCCAGCGTATCCAGCTGCCTCTCCCACAAGGTTCATATTATCTAATGACGGTTTCCTGTCTGCTTGTTGTGAATGTGTGTTTAAAGCTCGTGGGTGTCTTGTGTGTTATGTTTGCTTTGTCTCCAGATAGCTCCATTGTAATCCTAGCATGTTCTATATCAAAGAACGGCTGATTTTAACCCCTTCATCTCTCTATGCCCATACAAATGTGAGATTCTGAAGTGTGCGACATGTAATTACATCTAAGCTGAGAAACCACAGACACGTGTTGAAGTAAACTGTTTAGCTGAAACATGTGCTCAGAGTGCTTGTTAGTTTATCCAGCTGGAAGCTAACATGGTTTACATCCTATCATTTTGGCTCTGACTGTAGGAGGTGGAGAGGCTCTTCAAACAACACATTTAATATCTGGCATCCTAATTTATAATACAGATACACAACATGTAAATACACAGCTTCTCCAGTATGTTGTGTAATATAAATTGTTTGTGAAACCTGGTTAAAGCACCTAAAAAGGCAATAACACAACTAATAAAAATAACAGGCTTGAATTCATCGGGTTGCACACAGACAGATAGATTGGTTGGATAAAAACAAATGACAAAATCTCTCTATATTTTCATTTTTTAAAATAGGCTAAATAAGTTGTAGGGCTCTCAAGTAAATGACATTATATTGAAGCAGATTCACTCATGGGTGTGCCCTTGTTGCCATAGATACATCTTTTTTTGAAGGGATTCATGCCTTCAGCTGTGCTTATCCAGTGGTGCCGTCCAGCCTTCCTGCCCTCTGTGGTGTGTTGGTACTTCAAGGAAAAAAATAATACTTGGAAAAAAAAGGAAACAAAATAAGCAAAATTATGATGAATATTTGAACATCTTTTTAATGAAGCCAATCAATATGAGGGTTAAAAAATGTTTAAGGTGAAAAAAAGTGATTTCCAGGAAGTTAATGGTTTATCTTTTATGATTCTTTTTAAAAAATGATTTCTTTATTTACTTAATACTCTTTGTAGCTGGATTTTTGTATATCTGTCAGAAAAATAATGTCCCAACTTCAATTTTTAAAGTATGTTTTCCAGAGGAATAGATGAAATATTCTTCCTCACTAGAAAACTGCCAGATTTCTTCTTTGGTTTTCTGGTTATTGATCTACACAGCTGCACTCGCTGTAAGTTTGTGATCAATATGATTGTGAACATCACAACGCATGTGGTCTCACATCTCTTCTCCTCTCTCTATCTCTGTGTGTGCTCACCAGCTGAGAAGTGGTACAAACGCCATCTGACCTACCAAATAGTGAACTGGCCTCGCCACCTGTCTGCGGCCTCGGTGCGGCTGGCGGTGCGCGCTGCCTTCCAGCTGTGGAGCAACGTGTCGGGCCTGGTGTTCCAGGAGGCCTCTGAAGGTCCCGCAGACATCCGGCTGGCCTTTTATGAGGGAGACCACAACGACGGGGCCAGTAATGCCTTTGATGGACCAGGTCAGGGACCACCACGTGTTGACTGAAGTCATTTACTGACCTATCACTCTGATCCATAGTTTTATTCAGTGTGGTTGCTCTCAGGTCTCACTTCTTGAACAAATAAAGCTTAACAACTGCCACTGTTTATTTATACACTGTCACTAGATTGATGTGATTAAAACAGATTGAGATAATAGTGACAACAAGACAATATTATGAGATATACACTGTACAATATGAAGCTTAAACAGAATAAAACAATACATGTGTTCCACTTCTTAACATGAACCTTGCTATAGTGTAAATATATTTTGAATATTGGGGCATTTTTTTCCAGGTAAAAGATGTTTGCACTTATTTTGCCCCCATATATGACAATTGGACGACACTCAGCCTCTGTTTCCCTCCTCTTTGGCTTGCAGGAGGAACTCTGGCTCACGCCTTCCTGCCTCGCCGCGGGGAAGCCCACTTCGACATGGCGGAGAGGTGGACGCTAAACGGACATAAGGGTCACAACCTGTTCATGGTGACCGCCCACGAGATCGGACACACTCTGGGACTGGAGCACTCGCCCGTCCGTCACGCCCTGATGTCGCCGTACTACAGGAAACTGGGCCGCAGCCTGGTGCTGAGCTGGGACGACATCATCGCAGTGCAGCAGCTGTACGGTGAGATGATGCTACATTTCCAAGACGCCAAATTAAGCTTAACAGCGATCCAATGGAGCAGTTTTCTGTGTGAAAAGGGAAGTGTGTGGTCCCAAGGTCAGACGGGGTGTTAGACGTAGCACCTTCCCGGGACACACACAGATATTTTTACCACTTTCTCCTCAGGTTTGAAGCCTGAAAGGTTGAGGGGGAAAGGCCCTTTAGAGGACAGATGACAAATGTCTCACTGTCTGGCCTCCAGGCAGCTAACGATGGTAAAATTAGGTCGCTATTAAAACCCTCTGAGCCCATTACATGAATTACTGACTTGTTACGCCTTTGAGGAAACGCATAAGTAGAGTCATTTTTGCTCTGCTGCCCATTAAATCTGGAGTCATGGCACTGAGCTGTGAACAGGCTGGAGAGGCAGCTCTGGAGGCCTCCAGCTGTAAACACAGAATAAGAAGTAGAACAGCAAATAAAGCTCACTGCTATGAATGCGATCAAAGGATATGGCAGCATTATTTGTAAAACTAAAATGTTTGTTGTATAGAACAGAAAAGAGAGGATGTTTTGGAGTCACTTTTAGTTGTATTCTTGGCAAACATCTAATCTAGAGGAGTCTGTTCTATGAGGTTCAGCTCTGTGGCCTCTCAGCTGCTGGGAGAAGTAGGTTTAGATGGAGGGCAGCAGAGGTGGTGTGAACGTCAAAATAACTCTTAAACACTCACCCACACACATGCACACACATTGGCAGCAGGCCTGGTTTTCACTCAACAACACACTGCTGTCTCTTTGTGTCTTATTACATCAACCTCTCTGAGCTCAACTCAGTGTTTACCTGGGAGTTTTGTTGTGGTAGATTGCAGCGTGGGAGCATTACATACGTCCATGAAAAATACAACTGTGTCTGTTTACTGAGAATGTGTTGCCCCTCCTGGCGTGTGTGAGGCAGGTTTGCACACGTGCAGAGTTCTTTCATTGCTTGTGTGTTTGTTCTCCTGCTGCTAAGAAACCGAGCAGCACTTTGCACAGAATGTGTCTTTCTAAACTTGCACTACAACTAGCCTCTGCACCTACTTGACCCTCTATAGTGATGAAGTTGTGCTTGGATGCATACTGTGCTTGAAATTAGCACCTCTGCTTTGACCCAGAAAAAAAGGTGTAAAAACAGCTGCAGTGAAGCTTTCTGCAGGAATGCTTGCATAGCTGCAGGACAGTCTCACAATCCTTTGTATATTCCAACTCTGAACTTGAGATTCAGCCCAGCAGAAGCTTGCAGGCATATTCCTCCTTTTCTGTTTAACATCTGTGGAGTCCCATCTGCTCGGCCTTAGGAGATATCCTGACCTCAGCTTCCTAAAATGGTATGTGCCAGCCTTTACTCCTCAGGGGCCTCCTTTTCTTACTCTGAATCCACACAACACAACTGACCACCCTGCTGCTTCAGCCAACCACGCAGTTACATTTTTAGCTCAGTCAACTCAATAACCACTGCACTTAATGCAACCTTTATATAACCATAGATAGTGCTAAGGAACATTTGCACCCAAATAACTTTCTTCACTGAAAGTTATCCAGGGCTCTTTCGTTGCAGTTCAGGTTGAGTTCAGCAAAGCGCAGCGTGCTTCTTTCAGCCTTCTTATCAACCTGCTTTCCCCCCTATGGCAGTAATTTCTTCAGACTGCAGCTTCTCCCACGTAAATGTCAAACAGCCTCAGAGACAGACATGGACAAGAACCGCAACTGACAGGACTGCCGGCACAGTGAAAACGCTACATCTGCTCAAAGATATGAGCTTTAGGCAGTGTGTGTGTGTGTGTGTGTGTGTGTGTGTGTGTGTGTGTGTGTGTGAACCATTCTTTGTGCTGGTATTGTGATCTGATAAGAAGCAGATGAGAGGCAGCCTAAATATGTCTGTCAGTCAGTCGGTCCCTAAAGCTCCTGACATCCTCTGATTGCTCTGAGACAAGAACTAAACAGTATCTTATATTAAAGCACAGGCTTGTGGTGATTCTGCCTTAAAATACAATTACAGCAGAGACGGAAGAAGAATTCATATTTACTTCAGTAAGAGTAATACCACATTGTAATAACACAAGTAAAGTCCTATTGCTAATTTGACTTAAAACTCCTGTGAGGAACCTTCAGTTTGTGTTGATTTTGGCGCCCCCTGTGGACAAAGCTGTACCTCTTATCGCTTTGCCGCTTGTACCTCTTATCGCTTTGCTGATTTTCCACTGTACATGCATAATGTTTTTTTAACAAAAAATCTCATATATATAGGAGGTAGGGGTTTAAACAGAGTAGAGTCAGGCCAGCTAAAGGGTGCTAACTTGGAGTAAGACTTGTTTTTCCACAGGAGATAGTTTGCTCTATCTTGAGGCCTGACACAGTGTTATGGTCTGCGAGTCAGAGGAGAGTTTATTTTATTGAACTGACGGTGCCCTGGGAGGACTCAGTGGAGGCAGCGTATGAAAGGAAAAAAGCTTCGATATGCAGATTTGGCAGCAGAAACTGAACAGCGAGGATGGAAGGTTAAGGTTTGTCCTGTAGAAGTGGGATGTTGAGGGTTCATAGCAAGATCAACTATCTCATTACTGGGAGACCTGGGGGTGTGTGGACAGAGTCTGTGAAAGGCAGTAAAGGAGATGTCAGACGAAGCAGTTCGAACAAGTCGGTGGATTTGGATGAGCAGAAATAAAGCCAGTTGGGGGCCAAAACAAATCTAAAAATAATCCTTACTCTATCCCGTTCTTTCTTCATATATAACACTGACACCAGGAATAGTTGCATTGTTTACATAAGGATTTGATAGCAACTGTTGAGCCTCCCTGAGGTGTTGTGGGCCGAACTCGATGAAACACTGGTGAAGGGAGGTGCCCACTTGGTAACCCTGTTGATGTGCAGGCTCTGGCTGTCCATTTAACTACAAGTTTGAGTTGTGGGGGCAGTTAAAAGCCATGTGGTAGGGTAGGTAGTACCGGCTTGGGTTAGGGTTACCCCCTTCCCTAGCTTTAATCCCCTGTCTCTTCTCTCCTCTCTTCCCTCATGAAAGTGAGGGAGTAGGGGGAGGTAGAGCGTACAGCCCGATCCGGCGGGGGTGAGTGCTAGCCCCGGACAGGGCACCTCACCTTGGCTCTGCCTTCCCCGTCTTCTTTCTAACACACCTCCCTCTATCCTTCTCTCTATTTTTCTCTTTTGTGTTTAAAACACTACTGTAGTATCAGCGTTGTTAATACCTGGAGCTCGTATGAACAGGTTGGCAATGCTGCTTGGGTCGCGGTGACGACTAAGGGCCATGTAGGTTAATTATAAGTATTATAAGTAAGGGATGAGGGCACAAGGGGAGGGGTGTCTTCACTGAGTGCTTAACCTTATCATTAGGGCAAAAGTATCTTGTGTTTTATTCAAATTCAGAGCTGGCCTAGCTAGTGACTGCTGTGAATAGGGCAGCTGACGGGCAGTATATATCTCAACCCAAACAATTTTGGATGGCCTGCAACAAACAATGCATGTGTTAACTATTAAAATAATTCAGTAAGCAACAAAAATAACAAACAAATGTTCATTTTTTCATTTTAAAGCAAAATAGTTTGGCTCTACACTAATTAAATTAGGGATTAGGAAAAAATTGATACCTGTAAATCTGCCAAAGGTAGCTTAAATATCTGTTTATTAGTTATTGTTACTGTACAGTACTGAGGAGCTTATTACAAGTATCTATAGATGGCCAGAAGTCCAGGGAGAGGATATAAATAAAGATGATTTCAAGTGAAGGCACTTTCCTGATTTTGACAGCAGTCCATTACTTTAAGAGGTGATAACCACTAATAAGCTACCAGTCGGCAAGGCCTATCATATCAAAACATAATCTAGGGATGTATAGGAATTAAAAAATCACAACTAGAATTTGCCCACCCAGATGGTACCGATATGTTCAATTTTGGGTGTTGGCCCATGGACTACTAGCTTTTGCACAGTAAATACTGTATATTCTCCTGTATATTAATGTTTGTGTCAGAAAGTAACTATTCGAGTACAATGCTTGAGCAAAATACTTTGACTTTATTCTAGTATTTTCAAAACAACATTAAATCCAGTTTAAATTGTCCTTACTGGAAAAAGTGATTCCTGAGTTAATAGTAAATTTGCAGATTCCGTTTCAAAGTACAAAACATTTGATAACCTTATAAAATATGATGCATTTTGATTCAACCAACTAAAAATAACATCATCCTGCGAAACTAGTACTTTTACTTTTAAGACTATGGGTGCAAATAATAGTTATATAACCAATACAATTTTAAATGCAGCACTTTTACTTTAAGTGGAGTTTTGTTTTTACATTGTGCTGGTTTGTTCTTGAGTTACAGATATACTTCTTCCACCAGTGCTGAATGTAAACAGAGTGAAGTCATACATCCTTATCTTACCACACACACACACACACACACACACACACACACACACACGCTTTTCACCCCACTGTGGTGTGTGTATATCTATTTCTCCGGCTGCTTCCTCCAGTTCTTGGGTGAGCAGATTTTATCCACCTCCTATACAAATGTTTGTTTAGCTCCTTGCAAACAAATAAAAATGGCTGTAATAACGTCTAAAACATCCTCTTACACTCTTTATGCCAAGTATGTTAAGCTTTCTCCCTTTTGTGCTTTGAATGTTCCTTTTATTCTTTAGATCTCTTGTGTCAGGAGTCTGTCTCGTTTAGATGGACTCTACAACTTGGTAAAGGCTCCAGTGAGCACTCCATCTAGAGTCCTTTGTTTATTTCCTTTGCAGTAAAAAGTCCTCCATCTGTATACATCTACCCGGCCACATCCTGTAAAGGACAATTTAAATGTTAACATTAAGCAAGTCCTGTTTTTGGAGAAGCAAGCACTGTTTGTCTTTCCATTTGTTCCCATGCTGTGTAATTTAGAAAATACATAACTGCTTTTACCATGCATGAGAATCACACTGGTGTGCTCCAGTAAAATCTTTCCCCCAATGCTCTCTGTAAAACCCAATTATTCATGTAGAGATGCACAGAAAACAACCTGCTCCATGTGATTCAGACAGCAGCTGGTTTCATCTGTCATGGCCTTCTCTGATAGTTCATTGTCTTGTTTTGATTTTCGCTCTCAGGTAAGCCTTTAGGCGACCTCCCTGTGCGGCTGCCCGGCCAGGTTCTGCACGCCACGCTGCAGGAGTGGGAGTTCACAGAGCTTCACAATGAGCCTCAGACCGCAGGGCAGCCTCTCTACTGCCAGGGCGTCTTTGATGCCATCACTATGGGTGAGTTCCACATGAAATATTATTGGGGGTATGACAAAGAGCCACACCTTCATGACTATAGTTACTGGATTTAAAACTACAAAACTGTTTCCTGAATATTGTCTCTTGTGTTTTTTTCTTGTGTGCATCCAGACCAGAATGAGACGGTCCTGGTGTTTCGGGGCAGTGTGTACTGGACAGTATCAGCTGCAGAAGGTGTGAGCGGCCCGCTACCTCTCCGTCAGCGTTGGTCTGATCTCCCTCCGGCCATCGAAGCTGCTGCTTTCTCCCCGCTGGACTCCAAGTGGTATTTTTTCAAAGGTACCGCTTCAATGGGCGGCTCGCATCTCCTTTTAAAGACATTCCCTAACCTACTGCCTAACTTCACATAACTGTTAAAGCTCCCAAAATAGATTCTATTGAGCCTTTTATATGGGAAAGTGCTATTTAAAGACTCTACTGCACTGAAGCCTAAGCAGTGGTGTTATCGTCCCCTCACCTTTGTGCTTCAGACTAATAACTTGAAGTTATTGCCAAGTTTGACTTATCTGCTTAAAAACTGACAGTGTTATCTAGATGTTGTCTGTCTTTAGTCTTCAGAAATAGCTATTCATGGTTTCAAAAGAGCATAGCTTATTACACGTATTTGGATAGAAATCTATTATTTTCTAAAGCTGAATAAGGGTGGCTAGTCAGCAGTATTGTGTCATGCCTAATGTTAAATCCTGTTCTCCTGGTGTGCAGGGAAGCGGATGTGGCGCTACACCGGCAGCGCGCTGGACCCCGGCTTCCCCAGGACGAACAGCGAATTGGGTCTGCCTCGCCACCCTGACTGCGCCTTCTTCTACGCTCCTCTGGGTCACATGGTGCTCTTCAAGGGCTCCCGCTACTCTGTGCTTAACCTCAAAACCCTGCATCAAGAGCCCTACTACCCCCGCCGGCTGACGGACTGGAACGGTGTGCCACAGGGGACTAACGGGGCGCTGACCCGCCCAGATGGACGCCTCTACCTGTTCAGAGAACAGCGCTTCTGGAGGTTTGACCCAGTGAAGGTGCGGGTCACCAGGGAGGGCCAGTGGGCCAAAGACCTGAAATGGGCTGGCTGCAGCAATGCTCCTCAGAGCAACAACATCCTTTGACCAGCAGAGGGAGCTGTAAGCTTTAGTAAAGTGCAATGTGGCAATGTAAAATGCAATATAAAGGTGCTGTAACATTTTTCAGCAACATTGCTTTTATGTTTCCAAAGGAGCCGAGCTAGGAAAACTCCTGCCATGAAGGGATTCAACAAAAATGAACAAACTTGGTTTATATATTTTAAAACACCTTTAGTATTTATACTGCAGAGCAATTAATATTACTGTTAATAGATGTAAAAGCCTCATTAATACAGTTTAGATAACAATAAGACTGCGCAGGTTAAAAGTATGCTTAAAACCATCTTATTCTCTCACATAGTGTTTACACCATGATAGAAAAACCAAATGACATGTATATATATATCATCCCTTCTGCAGTGTCACTGACATATGTAATATATTGTATAAATAACTGTTACTTACTTCGACCTGTGATTGTGCGTTCCCTAATAATTGCTTGCTATAGTACTCTCAGTTCTCTCTGATTCACATCTATAAATGAGGAAGTTAACCAAACGTCCAACTTTTTGGACATGATGAGTGCATCATAAAGAGCAGGGGAGCGATGGGTGATTCACGTATCATGACAGCAGATGAGCAGTAAATGTTATCACAGCTGTGTCATTACAGTGATGCATTTAAAGAAACAGTTGTGGAGGAAAATGATTCAACTGTCACCTAAAGTGTTTCAAGATTCAACTAAAAATAAGGTTTCGTCTGGTTTCTACCCTGAAGGCAAAATATAACGGTAGTTTTACAACTGTGGTTTTACTTCAGGGAAACATCAGTCATCTCTCACTCATTGAATACTCCGCTCACTATCGAGTACACTGATCCTACAGCTAATTCATGTTGACAATAGCAGTGAACACACACAGTTATAACTTGCCCACAACTGAGAGATGTTTTAATCATTCATCTTTTCATATTTAGCCTTCAGACATTTCTCTGCATCTCTGCAACGGTTGTTGCTTCCTGACAGAGAAATCTGGCATTTTTGTCCAGTAATGCCTTTTTCCAGTAAACAGTTGAACACACTGACACCTCCAAGCTGAAATGCACACCTACAGATGCTTCATGAGCAGCCCACCAAAAGCCGCTCATACTGTTTATTAACTAACCTTAAACGCATTGGATGAAGCACTGGTCATAACGCCAAAGTAAACACAGATTCAGTTATAGCAGAAGAGACGAGTCTAGAATACAGTTTGGTCATTAAAACATATTACATGTTTCTTACGTAATTATTCTAATCAGTCCTGTCAAAAGCACTGTGAAAAAATCTGTCACAGATCAGCCTTAAACATGATGCACTTGTTAATCTGTCCTCTGATCCCTCGGCTCACTGCAGCCTTTCAGTAATGAACATTTCCGAAGGCCTCTGGATCAGGACACACATGGGCTGTTTGAGACACCTTATACACTTGTAGCTTGATTAGTTTTAAAATATATATATTAAACACACTATTTTCAAGTCCAAATGTTTTCTTCAAGTGGTAATTAAGAAATTCTGTTAACTCTAGACTATTTGAGGAAAAAAAAACAATTTCAGTACAGTAAATTGGCCATGTCTTTTAACGCACAAATACTAAAACAAGGATCATCTGAAGTGCATTTAAACAAAAGAAATCAAAAGCCACTGGGCTGTACTTTTACTATGTAAAGCCTGGTTTCCCACCTGATCCCAGACTGACAGATTTGCACTTTGCAGACTAAATCTGATTTCTCATCACGATCAATAGCGACATTAGAGTGACTTCACGCTGAGATCATCTTCATCTGTTTCAAAGGCAATCAAAAAGTAAACACCCTAGCTGATTAAGTGGCACTATTTTCTGACAGTAACTCCTCATACAGAGCACTTCCCTCATGTTTGCCTTTCCACGGGGATGCACTGTAGCACAATAGCTGCACAAATGATTAGTTTGGTGAAAAGACATTTAACAACAAAATTATTACTTAAAATATCAATGACGTGGTTCCTCTTTGTTGTACGATCTGAGTAGGATAAGGACAATTGTTCTGTATATTATGTAAATTTACAGAACGTGTGACTTTTACCACAAACGACTGAGGGGAAGTTGTTCAGTTTCGACTGATCACCAGCCAAACCACACATATTACACAGAAAGTGAAATAGAAACAGGGATTTAGATGAAGAACTCATCGACTGGCTCCTCATTGTTTGTGCGTGCTGACAGCAGCTCTGCAGTAGTTCTGTTCTCCACAATAAGCCCTTTGGAGGGACTCTGTCCTGCAGCCTTAGTCCTGCTGCCACAGCTCTGCCTATCGGCAATTGTACCACCAGCAGAGCTCCATGTCTTTGAGGAGCCCTGAGGGTGTATGTCTGTCCGTGGCAGACATTCAATCAGCTCCTTGGCCAGACCCTCACCAGCCGAAGCCCCAACAGCTGCGGGTCTCTCAGAACTAAGATTTATCAAAAAGTCCATGGAGGAAGAGCGAGCGATTTTTGGGACTGCAGTGTCAGAGAGAGAAGAGACAGGGGCTCCCGTGTCTACATTGGTCTCTGGCTCCCCCTCCTCCTCCTCCTCCAGAAGGAGATGGGAGAGAGAGCGGGTGATGGACGGGCGCAGAGGAGACTCAGGGTGATTGGTGGTTGAGGGGCTGCTGCGCTGGGATGAGTAACAAGAGCTGCCTGGAGGGGTGCTGCAGCAGCTTCCTGATCCCAGGCTCTCTGCTCCTCCACCTCCTCCATGAAGCTTCTCCAGGAGAGGGTCACTGCGCGGCCTGTGTCCTATCGTCAAATAAAGACATGTCAGGCACAGTCAAGTAGACACTTAAAATCTGTTTTATCTGTGCTGAGGGTCCGATGATTTGCAGATGGCACTGATGATTTCATCTGATTAAATATCTTCATAATTTTCTATATGAAAAAGAAGGGCTTTGTCTAATAATATCTTATGTACACATCTTATGTACTGGCAGGGGAAAATTGGGACCAAAAAAAGGGCTCATGGGCACAAACTCATACATGCAGCACAGTTAACACACTGTAGCTATAGCTGACTACTGCATCTTAACACAGCTCCCCCTTCTGTGTACTTACCTTGCCTGTGTGTCTGCCAGGGCAGAGGTGTTGGGAGGCCGCAGGGCGACAGGCTGTGGCCCTGTACTGAGCTCCTGAGCTGCATTCCTCGAGGGGACACGCTGGGGCAGGTCAGGGGGAAAGCACAGGTCAGAGGTTGCTGAGGTTGAGCTGGGGTTTTCACCTGCAGCACAGAAGGACAGGAGGAGCCGGATTATGATTAACACCCGGACTAGAGAGATTTAAGCAAGATAAGTAACTTTGACAGAATTAACATACACGCATCTGACATATGGCTGTTGTGACATCTTTAAGGTGGCAACCACATGCCATTTTGGTTTCATTATCACAGTAAGTGTTTTCCTCTCCTTTTGTTGAACGTCTTGCTTCACATGAATAGCCACAATAATCCTTAGATCCTCACACCTCACGATCTTGCCATACTTTGTCTTCAAAAAATATTTCACAGTTAAACTCAGATGTTTGATTATTTCACATCAAGATGCAAGAAACAATGCTCTAATCTAATCTGTTTTAATTACACTGAAGTTTGGACACCATCAGGTACTTTAAAATAACACATAATACCTGTGAGTGTGTTGGGTTTTTTTATTTAGGTCTCTCTGTTTAATGAGATATTAATGAATGGAAGAAAAGCTTCTACTTAAATCAATCTTGTGTTAAATCATCTTAAATCAATCAGACTCTCACCTAAAACATGACAAAACATAAACATTAACATTCCTGTATTTCACCAACAACTGTAGCTTCCATCCAAAGCAAACTCTACTAAAGCTACTGAGGGACTTTGCAAGCTACGTATTGAGTACAAACTTTCCTGTTCTACAAATAACATTTTAGCAGAATATGAACACAGATCCTGTTCTTTGGACTCTGTATTTTATGAGATGATTAGAGAGTACACATTCCAGCGGACTACTGGAGACTGACACAACCACTGTTGTTCAACAAACCTCATAATTTAATCTGACATAAGTCAAAGATACTTTTCCCCCATTTACAATTATCTAAAGAGCTAAAGTTACTGTGCAGCTAAATAAAATAGAGCAATCATGCTTACAACATTAGGCATCAGGCAACATAGAGTGTGTGCTCATTTTAAACATTTGACAACTTTTTTACCAAAACGTCATCACTTATTTTAGACAGGATAGAACTAGGAGATGAGGTGTATTTTAAGCTGCACTTACCTGGAAGAGAACTTTGTTGCCATCTAGGTCTTCTGTCTGCCAGCGTGTAGAGCTGATGGGGGTACAGGGGTTGGGCAACAGAGGAACTAGCTGTCCGATTTCTTCCACACTAAACTGCAGCACCGCAGAACTGCATGGCTCCACCCGAACCCCTGGTGACAACTGCTTTAAAGCCAGCTGCAGGCACAGCCCGGGCTCTGCGTGGGGAGGGGAAGTGAAACAGTCTTGTTTTTTGGTTGAGAAGTAAAAAGTATTGCATGTGTGGTGAATGTGTGCTGTGTGGAACAAAACCGCTTCTTTAGTTAGCTGATTCATGATGTTAAGATAATGTGTCCGGATGTAGATATGCATTGGAAACAAATTAATTAATCTCACTTCACTGACTATTTGCCTTCCTTCTTATTAAACTAAAAAGGTGTACGGCTTAAAGCTGGACTTGTTTATAGGAATGTGTTACATTTTTCGTGCTTAAAAATACAAACACTGTTAAGTTCAAAGGGCAAAACTTCAAAGCTGTACCTGTGTGGAGAGTGAACCAGCAGAAGCCCGTCTTCTGCTCCTCTGCCTGTCGCTGCAGAACTGTCTCATAGAGCCTCACGGCATCCTCGTAGTTATCATATCCACTGTACAGCGTCACACGCAGTATTTCTCCTCCACAGTGCACCGGTCGAACCCCCCACACAGGCATCCCTGCACCCAAACTATAGAAGTCTCTGCTGGGCAGGAGGTAGGGCCGCAGCAGGGCATTGGTGGGAGAGCTGCTCGAGGTAATGTGGATGCCTCCGGTCCGTCTGCCACAGCTCTCAGTGTGGTGGTACTGCCAGGGAGGACGCTGGAAGAAGTCCAGCACTTTGAGGATTCGCTCCTCTCCATACGCCTCATGGAGGAAGAATGTGATGGCCACAGAAGGGAAGCCTGAAACATGTTTGGCAAAGATTTATTCACCATCAACCTTAAATAAAAACAGATGCAATTCTAGCAAGGGAAGGTTGTTGTGGAAAGGTAAGTTTACATTCTACACATATTAAATGTAGTATTCAGTTAAGAGTGCAACATTTGAGGGGGTTGTTGCCATGAATGGAAAGGCTCTCAAATTCTGTAAACGTGTTCTTCTCACATCTGGAAATTATTTACCTCTTTTCATAGAGAGAATATACGTATGTACGAGTATGTGATAAAGTTAAATGTACATGTATGTTGTATCCCTACTAATGAAATACCTGACTGTATAACAAGATGTTTGTATATCAAATGCATGACCACAAAGTAGGGATCTTTACCTGCCACAGGACAGAGGCGGGTGTAACTTCTGTATGGGGCAGCCCTCTCTGACACATGGAAGATACGGAGGCTTGGACAGAGCCAGCGGAGAAGGCGATCCAGGGTGTGCTGCAGCAGCAGTGAGTCTCCGGGGTTGGCCAGCAGATGCAAGTTCATTAGCAGGAGCTGCTGCTGCTGCTGCCGCTGCCTCACCCAACTGGTCATGAGCTCAACTGTGGTTAAAAAAACATGTAAGTGTACAAGCACATGCAAACATGAAAATGTTAAAACCAGGCATCACTATAGACATCATATTGTAGCTTAAGCCATAGCAAATGTCTACGTACTTAAGGTTTACTCTGCTGATTTAACCCATCAAGATCAGTTTGCTTGTCATGGGGAGTATGATTCATGTTTTCAAAACAGCTATCACGTTTCCTTTTTTTGAAGAGATACATGACACATTATAAAGTTGTGTTTCAAGAACTGAAGTCACTATTCTCGCATTTCTCATCACAACTACTATACCAGAAACTGAAACCTTTCCTACACTGTTTTGCATAATGATTTGCATAATACAAAGGCTCAAAACAGGAGTTTTCAAGGCAAGGGGCTTGGATGGCTGCACCTTCAGAAAACATCAGTGGCATCGGTGGAGTTTGACAGACAGGTTAAAAGGCTGAGCGACTCTAAAGTTAATCAAAATGCATTATGGGAACTGTAGGATTTGGTTGTTTGATACTTCCCTCATATTAGGGATTAATTAATGATAATTTGTGTTATGCTTTTCTGAATACAATTGTACACAGGGATTAATCTTTCATTTCCGTGCGTGTGAGGGGACACTTACTGCCAGATGATGACATCCTGCTGCAGTCAGACCTGAAAAACACACAAAATAAAAAGCACTTCACTGGTTACTGGTAACTTTACACACTTTTTTAAAGTTTGTATTTGCTGGAGAAAACTCAAAAATCTGTCTCCATCTTGTGGTGGTTGGTTTGGAAACCTGCCCTTCGCTTTGGTCACCATGACAACACATTATCTGTTGCAAGCTAACATAAGCGAATAAAGCTAATTTATTAGGAAATACCACAAAGTTTTAAACATTTATGAACACTAACAGTAACACGCTAATGGTGTAAAACAAAAGTAAAGTTGCGAGTTTTGAATGTCAGCCCCCTCACAGTCAATTGTCTTGTACGAAATAAATTTCCATTGTGGCTACAGAGAAAAAAGGCGAAGTAGTGCTAGCTAACGTTAGCCTGGAGCTAACGCGGAGACAACAGTTGACTCACTCGGCAGTTTCTGCTCCGGAGTCCACGTTTTCATCGTCTGCTCTCTTTAACACCACCGCTCTTCGAAACATAGTCCAGTACACCTTTTACATCAGGTCGAGCCTCCTGCACAGAAGTTTGAGCGGTTTGTTGGACTGAGAGGGAAAAGCATCCTGCTTGATATATTTCCACAGCCTTTCCCAGTCCACCAAAAAATGGGACTCTCTTGCTGGGACGCTGACGTCACCAGGCAACCATACACCGTTATGTTGAAACAGACTCCGGATAATAAGGGACCATGTAATGTAAGAAAACACTCAAACTGTAGGTGCCACTCAGATTGAGAAGAAGAACATGCTGGACTTTGTTTGGGGAGTTATTGAGACTAAAAGTCCGGGCGAAAGGGAGCAGCATAAGTTGTGCTACTTTAAATCTAAAGCCGCCTATAATAACACGGAGCAGATGGCACGAGTCTAACAATATGAGGAGACAAAGGGGACAGTCCAGACGGGCTGGCAGATTTAAAAGTGCAGGGGACAAATGGACGGGAGGCTCTAAACCCTGAAAATTAAACACATTGTTTGTTAAGAGCATTAAACTCCTCAACAGCACGCTTTTGGAGCAAGGAAATTGAATTTTAATCGTGAATTGAGAAGCTCATAAAACTCTCGAACTGGTGACATTCACTCAGTTATAGGTTTCATGCATACAGTCTGTGTGTGCACCCAGCTAATTCTAACGCATTAGAATACAATACACCCTAACATAATCTATGGACACTCAAAGACACATGATAAAATATATGTATAATGTGTAATTTAACCATGTGATAATGTGACATTATCTGTTAAATGTTCAAACCCTTTCCTTCAATGTTTTCCAAGGTCTATTTAATTGTTCCTCAATTATGTTTTACTTATAATGCATTACTTTCGTCCTGAATTAGACCGTCACATTAGTATTTAACACTGAACGTTGTTTTTCCTTGAACTGTTTTAGAAAGGTATTTGATGATATTATATGAAGACCATAGCTTAGAGCTTGAGTGATAAATCAACTGGCTAAAATGGGCCAATATCAATATGTGCTATGCATGCTCCAATATGCGGCAATATATATATATATATTTTTTACAGAGCATAATACAAAAATAAAACAAAAACAATGGTTTGGGTAATTCAAAATGATATCATCACGTACACGGTTAAGCAGAGTGTGCTTTGACTTCATAGTTTACAGTATTATCAGCACTGAACTACACATGAAGCAAAGCATCACAGTTGAGCATAAGACGTCTGTACTAAATTTACATGACAAAGTTATAGAAATGTCACATTACTTTTTATATTATCTTTTTAAAAAAGCAGCCTAATGGGTAACTTTGCAGGGTAATTGCACATAATTAAAAATGATCTTCATTCAAGCTGAAATATAAACTTTATCTGCTTCCAAATCTATATCAGTATTGTCATTTTCAACCATCTCTTATAAATTGGGCTCTTGTCGTAATATAAGTTTATTTTAACTCCTCTCAGAATGCCAATATTATTCATCACCAGGACTGCCAGTTTAAATAACTCAAAAAAACTGTAGTTAACGGCATTCTTCAGAAATTCTGCATTTGGACTCAAGGATTGTAAATGTGGCTTAGCATTTACATTCGGCTTTAATTATGGTTAGAGGCAAGCATTTGACGTTTGCTTTCTCATGGAAGATGTTTAAGAAAAGAAAAACCCATCCAGCACTTTTTTATTCTACATTTAATATGATGAAAACAAGGCCCTGTACAATCCACCTTCGCAGTGAGTACAATAATTATTTTACAATTTGTACACATTAGAACGCGGTGCTAGACTGGTTCCACCTGTTCGAAATGCAGTCGAGAATGAAAAAAGAAAAAAATCCTCCTTGAAACCGGCACCTTTCATTCAAAGAGAGGAGATACATTTTATGGCCGATCATACAGCAGGCCTAAAGTGAAAAATGTGTCATTAGAGACCAAACACAGTTTATGGAGCTTTTATGTGTCTTATTCCCCTGATCGATCCGCTAGATAAAAGCATGCTGTGAAGCTACAGCTCTTGATCTCTCTATGCACTAGTACAGACCTGGCTATGATATTGAAATGGCATTAAATATTTTAACAGTGAGGTGCACTTAATTCATACCAGATATTAAAACAACCTCAAAAAACAGACAAAATTGCAACATAAGTTAAGCACTCTTCATGATTTCTCAAGTACTCAAAATGTATTTTTACAGCTGTTGTAAACCAGGTCTGTACCAGTTAACACTTCGTCCTCTTCTTTCAATTTAAAATCCTCTGGGAGGAAAAGGCCAAGAGTGTCTGTCAACCTGTACATCAATGTGCCACAAAAAACAAACAGAACACATTGACATCAACATTTAAAACAGGGGAGTGAATTCAAATGTTTTCTTGGTCTCCGTGTAGCCGCGTGTTAGCTTGAACATGTTCCCGCTCGCTCTCGACACCACGCAGTAAATTGTCAAACAGGCTCACCCAAAATCTCTCCAAAGGCCACAAGAAACATGATTTTGTACAAAACTAGATCCCCTCCTTTCTTTTTTTTCAGCAGAAGAAATCTAATATTGCTAGAAAACTTCCCATCTTTTACATGATTTTTTTACACATTTTATGGAAGAAAAGTTAAGCTTCCCAGTGTTTCCCAGAATCAATGATGAAAGCACTTCCAAGTTCATTCAAACGCATGGCAGTCCACAAAAACAAGGCTCTCAGTTTCTTTCAATCCATGTCAGCTTTCATTGGATTCACTTGTTTTATGCTACATAGGTGTACACTTTTCGGTCCTCGGGTGTTCGTGCCAAATATTCCCTCTCAATGAGTCCTTCAATACGCTTCTTGATTACTACAGGACTAGGGAGAAATCGTGCCCGCAACTGCTGCGTTACCTGTAGAGACACAAACACAGAAATATCTTATTTTTCATCCTTCATATCATTCATATCATTACTCTCATTTGATGAACCCTTATATGTTGTGCCTTTTTTCTAAACTGCAAATGTAAACTATACTAATATGGGACAAAATGCAACAGTTTTAGCTAACTGACCTCTGCTACTAGGACATTGTGCTGCATCTTCTTTCTGGACTTCATGATGCGAACAATGGCAGCTTCAATCTCATGCTTTCTGTCGTCGTCCACTTTCTGTCGTGTCTCCTTCCTCTCCGGGTCAGACTCACCCTGTTTGGCAGCCACTAGGTGGTACACAACAAAGGAAAATGAATGAGAAAACAAGTAGTTTGATAAAAGTCAAACAAATAAGAGATTATAAAGACTGACTGAGACGAGCTGAAAGGTACTTTCAGTTGTTCTGACACTGCAGTAGATGCGGATGATTAACATTAAATGAATTACCAAGAGATTAGAATTTAACATCAGGATACAGTAATACCATGGGACTTTTCCTTTTCTTTAAGGCTGCAATGTTTCGAAGCATTATCTTGAAAAAGACCCTGCTCAGCATATACAATAACAATGCATCAGGAATTCAGTCTTATACCAACAGCTATTAAACTTGATTCAGTATTGTACCTGTCTGGATCTTGACACGGTGCAGTTTGGAGGTAAACTGGTCATTCACTGTAAACACATGGCCATTTTCAATCTCCTTGGACTTGGGCTCCTTGGTGAGAACTCTCTGTGTGGGCTTCCCACAGGCTAAAGATTGCAGCGCTCTCACCAGCTCTCTCTCCGGGATGTCCGTCTCCTGCTGGATCTCCTACAGGGTGGACAGATCAAGTTAATGCAATAAGCAGGACATAAAAAGAAAAACAGGAACCTGAAACTTACATTAGAAAACACCTGTCCTGCTGTTGTTGTTCATTATCAATGAAAAGGCTTTATGTGTTTTTTGGAACAGCAAATTGTTCTTGTGTTACAGCGGGGAAAGTTGTGTAGCACTTTGAAACATTAAATAGTGTACCTCGAAGGTGGACTTGTCCCTATTGTTAAAAAGCATGAGGATGGTCATCTGGAAGGTGGAGACCTGCAGGATGTGCTTCCTGGTGTTGGATCCAGTAACCTGAGCTCCTCCTACTCCGACCTCTGAGCCATCCTCCTGTTAACATGTTAGGATGAAATATTAGAATAGAAAAACATGCCTTGAATGTTACAAAGGTTTAATAGCTGTACATTTCAAAGCACAGTATTGGGGCTCATATTTGTTACGGCAGGTTTCCCTGTTCCGTTTGTCCCTTTTCCCTTCCGTTGTGTCTTCCCAGCTCTTCCCAGGTGATTGCTTAACGAGGATCACCTGTTCTTAGGTGCTTAAAAACCCCAGACACGGCTTCTGGAGTTAATGATTTACCGTACAATTCGGTATATAAGACACACTTGTAATAATTTCTTTTTTATCTTAAAAGTGGGCTGCGACCAATATACCAGTATAAAATGCAGGGAGGTATGTTATTGGTAGTACAGTATTTTACCTAGATGATGGCGCTATAATCTAGCTAAAGTTGTCGGTTGTTAAGTGGTGACATCACACCTCCGCATTAAACCGTTTCCGGGTCCAAGCCGTTACAACGTCTCCTCTTCACAATATGCCGCAGTGATGTTTTGTGTTTTCCTCGTTTAATACTAACATGGTGTCACGGACATGCCCCGCCATGAACGCCATTGCAGCTGCCACCCTCACAACAATCAACATTACCGTAGGCTGCCAGCTACCGGTAGCTACAGCACCGGTGGCTAGCAGGATTGTCAACTCGATATGGTGAAAACAGATGGTAGGCTGTAATTTGAGTGTGTTTTGAATGTGTTTTAAATTAAAATAAATTGAAGTAGTGTTGAATAACTTGTATACACAGCTATAGAAAACCTTTTTCCCTCTGAGATTGCCCCAAACACAGACTGCGTCTTGTATTCCCGTGTGATTTATATTCCAGATTTTACGGTCTTTGTTTCAATTAATAATAAATCCCTTGGTTTTGACTTCTATAAAGGTGTTTTACGTGGTTTTGTTGGGTCAATTGTGAATAGTTGTTAGCCCCACAGGGCGGCCTTAGGGTGGGGCGTAACAATATTCTCTTTTAACGTGGCCCTTACCTTTTTGATGGGGCCATAGAAAGTGGCGTTTAGGTCTGCAGAGCCCATATGGTGCTGCAGTGTGAGTTGTCTGCCGCTGTGCTTTCCAAGATAAAACCTAGAAGTAGAGAGGAGTTACTTTTGAGATCTACAAAGAGGGAGTGCACCACAATCAATTCAGTGTTAGTTAGCTCCTGCAACAAACCGTGGGAGAAGACCTAGCCAATACAACATGGCTGGCATGATTATGCTATTTCTAGGAATACACACAAGCTTATTTCTTCCAGAATGGGACAGAAAATGTTTAATTGTAACACAACATAACGTGGCTTAAAGACTTTTTTGGATCTTTTAAGCTGTTACAAAACCATTTACGCAAAAGCAATACATTTTTAATTCTGAGCTCGAGTGTGCGAATCACTAACCGTCTAAAGACTTCAAACGCATGTCGCGGTGAAGGAGGGATGTTGCACTTGGGTGTTGCTGATTGCGTTGGCCAGTATCCCGTGGTCAGGACTCTCACAGTAAGATCAACCCCTCCGAGTGACGCCTGAGGTTAGAAAAACATAAGAGGAACAATCAGGTTTCAGTCTACGCTGATGTAAATAAACCCTGCAGCCCCTCCAATACTGCACACTGACTTTTATTGGCGCGCTTGAAAGATAAGAAACAGATTTTAAAAAAGAGCTCAACTAAACACACTGTCATAAACTACTTCTGTGTACATTAAAGAAAAAATATGCACAAATAAATGCAAGGATTCAGTTTTGTAAAGTCCTAAATTCAGTTAAATATTATCTGCTAAACATGAATCACACTTGCTTAAGCAAATTAGAATGACAAATGCAGTCAGAGGCACTGGTGACAAAATCCATGTGACAGCGCAATACAAACCAGAAATGAGCACCATGTATTCCAGAGAAATGGATAGTTAGGTGCATAATTGGTGTTATGTAACAGTGCAACACAGCAATGCTCAGGCAGTGAAGAATCCATGTACTGATTATAGATAGTAAGTGGGCTCATTTTTTTGACAGAACTAGTTGTGGCGTGCGGCGTCTCCTCACCCCGGTCGTCTGTAGATGTTGTCTAAACTCATCCATGGTGGTGTTGGAGATGCTCATATCCCGGAACATGCCCTCCAGTTTAGATGTGAACTGACAGCCGCACTCCGTCTGAGTAATGAAGACCAGAACAGGGATGTTACAATGTTACAATTTCATTTAGCAGACGCTTTTGTGCAAAGAGACGTACATCTGAGATTTAATACAACACAAGATCAAGACAGGAGGGAACAAAGTCAGTAAGTGCCAACAAACAGCTTCACGTGCGATCGGACACTGGGGCCGACAGGCAGAATATAGGGCGTTTTTGTTTGTTTGTTTTTATAATAATCAGCAGCATCAACAAGGTCAATATAGTCATCATCATCATCATCATCATGAATATCCTAATCAACATAAACCACATCCTCAATGTCATCATCACCAGCAGCATCAATATGATTAAGTGCAGAGGTGTTCATGAAAGAGCTTTTTCTTAAAAGGTGGAAAGTGACTCTGCGGACCGAATGGAGTTTGGTAACTCATTCCACCACCGAGGGACCACAGAGGAGAAGAGTCTAGTTAGTGACTTAGGGCCCTGTTGTGATGGGAGCACCAGGTGCCTTACATTGGCAGAGCGTAGTGGGCGGGAGGGAGTGTAGACCTGGATGAGGGCGTTCAGGTAGGCAGGAGCCGTTTTTGTCACTGTTTTGTAAGCAAGCAACAGGATTTTGAAGCAAGCAACAGGGATCACATTTAGTTAATCAAAAGCTATTCAAAGAAAATCAAAACTCGTATGGATGTTAAATAATCTTTAGAATTTTGTAACAGCTGCAAATGGAAACAGCCTGCTTACATAATTATTATTTTCTATCCTTTGTTTTGCATGTATAAATTAAATAAAGCTTTAATCCTTAACAAGGCTGATAGATACCCTTTAACAAGATTACACAAGGTAACACGTTTTACTATCAGTGGACTGTTAAAGAGGGTGTTTGGGATTGAATGGGCAGTTATAAAACACATGCTAAACTGCATAAAATCATTTGAGCAAGATAACTAGTTCTCCTCAAGGTTTTTCATTCAAGCACCATCACACAACGCAAAACCTCATTACTTAACTAAAAAAACAACAGAACACTCCTGCTCACCTTGAGCTTTGAAATCATGTTCTTTTCAGAGTCGTCTGACACACTCTTGTTGGTGAGCAGCCTGCGGGCCAAGTGCTGCTTGTAGTACCTCTCAAACACGTCCTTCTCCTGCATGAAGCGGAACAGCACCATGGCCTTGTCCAGTATTGACTCCACTTCCTGCTCCGTCAGCTGGACAAAAAACAAATGGTAAATGGACTGTACTTATATAGCTCTTTTCTAGTCTTCAGACCACTTAAAGCGCTTTTACACTACATGTCACTTTAGCCCATTCACACTCACATTCACACACGGATGGCAAAGGTCTAAGTGCCAATCTCCAATCAGATCCGTGCACATTCATACCCGATGGCTATGCCTTTGGGAGAAATTTGGGGCTCAGTGTCTTGACCAAGGGCACTTCGACATGTGGGATCGAACCCCTAACCTTCCGATTGAGAGACGACCGACTCTACCACAGCTGCCCCTCTGACGCATTTTACAGAGGAGACATTGTCCAATAAACAGTCATGACTTCCAAGTGACTCACAGGAAGCTTTTTACAACAGGCTACAAATGATTATAATATATAAACGTAGATATAATAATATAAGCAACAACAGCATTGCTTGTTTGGTTGATTTGTGTCTTATTGTAGGTGTGTTCTTAAAGAAGAAGGATTCATTCAAAGGCTTACCCCTTTCACACCCTTCTTCAGTTTGTCATCGATGAAGAGTGAGAGGTACTCAGGCGAGCGCGAGTTGAGATTAAGGAAGTACTCAAAGTCTCCTGCGATAGTTTGTTTGAAGAGCCGGTCGTTGTTGAAGGACTCTTGGAGGAAACGGTCAAAACGTGACTTCAGGTCCAGCAAACCCTGCAGAAAGGAGGCGAGGAGACAGGGATGAGTAGGGATAACACAGCAGCAGCTTGAATAAGCAGTAGCTTAACACTGTGACTGCAGCTCCAAAAGGAGCTACAGCAGAAGAAAAAAAATCTAAATCAGAAAATAGTTTGGCGGCTGTTCGAAGAGAGCGAGGACATGAGCGTGGGAGTGGAAGGGCACACCACAGATGAACAGAGCGAGACTTTCTGTAAAGTGGCCTGAATGGCCTCACATGTTTTTCAGAAGGGTGCAACAACACAGTGTGGTCGAGGGCAGGGATCATCATCGCCACAAACGCAGAGGGTCAGAGCAGTTACACTCTGCTGGGAGGTTGCAGAGGCACAGTCTGGTTTAAACAGTATGCTGTGCTAGCAGAAATGACTGCTCTCTAAGGTTCGATGGTAGGACTGTGTCTTTCTTACTCATTCACCCTAAATTAATATGGTTAAAAGGTTAATTTGTGCTTTAACCGAACATGTCAATTTACTCTCGTGTCAGCAATTTAAGTGAAAACTGCAGATTCACAGGACTGAGCACTAACATCACTGCACTCTGTGTCTCATCTTACCTGGATGTAGTCTACGGGGTTCTTTCCCTCGCCCTCCTCTGACACAAGGGCCTTGCCTTGCTCCCGCAGGTATGAGCTCATGCACTCGCACATGGTCTTCAGCCCATTGGGAACCCGGCTGAACAGCTTGTACATGCACGCCAGATCTGTAATGGACAAACACACACATATATATATATATATATATAAAACACACAGACCCAATTGAAAAAAAGGGCAGCTGAGATCTGCAGGAGAGGGGGGTATTTGTGCAGACCTGTGTAAAAAACTATAGTGAACTAAAAAACATTGAAATAAAAAGAATATTTTCTGAAGGCACACGTCATCGCTGAAGATGCAACATGGAAGTCCTAGAATCATTAAAATTGAATCATTAAAATTACATTCCTCAAATCGTTTGTTTGTGACATCAAGAACGGGAACATCGTGACTGCATTACTGACACAGTCAAATATGAATCTCTTGCAAGTGAGTTACATGGTTTATTAAAGAGCATTGGGAGATTTCTGCTGTTCATTTTTGGAGTGACACATTAACTTTGGCAGTAGCTTGTGAGGGTTTTGTTTTTTAGTAGCAACAAGGGCACTACATGACTAACTACAGATGCTAAAGACAGCAGCACAAAACTGCAGCAGTCTTACCGTCCGTCTTGCCGTTCTTGAGCATGTGCACCAGCCCAGAGTTCTCCATCTCTACGATGGTCTTCATGTGTTTGGAGATGAGCTCACGTTCCACCACCTTGACGATCGGCTCCTCAGTAGATTTATCCAGGCAGTGCATCACCCGCTCAATCTCCTCATTGATTCTAGCTTCCACCTTCTTTATGTACACACTGGCACTGTTTTCTGCGAGGAACTTTTGGCTCTCCATCTGTGTGAGAAAAAAAAGAAACAGGTAGAAGCTGTAAATGACAGAAGTGCCTCTGAGATTGCGTTTCCATGTATTAATAAGCATTTCTATTTACATTTAACTGTATTTATACTAACCCCAGGACGGGAAGGTGTAGCTATGGCAACAACAAATACGGATCCAAATAAACAATAAACAGCCAGGGGAATGATGTTCTCTCACAAACCTGGAAAAATTCTGCAGACATTTCTAAGAAAGGCGCCTCAAAGTCTTCTTCATAAACAGATCTCCCTTCCAGGCCGAGGATCATTAACATTTGGCAAGCGTTTCTAATGGCCCCCCTGGAGAAGCAGAGCAAGTGTGAAGGCATAATCAGTAAAAACAGTCAAAATAAAAATCTGTGTCAGCAAAATAACAAACACTTATTCTAGATTTTCATTTCACACTTGCTAAGTTTCGATTATTTGTGCATAAAAAGCACTCCTATAACAAAACCAACCGCAGTGCATGTGGTTTTCAAAGTGTCAGTCTATTTCAATGAACATCCATTGCCAAAAGCATGCATCCTGTCCACCTGATGATGACAGATGATGATGATTTCCCATCAGTCTTCATTATAAGACTAAAACTATAATTAAGTTCCTTCCCAATTAATGTGCAAATGAAACAAAAATTGTAGTCGTCGACATGAAATGGAAGTTAATTATGCCGTCATGCACTCAGTCTTTGAGTTGTGGCTACCTGTCCACCACCTCCCCCTTCCTCTCGCGTGCGATCATGTCTAGCAGGGTCTGCCGGAGGTGGTCTCTGATGCAACCGTAACGAACTACCTGATCCCTAAAGATGATAAGACCCAGGTTGTAGACATTCTCTACGTTGTTCTGCTGTACATACACACGGTCCTGTGGGACAAACACACATAAGGGAAGAATTAATGTCTAAGAAAACAGTGACCATTTGCATTACCCAAAAGCGCTTCTATGTGATTGCATGCATTTCTGTGCGATCGGCTAAAGTTGGTTCTTATAAGTCTTATTGTACCATGGTAATCACAGTGGTTAGGAGTAATAAAATTTTAGTTGTTGAAGCTCAGTACATAGTTGCATTAAATCTATATTTGGACATAAAACTAGTAAGAAGCACCTGAAGTTAATGAACTCATTGAGCAGTATGCACTTCTATATTCCTGCTGTCTCCTCTCTGAAGTGAGCCATTAACCACTATAACTCTATTAATGTGTTAAATGAGACTCCAAAGAATCATCAGCTACTCACCATATACATCAGGATGTCTCTGATCATCACCATCGCCGTTTGATGGTCATTCCAAGCCTGATTTAGGGTTTGAAGGAAGTTATTGTTTAGGGAGTTGAGGACATCTTCTCGTACCTTTGGAAGAGGCAGATACACATGCATCAGACACCAAGTTCTGCAGTGAAATCCATTTTTTAAGGAGACAAAAGTCTCCCAGATCTGCCTGAAGCTGACATTTTTATGTGTTTTTTGAGACGTCTTTTATTGTGATCCTTCTTTGCAGCTTCTTTAACACCTTTTTCCTACTGGTCAGGCATAAAACAGCTCGATAAAAGTCACACTGCAGTGTGACTCAGCACAATAAATGTCTCTGTAGAGTTAGATTCTTAAGGTCACATCGACCTCCCTTTTTTATCTACTGCTAGACAGACATTATGAATTATCATCTCTGCCCCTACTAACACACAAGATCAACCATCACAGACTCATCAACGTCTTCTTATATTACATTTGGATCAAATGGGTCGTCTATAAATCTGAATACGCCTTTAATTCAAACACTTACAGTGCACAATGGGAGGCTCACAAAGGCTCAGTTTTAAAAGTAAATATGTGTTCACTATTGTTGCTGGGTGGGTGCTGATAAGATGAACCTTTCTGCGATTGAATATGTCGCTGGTTCATCATATAAAACAAAACATGTACTAGAGTAATTCACATATATAAAAGGTATTATTAATGAGGTTATATTAATTATGAAATGATAATAAGAAGGATGTAATGCATTACTGTAAAAGACTGCGTCTGAGTCTGACTGTATCCATTTGTTCCATTAGAAATTAAAAACTTGACTCCGAGCAGGATTTTCAGCTCTTCTTCAGCTCTGGTCATATTATCATTTGAGGAACTATATTATGCGTCTTCTCTTTTTTGTTTACCTCAATATGCACCTGCAGCTCTGGCTGCTGGTCCATGCTCAGCATTAGTAATCGAGCTGAGAGTGTAAACTTAAACAGTGTCATTGTACACAGAAATTTCACATCTCAAAATCCTTCCATCAGTAATTCTTAATGGCAGCAATAAGAAAGAGTAGAATAACCTCTCATAGGAGCAAGCTTACAGGCCTTTAAGCTCTAACAGTGAAGGTGCAGAAGAAAACTGTCGTTTTTGACTTGTTTTCAACACTTCAGTGCAGCTGAAGTGTCTGAGATTGGGTTTGTAGATTTTAAAGCTGCAGACAGCTTCTGTTTTATAAAAGTCATTACTTGATCATTATTGGATAATAAAAGCACTCTCAGGTGTCAGATCTCTCTTCTTTGAACGGTTGCTTGTTGACATTTCTTGAATGCTAATTTACTGAACCTGCCAAGTTGAGTACGAGCATTCAATTAATCTGTGAAACCCTTCTGGCTGCTATTCAACAGCTGGCTGCTGGCTGTTGCTCGTTTGGTTTCTGTGTACTTTTAGCTGCAAAGGAGCATTCACTGCTGCTTTCAACTTATCAACTTCAACTTAACAAATTATACGGAACAAAAAACAGCCGAGGGAAAAACATGAGCAGATTGCTTCTTTAACTTGTCAGCAGGAATTTGAAAATGAATGAATCTCACAGTTATAGGGATGGCCTTGGATTTTCATCCCTTGTGCTGTTTTCCCCTCACAGATCGTTCAGAACTAACATTATCCATGTCTACCTTTTCACTTACAATGACTTTATTCCAAACTAATAAAACAACTAAATGACCAATTTGAAAAAATGTGCAATTCAAAACCACACCAAACAAACCCTGAAAAAAATCACAACTCAAGGATGCTCTCCACAAACCAGGGTGCCTCCTAACCCGTCACAGAAATGGGGCATCGGTCAAAAGGAGGTCTTTTAGAGCGATCTTTAAGGAGAGTTTTACAAATCTCCCTTCTCTCAAGACTCGAGTAACAACCTCTGAGATTGTATCCCCCGGCTTTCTAACTTCATTTAATCTTCACAAGGATTCCCATGAATGGAAAAAGCTCAAGTTTTATGGTGATTCATTTGTTTTGAAAGGACGACACACAGGCCAAGAAGTAAAATCAACATATAAAACGTGCTTTGACGGCTTCTGTCGTGCAACGGGCAGGATACTGAAGAGGTGGCTGTCCAGCTTAAATTCAGCTCAACAGTTCAATCAAAAAACACCTCATATTACATCACATTAACTCAAGCACTGATTATTAGCTTCAAGCTTCAAGCTTGGGTAGAAAGCTGTCAGATATAATTTAAATAGTGCAAGAAATGGGGGCATAAAGCATGTTGTGATTGATTCTGTGAGCAATGTGTCAACGCTTCACTTTAAGGGCCAAATTATGCGAGCTCAGGCGGTGCACCTTTATGTGCAATATAATTTACTTTCATGGCGGAGAGAAACACATTCGGTTGCTGAACATTCAGATGTATTTTCATGGAAATAATCTTTATGTGATGATACTACATGTAAGTTCAGAATATTAAAGGCAGTTTGAAGATTAACTAATGTGTTTACAACAGGAGTAAAAATCTTCTTGAGACTGTGTTTCCCTAACTGCTCCTGTGAAAATACATTTGTGTCAACCGTTTTGTAAATTCCTGTAATCTTAATTGGTCTTACTTTGTTGATAAGGTGTTCAGTGACGACCTCCCGCAGGCCCGTGTACAGCTTCTCTCCATGTTTGTGGAGCACCATTGTGTAGGCGTTCCTGTACAGTTCCTCAAAGCTCAGGCCGCTGTTGTTCTTCCTCTGAATCTCCTGGATGGCATTCTTCAGAAGGTCCCAGATATTGTTGACGTACTTCTCATCCATCGTCATCTGAAAAAGGGAGCCAGAAATGAGTTTAATTAGATGATTACATTCTATAAACACTCACAAACAATGGCCTTGTCTCTGACGTTAAGCCTCCTTATGCAGACAGACTCTCACCTGAGAAGTTCTGTCCTCTGATCTGAGCAAGAGGACAGGGTCTAGAGCGATTGGTCTTGATTGAAGCTCTATAATCTTTCATTTTCCTGAGTTCACAATCTTTAATTGTTGACTTTACCTGATTGGAAAAGAGCCAATAATGGTGCATAGTATTCAACTTGAGATGACAGCTCCTAACCGCTAATACCTCTGTCCTCAGGAAATCTCCCGCTTCTTTGCCGTCTTTTCACGTATGTGAGAATATATCAAAACAGAACATCACCTGGGAAGAGGACCTTTTGGCCTGATCTGAAGTGATGTGAAAAAAGACACAGAAAGAGCAACTGGAGAAATGTCAAACCATCCTCCATAAACACAAACACGTTTGCCTCACCTACGATAAAGGGCGACTCCAAGAGAGAGTGTGGAAGAGTGCATCCAATCGCTGTCACCGTTAACGCTAACAAACTACCTTTCTCTGCCATTTCTGTGCCACTACCTCGCTAGCTTTAGCTTGTGGAGGACTCTGCTCATGCTCAATGAGTGCACAGGCAGTGTGTGTGAGGTAGGCTGACTGAAAGGTAGACAGACAGGTAAGTCATGACTTAATACAGCCCTGCGATTGCAACAGACTCCAGATTTTCTTCTGAGAACTTCATTCATTTATTTGTATTGGGATGTGAAGAGAATTTCCACAAAGATTACATTGTCTCAAAAAGTAATTGAAAGGTGTTAGTTTACCTGTATAATAAATGAATGGGGAAGTATTCAGGCTGTGTATTTCATAAGGTTACTGGTCAGACTTCTTCTATATCCTTGTGAACTCTGCTTGAAAAAGCAAAGAACATCCAATGAAGGATATCTTTGTGCTAATGTCTAAATGTTTGTTTGTTTCTAAATGTGGCAAAGATCAACATTAACAAAAACTGTACAGTCCTTATTTGCTGTTTATGTGAATGCTAACACCTACTACAACTTGAGAGTTTCAGTGTGTGCAACATAGGTGGCAAATATGGTTTGATTAGTCAAGATTTTTCAAATGAATACAAAATGCAGGAGCAGGTTTTTTGTGTTTATCAGGAACTATGGCAAGCGATAAAAACATGCTCTGCCCAGTCCTGAGCTGCAGAACTGGTCTTTGATTTTTCAATTATCAAACACTCTTCAACCCTCAACATTTTTGTGAATGCATAACTTAATTAATACCACCACTGGTGAGGAGGAACAGTGTGTGCCGTTTCTCAGCGGACAAGCCCAAACACATGCATGTCAAGATGCTGCTCTTGCAGCAAGCCACTGTCAGGACTGGGCCACATTCAACAGGCTCACATAGGTAGATAGGGCCTTTCTGCAGTAACACATCTTTGTGGCCTCAGACACTTGCACACAACTAAAAATTATTAGGAGAAGTTACCAAAAAAGTATCTGCATGATGTGCAGCCAGTCACTCGGGCTGAAATATCAGTTTAAGCAGAATGAGGTCAGTTCATAAATGAGGTCTTTCAATGACTTTCAGACAAAAGGGAGTGCCAGGTGCACGAAGAGAGGAGTCCTAAATCACAGTTATAACACAGAAATAACGACAGAAACATGACTTGATTTTCTCATTAATGAAGCCATCATTCTAAAGAACTGACGTTAAGGCTAGCTGGTTTGTTTTATTGTTAGCATCCGTATACAGTTGCAGTTACGTTGCTGCTTGTTCTTGCATACAGCTGGAAATGAGCTGACATTTCACTGCACAAAAGTCAGTAATATTTAGAGCTCATACATAAACACGTCATGCATTTCATAAAGAAACCCAAAAGCAACCAAAACAACAAGTGTCAAGGGCCAGTGCTAACGTTAGCATCGGCTAAGTCGACAGATCCAATCAGCTAGCTAACGTTTAAGGAGTTGTGAGACAGTTTAACGTTAAGGTCAATAAAAGTGATTTATAACACTTCTGACTGAGCTGGTATTATAACATTGAAGCTACCTAAACTACGCATCCAGAGTGAGGGGGACTGGACATTTAACGGTTGCACTATGTTTACGGTTAGGCAAGTCATATCTGCTGCTCAGCTGGTTAGCCTGCTAGCACTTAGCTAGCATCACAGACCACGGTGGTCGAGTCGCTACCTCTCGGGCAGACAGAGCGCATACTGCGGCGTGCACTTACAGGAAAGGCCCGTATCCTCATTTTGGTGTCCTTCTTGGTGCCGCCTTTGCTGAGATTGGACATGGTTGCCTCGTCCGTGGGCTCTGTATTCACATGAAAGTATTCGCCGGGGAGGGACGTGGGTGACTACTGGTTTATGGAGCAGCCGACGAGCTTTCACTCGACCTCGTAGCTCCGCGTCCCGGCACCGCAAGTTTATTGTTGACAGCCAAACGCCAAATCCGAGAGTTCTTCATACAGCAATGGCGGACTACCTGCAGTTCTCATTGCGCAGAGCTCACGCACTCTAAGTCACGCGAGATATTATAAACTTGCAAATAATACCCTTTAATAATTCAGATTTATCAAATATCTGATATTTTAAAGAAACAAAAATGATGCTGTATTAATATTATACCATTGTATTCATAAGTTGTTTATTCATTTCTGTAATTCAGCTTGTACCTACTGTGTACATCACTCGAGTATTTTCCATTACTTAAACTAGTATTAAAAGTATTTTTTGTACTTCACTATTCAACATTGTAATCCCACAGTCATATATAACTCCAGTAGTAAGTAATTAATGATGATAACTCAAGTAGCTAGGCTTGAGTTAACAGGCAGCATAATCTACATATCTGCTACTCTGTTTTTTTATGTTCCTAATCTTGCCTTGTTCTGTTGTGAAGGCATTTTTAAAAATGTTTTCATGAGTGCATAATTTGCACATTTATAACTCTATATGCAATAACTATCACTTTATGTCCCTCCTCTGTAAATGCCACATGGAATTAGTGGAAACAATGGATTACTTACTATAATATTTTAATAAGAATGCTATATTCAGTTATTGCAATTGAAGCTTTCCTAACTTTTCTTAGAAAGAACTATCACATTGTAACTGGCATCATTTTCAGTTGAAGACCCTTTGAATGGGCCCCATCCTAATTGTTAATTGAAGCATATTCCCAGATTA
The DNA here is from genome assembly GCF_022749685.1 of Semicossyphus pulcher. Classification (NCBI taxonomy): domain Eukaryota; kingdom Metazoa; phylum Chordata; class Actinopteri; order Labriformes; family Labridae; genus Semicossyphus; species Semicossyphus pulcher. The sequence continues at coordinate 18,792,574 of NW_027211692.1, read as the reverse complement.
ATTTCGATGTGATTTAATTTGAGTTCAGATGGTTGGTTTCAGAAGCTCCTGGCAAAATGGAAGTTGGGCATGTCTTCATTTGAGCCTTGTACTAATAACTGTTTTCGATACTGTACAAACATGTTATGATAATGTTTCTTCAAGTAGAATGAAGAGAGATGAGATTCTGCATATTGCAGGGTGCAGGAATTAACTGTAGATGTTTGCCCCCAGGATCAACAGGATCAGTAGATGCCACGATGATGACTAAATATGTCACCTGATCAACAATATATGGTGTTTGTGCACTTTGAGAAACAGCAAACAAGGAGCCTTTCACCAGATTTATTCCAAGAAAGAAAAGAAAAATTTCATCCATTTGTCTTTTTGTCAAAAATGTCCTTGTTCATTACACCTGAAAAAGAACAAGACCACCAGCACTCAGAACTCAACAAAACAAATAATTAACAGATGACTAGATTTAGTCCTCATGTATACATTTCAAATTAGTTTGGGTTCTTACTTGTGGTACAATATCATATGTATATCCAAAATACACATATAGTTTTCTTTCATACCCTCTGTCTAAAAGTCTCAGCTTGAGGTTGTTCAAAAATGGCATGAAAAAAAAAGAGAACAGGATGCAACCACTTTAAATACGTTACAGAATTGAAATACTTCCCATCGTAATAATGACAGACAATCAAATAACATTTTCTTTTAAAACTTTGATATTTACAGCAATTATGTTTTTGCCACTTTTAACAATTATGTCACAGGTGATCATTACAATGACATTACATCACAGGTTAGAGTCCCGCTGCTCTGTGATGATGGGAAATATGGATTGGGTTCACACTTCCTGAATGAGCAGAAATATACCCATAGTAAAGTATCATAAAAGTTTGATGTGAATACAGCCCTCGACTTCACTCGAACAAAAGAAAACAATAACTGAAGGTAAGTTTTTTTCACTTTGCAGCTTGGCCAGGAAGTAGACAATGTTTGCTTGGCACATTTAGCCCTGACTCTCTAAAACAAACATAAAGGGACAGATACACACTCAGTATAGAAAACTGTTCTAGGCTTAGACTCTCAAAAGCAGTTTAAAAACTGCCTCCGGTAATTTTTTTCAATGAAAATGTCATGATCAAACACTTCAATGCCTTTGGGAACTAAAATAATAATTTAACAAGAGGCATAGGTATTTACATAGGAATCTATGCAACGTCACAGAGGCAGACACTTCATATTGCACATGAAAAAGGCAGGTACGTATGAAAACAGTGGTTTAGCAATAACAGGGATGGGAGAAGGAGAGAGAGTGTGTCTCTTTTACAAACACATCTGTATGCCCTTTGAGAGACGTATCGATAAAAATTCAGACCACGAGGCCGACCAAGGGATGCATATGCTCCGATGTAGGTGTAACACATACATCAAACCACTTTGCTAACCAATTAACTTTCCTCGCTAACGCATCCTCCTGAGACCCTTTCATCAAGAAATTATATATTTTTGCTTTTCATCTACTTTCAGTCTGTTATCAGGGCCGTATGAAAGGAGACATAATTAAAGAAATTCTCTTGAGGTTTCTATTTGCATTATTCCTATTAATTTCGCTTTGTAAGGACTTTATGCACCAAACATTCCTCCTTTCTCTCTCTTTCTCATCTACACACCCACTCCTCCATCCACTCATTAGCTCACTCTCTCTCCTCTCCACACACAGCCCACACACGGTACAGTCTCTCTACACGTAACTATCCTGTGGTTATCTCACCCTAACTCTGCAGCAGGTCCTGTTTTAAACATTGCAAGGTTAAACAAAATATGGCATATTCTAACACAAAACCCCCATGGTCCCAAAACTTGTCTGTGATATACTTTTAATTGAGGCACAATCTGAGAAATTAACGAAAAAATGTCCAAACATTTCCTTTGGGATGCAGCAATAATGAACTGTTACTTTCAGGAAAGAGTCATGTCTTTGATGGCTACATCTCTAGTTCCTTCTTTAAAACAACTTCTGAGTGCACTGAGAAATAAAACAAAAAAAAGCTGTTGTGTCTGCCGAATATCCACCTGATGTTTGTGTACATAACTTAAAGTAGAAAGAAGAGAAATGACATCTGAGGTCTTCACACAGGTATTTCACAAATATACATCTTCTGAGCATGGCGATCATTCAGTCGACACTTTGATACTCAAACTATGTCTATAACAAATATACAACATACATACTAAACAGACTCTTTATTTCAATGTTCATATATTAAAAGCTCTAAGAAAGGCAGCAAAGATGCGCAATAAGGCAGATCCATATGACACACTCTGGACACACTCCATATAACACACTCTACTCTTGCACATTTACACTGACAGATGAGATGGATCTTTTAAAGGGCTTCGGTTAATCTCTATCTAAAGTTGTTCATGAGGAAATCCCAAAATGAAAAAGGAAGAGGAAGTAAGAATGGTGCAAAGGCGTGGGAATGATGGCAGGGGAAAACAACCCAAGGTTGTGTTTTAGGTTAATAGTGGCCTTTATTTGAGGTGTAGCTGTGATCAATGCAGTCAATATGCACAGGGACTGTCTGTGTTAATGTGTTATGGTGTTATGGCGAGGGATCTGTGACTCTGTCAATGGTAAGTGATTGTCAAATTGGCCCTTAAACCTGCAGAAATCAGATGAAATACAGATGAGGATTATAATGCTGAATGATTTAAGCCCCCCGTACAACTTTATGCTAATGAATTAATTAAATAAACCCTTAAGATGCGAATACAAAAACCTGTTGTGATGGTATAAAAATGTACTGCATTAATTTTTAGCCATGGAGAAATCAACAAAGATGAAAAGGAATAATACATGAGGTGTCGATACAGCATGCATTCATAAGCATCAGGTGAGGGACTATGGCAGCCGCTCGAGTGTGAACAATGCCGAGCCATTGAAATCAGTATAACCTATTATGAAACATTTTACACAAAGTATAGCACTTTATCTCACTGTTACATGTTGTAGTAGTCTTTATCCATAAGAATGAACTGGTTCTTCTCTGTTATGTGTCTAAACAGTATGTGCATGTACATATGTGTGTAAGTGTGTGTGTGTTATTACAATCGTAATCAGGATCAGTACTGTGTGAGTGAACTCGTGGTAAAAACTTAGTTTTCCGGCATCACTGCTGAAAAAGATAAAAGTCACCACCTTCTGCTTCCTGAACTGGAGACACAAGCAACATGTAGCATGTAATCACTGAGCCGGCTCTGATGGTTCCGCTCGTTTCACATCACCTGTCAGATTCAATTAGTTTGAAACTTTGTCCTGTCGTTCTGCATGGCCTGCTTAGCATCTAAGTGATTGACAGCAGAGAGGTCCCTCCCTCTCAGGTCGCTAAAAAGGTATCCTCAGCCCCTTATTGGACCACAGAAAACTTCAAGATACGCATGAGCAGCCCGCTGGTGTCACTGACCCCTGCCTCCTTCTCCGTCATCAAGGCAACCATTGAGGCAGTGGTCGTCGCTCCCGAAAGCTCCCTGCGACTGCAGCAGCTCATATTCCTGGTCCAGGAAGTCTAGGCTGTTGTTGCTTGGCAACCCACGGATGGTGAACTTGTGGGACACTTTGGTCCACTGCTCCCGATTTGCCGCCACTCTCTCATACAGCTCTGTGGCCCCAGGAAACAGTTCAGAAAGCAGCCTGGAAGAAGAGAGGAACAGGAGATCATGCGTGAGGTAAGATACAACAATGTGCTATAGAAATCCATGTGATTTTTACATTAGATCACCATCGTCGTCACAGCCTGTGAATTTGCAAAGATTTTACATTCCTAAATAAAAGGGTGAAACTGATCATTAAACGACATCTTCTTTAAAGTGCATTTGTTTTACTTTACTTTTATTTTGTAACAGTCCTCTTATTTGCTTGGGGGTAGCACAACAAGCTGCAAACACGAAGTTAACCTGTGTTTAATAAAGTTTATATGGCAAACATGTTAGCAGACAATACCTATTTGCATATCCAGCAGACACTTAGAAACACCGTCATTCATTTAGAGTTGTGATGCTGTGTCTGTCTGCTGTTTGATGCTGGTCAGGTAGTGAGTTTATCACTGCTAAGAGGGAGAGCAGTAAGAGGGAACCAAAAAGGAAACTTGTAGGGCCATACAACCAAAACGATTAGATGCTAAAATATCTACTGATATTTATCTGTGGGTTAAATGTCAAATATATTAATTAAAGCAGCTTTTATAATTGAAAACATCCATACAAAGTTTAAATGAAGTTTGGACATTTCTCAATGAGTCTTTTTTTAGGAACAGAACTGCTGAATTTCTCTCCCTTTGTTCAGTACTTGTAAAGTGGGGACCAGCATCAGATGAAACCCTAAGACGTAGTGATATGTGCTGAAAGGGATCAGAGCAGATACGATATGATGTCAGGCTTTCAGACGCACTTGTATATGGGCATGGCGATATGTTCCATGAAGCTTATCTGTAGTTCTGGGATGTACGCTTTCTCTCTGTCCATCATCTCGCTGGGCCTGTTCCCCATGGCTTTTTCCTGCACACACACACAAACACACATAATACAGACAGGCATGAGTAATGAGCTCACTATTGTGTAAAATGACACACACTTCAGCCACTTGCTAAGTCATTTCACATGTCATTTCACAGCCAGCGTAGAGTGACACATACCAGATCTCCCTGTGAGAAGAACTCTTTATAAATCAGCTCCTGTGGACACAAAAAGGCACACGTCTGTTATCGTCCATACTGTTATATAATCAATGTACAGGCTTTGATTATCTTTATGTCATGTCACTCAACAAAACTGGCTAGTGAGTGCATTATGTACCAACTGATATAACACAAGCCAACAACTAAAAGAAATGGGTTTATAGTTTTCTTTTCAGTAAGGATTAAAACACATTGGCTGTAGGTGTTAGGTGTTTGGAGATTTACGTTGCAGGATTTAGGACAAGGGTCAGGGGTTTGGTGTTGAAAAGGGGGCAGACCAAGATTAAACATAATCCTAAAATGTAGTGCAGTTTCACAGGATACAATATAATAGGATATAAACTGAAGGGTTGTTTCCAGTTGTACAGCTAAGCATCTCGTAATATTTAACAACCCACAAATGAGGAGAGTTTTACTGTACAATATGTTTGAATCGGAAATCTTTAGGAATGCGCTGCTGAATTGAGCAGCTGTAATATGCAGGAATGTCTTGCTACTAACATTATTCCAATTAACAGAGACGGAATATAAACAACAGCCCTTAAACTACATCGCCCTTTGTGGTTTTGAGAAGCTGTATAGACAGAGCAGATTGGTGGAAAATCATTTCCTACATTACTGCTTTACTTTTGCAACATGTGCTGCACTAATGACTAAATATTAATATTAATATATGCTCACATTACAAGGGTAATTAAAACTGAGACACATTAACATGACTGAATATGCTGAACTATATTTGTCAAAGGCATAAACCCCATTGGAGGCCTTACACAGTAAGAGTATGAACTAGCGCTGATTCATAGATTGTTATGTGATTGCTTTAACGGTTATTCCCCAACTTAAAGGTATTCTTCCTTTACCTGGAAGAAGACATTTACATTACATTATTGCATTTGCAGAAGTATGGACTGGGTGTCTGTGCGACATTTACGGAAAAAAATCACAAGTGTCACCCAGTTAGTGACGCGTTTTCCATCACCCAGCTGTGGCTGGTCTGCCAGAGAGGGTAGGCGGAGCTAAGTGGCTGCTTTTTTGTATTGTGAGTAAACAGTAATCTACTATGGCTGAACGAACAAAGAAAAGATGGATGACTACAACTTCAAAAATAAGTGAAAATCCAAAGAAAAAGAAACCAATTTGACGCTCAGATGAAGGCAAACAAGCAAGACCATGACAAAGGGAGCCAGATTGGTTAAATTGGGATGTGTGCTCCCACAATTACCAATTATCGCCAGTGGGTGGCGCTCAAGAGCACAGAAGTGAAATCTTTGGGATTAAATCTTTAAATCTGGTATTTTCTAGTTGAGCTCAATTTGTGGTTACACTTATAGAATAAATTAAAGACATTTGTGCGAACTGACAGCAATCTTGCGTGTGGTTTTCCAGCCCTTGGTTTGGTCTGACAGGTCACATGATGTCATCAACAGGCACAGCAGCATGGAGCGGTGGTTGCGGCTTTTTGGGTTGTATCCGTCTGAAACACATGCACAAGATTAGTCTATCAAAGCTGCACTATTACACAGGAGGTGACAGTAAATTAGATGTAAAAATTAGACATAAATATCAGACTGCACTCAAAATTTGCCGTTGCTGTATCGATAGATATTGATGATGATTGGAAGCCACAACTTTAAGTTAGGTGAAGGAAGGAAAGATTCAATGTTACTTTACTTTTCATACTTCCATTCCCTGTTTTGTTGAACTCTTTCAGCTATGATTGACAAATTACACACTGCGGTGTGAGCCAGTCTCTAACTCTGAGGCTTTCATGTCCTTGGATTTCTTTAACAGCACAAAATTGATTCCACTGAGCAGACGTCCACTCAGGATAACTTATAATTGGTTGCATTGAGGCGTAACAAACCGCCGGCCAGGAGGTTACAGCCAATTATATTACATAAGAGTGCAGTAAGCAACTGTCTCCTCCAAACGGTAAATAGTCCAGTGAAAGTAGAGGATTACACAGAGTGGCGCTGATGAATACTGCAGGTCTGACCTCAAATGTCTGCAAAATAAGTCACGCAATAAAAGTCTGTGTGAGACTTTAGTGTGGAGCCAAAGAGCGAGGAAATGGCTTCATTTTCATGACTGTATCTGTACTGTGTCCTTTTGTTATTATTGGTTTCCTGTTATGAAATCAGCCCTCTCTAATACAGGAAATAAAACTATTGCTTTGGTTTATCTGATTGAAGCCTCTCTTTGCTGTTCAAGGTTGTGATTTATAAGCAAAAGTAGAGATTAGACTGTGCACGAACTACAGTGACGTACCATCAGCCATCTTCTGCAGGTCCTTGAAAATGCGGAGGTGGTGAGCCAGGTCTGTCGCCAGGATGATGTCTCTGATCAAATCCAGCACACGCTGGTAGTCCTTTAAAAGCATCAGAAATAACTTCAGCTTGCAAACACACAGATTACAGGGTGAAGTCATGTCTGATTGTCAGATTTTATAACGCACCTTCCTGGAGAACTTCTCAAAGATGTTGCAGCCTATGGTGTTCAGGATGGCGATGGCCTGGGCAAAGTGATGTCTCTTTCATGACAAAAGGAGCATGATGGGAAATAAATGAGTTAATTTGAAAATTATGCCTTTGAAAAGAAGTGATGAGTCATGTTTGCGACACAACTAGAAAAGAAAATTCCTCCCATTGCCTCAGCACTGACAGGAGGAGGTATTAAAGTTTGATTCTGGCCACTAGGTGTCGCACAAACACAAAACAATTTAAGTAGCTCACATACTGAAGTTCAGTAACTAAGAAGGAACACAAGGACATCGGAAAGTTGTATTATTTCTCGTCTAAGAGGTACGTAGTGTAATACATTATTAGAAGTAAGGTTATAATATACATTGGTGTGCCATATTCATGTCTGAAAACATTAACTACAACCTCAGAAATGTGTATATGTAGATGTTACAGGAGAATTGTTTGAGAATTTATTGAGGCACATATCTCCATGATGTGTGTAACTGGCTGTGAGTTTACCTCCATCACAGATCCCTCTGAGCTGTAGAGAGCTGCCAGCACAGATTGCTGAAAATAGAAACATACAGAAACAACATTGTTGCATAATGACAGTAAGAGCATGTGTGTGTGTTTCTGTGTTTGTGTGTCATTTAGGTGCTGCAGGATTATGCATGATTAGAATGCAGCAGATCAACATGCTTCTAATCACAATGACATCCAGTGTCTCACTGATGCAAACTGATGCAACCACAGACTGTGATACCACCATAAGACACCTGCAGGCTGTTCTGCTCCTTTCTGAGCATCTGAACGTCAGTTTTTAGTTTGCATATTTGAAGCCAAGGTGAAGCGCTGCTCTGCTGCACTCTACGTGTTCAGGAGGTTTAATGTTTCTAGGCTCAAAGAAAACATGAAGTGTGCGCTCACTGAGGCGACTTGGAAAGAGTTGTTGGTGCCACGGTGGTCCAGGTCATGGCACATACAGGAGACAAAGAGAGCTAGAATCTCTATATCCCTGAAACGAGAGGAAAGAGGAGGGTGAGGGATCAAAACAACTTCACTTTCTGGATCAACAAAAAGAATGCCACAGTTTGATTTATTAAGAGATTAAGGGGGAATTCACTAAGAATGAATTACACTGATAGCTCCATAAATTGAGCATCTGCACCCGCTATCTGCTCCGTCTCAAGGTCCAATTCTCAAAGCAAATTGCACTGATGATATTCAGGAGCAAACACGCCCATAAAGTTTTGCAGATCGGTGCAGTTTGCTCTTGTTTTGTGTTTGATTGTGGAGAGAAGCTGTCTGCACCTTCTCTCTCTGCTGCGCCGAGCTGTGCTCTCAGGAACCTCTGAGGTAAACTCACAGCCAGGTGACCTCCCAGGCACCTCTCAGGCATTAGGTCACCTGGTGAGCGCACACTGACAGGTCTCAACTCCATGCGCACATCGGTGATGAGCAAGGAGAGGAGGGGGCAGTTGTTTAACAGTTTATTATTAAGTCCAGACTCGACAGGTGTTTACTAGTTTAACTGTCTGTAACGCAGCTTCATTTTTTAAAATGAGCGTGCAACAGCAGCTTGTCCATATAATAATCCCCGTCCTGCGTAACGGCTCCGGACCGTCTGCCCTGTCTGTGCCCATGTGCCGGGGTTGAGCCTCGCACAGCCCCAGACTGATTGGTCTCCTGATTATTATAATAATGACAATTTATTATTATAGTAAAGACAATATATTATTTACAGACAAATACATTTTTGGACACACAAAAGGTGGAACTGTTGTCATCATCACTGGAAACTCAGAGCGTGACAGCCCTTAGAATTCTGCGCCGCAGTTACCACCAACTCTCTGCAGGCGGTAATATTTTCTCTCAAACTGCGCGGTGCTGTTAGCGCTGCCGTTTGTGAATGAGGTGTTTTTGCCACAAGGCTCATTTACATAGAAAGGCAAAAATTTGCTCCAGATGTCTGCATAATGATTTAAATACATGCAAACGGCACCGGAGCACAGAGACGCTGTTTGCTCTGCAGCGCACTTTGAGGTGCATTCAATCCTCTGAGTGTGATGGAGAATGAGGCAGTCTTTTTGTGTCATTTGCACAGGTTTTGCAGGTGTGAAAGTCACACAATCCTTTAGCGAATTCCCCCCTAAGATCATTAAAGACGAGCAGAGGGTGTGATACTTACTCGAGGTAGTTGGACAGCCCTAGGTTTTTGTAGAGCAGGTAGCAGAAGTGTGAGACAGAGAAGGCATGCATCCAGTTGTGGTACGGAGGGTCCCTGTAGCCTTTCTTCACCATCAGACAGAACCTGATACCAAAGCAACAGTTTAATTATCATCTACTACACAGAATGCAACTGGTGACACATGCAGCACATGCAAATGAGTGATGAACTATTGATCATTTCTAAGCATAGAAATGCTAAGAAAATCTTTCTACGCAAATCTTTTATTTCCAAAGTGAAGCAAATCTTTCCTTTCAAAGTCTTGGGGTCCCAGTCGACTGAAAAAAACTAAATAATTTAACCCCAAAAGCCCCCAAAGTCTGCCTCCTTCACATTATTGATGCTTACAGCAAAGTTTCAGCAGCAGGACCACACCACAACCGTGCCTCCCCCTGCATTCCCATAAATTAAAACCTAACCCTCTCCTCCTCTTTCGCTCTCACATTCTGCACCCCTCCCTCCTACCCTTTGCTATTTTCTTTCTGTCTTCCTATCCGTAGGTTCCTGAGGGGGTTCGTTGTGCCCCAAAATGTAGGCCGCAAGAAGTGTGCACTTAACAAGAATGTGATCAGATGATGGATGAGGATAAAAAAAGATACACCTAATCAAAGTGAATTAATGCCCAAAACTTTAAAATAATTAGAGTACACAGACATGCACACAGGCTCTTAGATTGAGAGAATGAGTTGATGGAGTCAGACCTGGCGAGAGTGTGCACGTCGATCTTGTACGTGTTGATGAAGCCCATGTCTTCAAACATGCTGAGGACGCACTGCAGACACACACACACACCAGCATCAGTTACATCACTTCTATTTCTGTTCGCTGATTTTTGTGTCTCTCTTTCTCTCCCTTACCAAAGGTGTGTTGTCATCAGGCAGGGAGCGAGGCTGGTACGTGAACTCGGCGAAGCACGGGTGGGTCTCCAGCACCGGTTCGATCCCCGTCACCAGCAGCTTAGACACCTCTTCCTCTGACACCTGCAACATACACATACTGAATCATATTGAGTACATGATATTGACAGTGTCAGTAAACGCAACATGTCCGTGTGCAGGAGTGTATGAGGTGCACAGGTATGGTTTTACCTTCATGTGGTACATCATCATTTCATTGGCCAGGTGGGACCTGAACTGAGCTTCATGGACCTTCTTGTACAGCAGAGACTGGAGAAGCAAAGACACCATATTACAGATTACCAGAGGTTGAAGTAATGAATTACAATGTTTTGAGTATTTTTCAAAGTCAGTAATTTTACTTAAGTAGGTTTTAAATGAAGTAAAGTAATTTGCAACATTTGTAAATCCATCTGTTATGGATATTGCGAGCTAGAAAGAACGCCAGACGCCAATCAAATTCATCACATCAAAAACAGGCCAATCAGGTCAAAGTGTCATGCATCGCATCAAAACAGCAGTGCCGGTTGATTTTGACCCAAGTGAAGAAGGAGAGCTTACTAGCCCGATAACGTTAATGAACCATGAATGGGACAGAAAAGAGTTCGGAGGAAACACCACCTTTGACACAGACTGACACTGAGGATGGAGATCGTTTGATCGCTCGCTTCAAAGCCACCAGACTCCATTAACAAAACAGTCATTTTACCTCACAGAACACGGGAGTTGCTGGTTAACCGCTGCCTCATTACACATCGTAACACACACCGAACTAACCCTTTAAAACGCCACACAATAACACAAACAAATTAACCAACGGAGGCAGACCTGTGCTCTGCGAGGAAAAATGATTGTTTTGCCAATGGAGTCTGGTGGCTATGAAGAGAGCAATATAACTGCTGGTTAAACAAAGGATCTTACTCTTTGACTAAAGGTCCATCTGTTGTCATTTTGACACCAAAACCTATAAACGTAGGGCCCAGGTTTGAAAAGTTGAGCGCTAGAGATTACAATAAGCTTACATAACCCTGCTGTATGAAGCCATTCATGGCATTAGTTGGAACACCTATTACTTTACATAAGTACTTTTACTTTTACTTGAGAACAATTTCAGTTAAGTACCAGTACCAGAATATTTCAGTGATTTTTACACCTCTGCTGATTACTATCACAGTGTTATTTTATAACTGATAATATTCCAGTTAAACTGCCCGGGTACAGTACACTCAGTTTGTATGTGTCATGAAAAACAACATAAGTCAAACCGAACATTGTTTACTGTATTTCAGTGCATGATGGAAATGCTTTTTACAACCTGAAACAAACCATACACCCCGAGTGAGCACTGATGAATAATGCATTTGGTCAGGTTTAAATGATTAATGAGCTGCCTAGAAGGCAGGAGGTAAAAGTTATTTTCCCAATCAAGTATCGTTATAGTTTGTCGATAAACTATCGAGTACCTGCAGTCATTCAAAGGTCAAACGCTACAAGAGCTACTTAACATGGAGGTGAATCGGATATAGCATAAAATATCCCCACAGCTGAACTTGTAAGAGTCTTTCCTCTCCATTGCGGTGCCTTACTTTGGCACGTTATGTGAAATCAGTTTCAAACATGTATTATGATTAAAAAAACACTATATTAGTTATTTATCAATCATGTTTGAATCTTTTAAATCACTCAGATCAATTGCGTAACCGCCTGAGGGCATTGTTAGAGGGAAGATAAATCCAGTTACTCAGAGTGAATCGATGTTGATCAATATTTCAGCTGCATTCTGCTAAAGATAAAAGGGGCTGTAATAATGGGAATTATGAAATTTTAAATATCATACTCAGAGAAAACAGTTTCACAGCAAGTGAGAAAAAACCTTTGTGGTTGTCAGTGAAATACATCGCAGCCCTCTCTCCTACAAACATTTTCATCATCGTCTCGGTGAGCGACGTACACCAGGGCACAGCTGAATGTGTGTTAATGGGTTTGCAGCAGTCATACAAAGCCTATGAACTCCACCATAAAAGCCACTCAGTTCCAGCTCAGATTGAATCTCTTTAAATTTCCCCCGAGACTTTTCTCTGCTCTGCCTTTTTGCTCCCGCTGAACTGATCCCACTTTGCCAGACAGGATCGATGTCTGTACCAGCACTAACGACAGACCCACCGCACTGCTTTAAGGAGGAAGAGACTCCTAATGATGGATGTCCTGGAAAAGCTTTGTTTTGTTGCTCTCTGTGCAGCCCAATTATAATAATGACTATAAAGGGCCATGCAGAGGTGACATTATAATACATGACTTTTTTGGGGGGAGATATGTGCAAAATAAAGTTGAGTTAATGAGCGTTTAGTGAGCAGGAAGATGGATTTGTAGCTTTAAAAGTCATGTCACAAACTGTTTCACCGCTGCAAGCAGAAAAGAAGTAGTGGAAGCCGTCTGTTATTAATTTGCACTTTATAATGATTAGCTTATAATTGTTCTGCAACTTTCATCATTGTTAGAGTATATATGTTTGCTTTAACTGGGCATATAATGAGTGATGATTCAGCATACTGTACCAGGGATTTTAAAGGCGATAGAGTCAGTGCCTCCAGTGGGAGTAGAGACTTACATGGGCGATGCTGATCCCGCAGTAGATGGAGAAAGCTGTGGCCAGGTCCTCGTCAAAGCGGTTGAACCACGGCCCGTTCATTTTATTCACCAACTCAGCGACACCGATCACCTCTGGAAGAAAGAGGATTATGAGAAAAGGGACAGAAGGAGAGAAACTTTTAGACAGTTTTCTCTACGGGGACAAATGAGAATCTAAATTTCTCTGCTTGGATACAGCAGGAAGTGAGGAGCGTCTGTTTTCTGTAATTTCTAAGTGTGGAACACGCCGGAGCTGTTTGCCTCCAAAGTGCACTTTATGCACTTTAACATTTAGGAGCAAAGCATGTGCTGTTACTTTGTATCTTTGTGCTATTCTCAGAGAGCACCTGTGTAGAGATGTAGGTTTCCTTTTAACAGCAGAAAGAAGGAGCAGGTTTTTACTGTAAAGGCTTTTTAGTCAGCTGCAGAGCCCTATGAATTGTGCTAACTGAACCTGACTAATGGGGGTTTACAAATAAAGTTCAATCGGGAAGGTTTAACAGAAGTAACCTGAGTGCTTGTGTATGCTAAGTGATGTAAGTTGTTTCTACCGTTGTTCTCGTCTTTGATGGGGAAGCAGAGGATGTTCCGGGTCCTGAAGCCCGTGCTGTCGTCCACGCCGCGGTAGAAGAGAGGATGGGAGTAGGCGTCCTTAATGTTCAAGATCTGACCAGTGGTCGCCACGTGACCTGCAATGCCCTGATCTGCTGGAATACGGAACTCCTTCTGCTCGACACAAACACAGAAAATATCTTGTGTCAATAATAGGCATACTATTTCTCTCGAAAAGGTCACAGGAAAGACATCGTTATATTGTGGAAAACAAGCTGCACATACAATACAATGTGTGCTTGTGTGCTTTACCTCTTCGTCACTAACCACGCCCCCATCAAACACCTTCGCCACCAGCTCATGGCTGACACGATCCAGCAGGAACACAGAACAGCTACAGAAACAAGAGCGGCACGGTTGAAGAGAGCATGGAAATGAAAAATTCAGTTTTAAGTAATTTCGTCTGAGGTCATTTTGTAACCTTAATTAAAATGCGGGAAGTCAGTTAAGAGCAAATTGCCAAGATAGCCTTTTAAAAATGGAGATAAAGCACACTCTCTCTCTCTCTCTCACACACACACACACACACACACACGCACGTTCCCTTTTACACACACTTTGGAACATCTCTTTGAAGATGAATCAGAGGGCTTACATCTCTGCATCACTGAGGTTCCTGGCCTCCACTATAATTTCCTGTAACAGCACCGACACATCATCTGAAAGAATTGCAGAGAGAGAGAGAGAGAGGGTGAGAGAGGAAATAAAGGGGAAGCAGAGGAAATTAAAGGAATACAGCAAAAAGCCCGTACAGACAGAGTCACAGATTACACAGTGGGCATCGCGGGATCAGCTGTACACACTGATAAGAGCTTTTGTAATCAAGCGACCCGTACACCAAGAGGCAATTTGCTCTACCAGCAGATCAATTTTTTGTGCCCACATCATGATGAATCATCAATGACTTATTCTACTGTTACTGCTCGCTGTTAGATAAGAATCCAAATGCCTCGGTGTAATTATAGGGATGGAGAGGTGGAGCTATCGCTCTTAATGCCCTTTTGATTTTATGGTTATGATCGCGGCTGTAATCACCTTTTGGGTCGCTAATTTCTCATTCAATTACGTGCACAATTCGCTTCCCTCTTGATCACTTAAATATCGACCATTAACACAAATTGGACTACAACATTCCTCCTTCACGGAGACAGACAGGCAGACAACAGACAACAGACAGGCAGACAGACTTACCCAAGTGTGTGAAGAGATTCTTGGCCACTTGTAAGAGCGCCTATGTGAAGAGAAAGTGCAAAAGGTCAAAAGGCAGCTTCATGTATATTTATGTATGAATACATTGCATTACGTGTGTGTGTGTGTGTGTGTGTGTGTGTGTGTGTGTGTGTTCAGTACCTGGCACTCCACTTTGAGTTTCTGTTCTTTCTGGAAGGCCAAAGTTGAAGTGAGGACCGTCGAAGTGTAGCAGAAACAGTGCTGGATCGCATGCTCATCTGCCTCTGTGTGTCTAAAAAAGGGAAGAGACACACATGCACGTACACACGCATGCACACGCACACACACACACGCACACACACACACACAGTCTCATGATGAATCTAAATTGAGACAGAGCTAATAGGCTGCTGTGGGACTCTGGCACTCCCAAACATCAGATATTCATTATAAACATGTCAGAAAATTAATCTGCAGCTATCTGGTTATGGATAATTCATTTTCAAGCATAAATTCCAATCATTCTCCCGTTCCAGCTTTTTAATTCAGAGGATTTGCTGCTTGTTATGTTTCATATCACTGCAAACTGAAAATCTTTTGAGGTTTGGATGGTGGGTCAGAGAAAACAAGATATTATCTTAATTTTTAAATCACTTTATCAGTGATGGAGAGTGAAGTATTGTACATACAGTTAGGACTCGGATACATTTATCTCACAGCTATATTTGAGTGAGTTTATAAATGATGGAGTTTTATAGATTAAACTACAGAGCAGTACTTTTTTAAAGTAATATTCCAATTATATATATGATATATATAGAAGTATGTTGTAGTAATCCCCAGGCTTCTCAGCTCAGTCTGCAGGCTGCTGTGAACGACAGGTTTCACACAGTTTGTTTTTTTTGGTGACGTTACAAAGTGCAGCCTCAGCAGGCTTTGGAGAGCTGGCCAATCAGAAGACAGTAGGCTTGTAGGGGCGGGGTTTCTTAAAGGGACAGAGCTGACTGCGTCGTTTCAGGTAGAGGCTGTATGAGGGCCTGCGCAGAGCACCAGTGTGAGAAAAATGATGAGTTTTTTTAACTGCAAATTATGCTAAGCTACTCCACAGGTAATTTTTTTTCGGCCCATCCAGTCGAGGCAGATGGCTGTTCAACATGAGTCTGGTTCTGCTCGAGGTTTCTGCCTGTTAAAAGGAAGTTTTTCCTTGCCAATGTGCCGAATATTCTAACTCATGGTGATTCATGTTTGGCCTCTCTTTAAATAACATAACAAAGAGACGGTCTAGACCTGCTCTTTTATTAAAGTGTCTCGAGATAACTCTGGTTATGATTCGTTGCTATAGAAATAAAATTTGATTGATTGATTGATTGAGGTATCACAGAGTTAAATATGAAGCTTGGAATGAGCATAATACCCTTTAAGGCCTGTCAGGTTCCCTAAGGTCATGCTCTTGTTTTCCTTTTTATTTATAGTGTCATTTCCTGTTTTATTTTGAAACTCACCCTTGCCTTTCAGATCCCTGCTCCTTGTGTCTCCTGCCTCATGTGCCAACCCCGCCCTAATTAGACCCACCTGTGTCTTGTTTCCCCTTGAATAGGCCTACCTGTGTATATACAGTATACCCTGTGTGTCTTCCCTTTCTTTCACTGTGTGTTCCTTCATGTCGCCTCGTTTCACCATTCTTCCTAGTGAGTGATTTTTGTGTATGACCTATGACCTTAGTCTGCCCCTTTTCACTGTGATTTCCTGTGTCTTGAACATTAACTGGACATTATACTCTGTGTTTTGCTTTTACCTGCTTTGAGTGAGTCAAGCATTTTTGAGTCTATCATCTGATATTCCCTTGGTTGTGTCAATTATCCTTAATTCATTATTCATGGATATAATCTGTTGATTAATAGGTAACGAAAATTATCCTTAGCTGCAGCCCAAAAAGCAAGGTGAGATTTATAATTAATATTCTTAGTTTATATCTTAATGCGATCAGTCGACAGCATTAAGAGCCAAATGAAGACTGATGAATGAAATTATCTGCAGTGACCTCAGTAATGCCAGTAATTGCCTGCAGTTGCTGCTCACTGCCTACAGAGGGCAGTGGCACATTATTGTGTTGCTGTCAGGAGAAAGTGTGTAGCTCAAGGGCTTTATCCCCCTGAGCTCAGACTCCCAGGAATCCTAGCAGAAGAAGGCAGGATTTTCAGCGGCCTGGGAACCTCAGTTAAAGGGCAGTTAAGTTCACTCTCCCACAAGAGGTGCAAATCCTGCATGACTGACGTTCAGCAGAGACGTCAGCCTTTAAGTCAGGATGGTAGAATAATGTTCTGAGGTAGCAGCTTGTTATTTGCAGTCACAACAGAAAATAGTCTCAATTTCCACAGCTAGAATGAAAAGCAGCAGGTGTCCTTTTCATGAGCAGAAGTTGGATACACACAGGAGGAAATAACAGTTTGAAGGAAGAAAATGGCATTTATGTAGAATGAATTTGGTGTTGTGTGACGCTGCCATGATTGGCTGCTGTTTTCCAAAGATACAGACTGAATTAGACTCTGCCAGACCACAGTTTTCAGCCAACAGCCAACTAACAGTGCTGCAAACTTAATTTGCAACATTACCCATTAACCCGTGTCGGCCTTGTGTATTCTTCAGCTGCTAAATGTGTTACACTGCTGCTCAGGGTGCAGGTTTGTCTTTAGAATCGTTCTGCATACTCTCTCACAACACCACACTGTGTATTCTCACAGGCTCCGTGCATGAAGCAAAGATTAAATTAGGCTTGTGCTGCTTTGTGTGCAGAGTTGTCATCTGCTGGCACCAAAGCTGATTTATGCACCTGTTACTCAGGTCACAATATGTTTTGATGCACCTGTGTTGGGAGCTAAATTTCCCTTTAAGGAGGCCAGCGGAGGGAAGTAGAAAAATATGGATGTGATTATGCAATCTATATGATGAGGAGGATGTGTGTTTGAGATATACGCGTCCTCTAAAGCTGGAATCACAGTGCTCGGAGCGAAAAAGAGATTTAT
Source organism: Semicossyphus pulcher (assembly GCF_022749685.1). Taxonomy (NCBI): domain Eukaryota; kingdom Metazoa; phylum Chordata; class Actinopteri; order Labriformes; family Labridae; genus Semicossyphus; species Semicossyphus pulcher. The sequence goes on along the minus strand of NW_027211692.1, from coordinate 18,774,826 downwards.
CACATTTTAAGCACAGTTGTGACAATAATCCTGCTGCTGTTACTATGGTAATGAGATGCCAGCTCCGTCATCAGTGCCCGTGGCAGAGGGAGAAATTATAGGACATGATCCCAGAGAGAGAGCGAGAGAGAAAGAGAGAGAGAGCATGCAGAGCAGAGGGGACTGTATGTGAATGCAGAAAGTGTGTAAATTCTGTGAATATGGGGTTGTGTGAAGATGGATAGATAGATAGATAGATAGATGCAGCGGTAGTGTTTTCTAACAGACCTCTTTATTCAGGTGATAGCAACATAGCTCCTGGCAACAACATCACAAACACACGCACAAATACATGCCAATACATGGTGCCAAACCTCGCATCCAAGCTATCCGCTGTTAGATTCATGACCTGACTCGAGATCATCACATAGCCATCTGCATGATCACACACACGCACGCGCACACATGCACAACCACAGATTGGATGATGTGACACGGGGTACAAAGCCGTGGTATCCGTCCTCGCCGGAGCGAGTGGCACATCCTGCTGGTTAGCGGCAGATTTCAGTGGAAGCAGCAGCTCGCTCTCAGCTGCTCTAAACTCAACAAATCTGCGCTGGTGAGCTCAACCAATCAGCTGATCCATCCCAACATTACTGTAAGCTGCTGCCAGATAAATCTCTGAATCTAGCATGAGTCAGCGCTTCAGGATTTAGGAAAAGCCAAATCATCTTCAGACTGACATCCCAGCTTTTTAAATATACTTCAGCCGTGGCTTAGTTAAAAAACGTCTGTCTGAACCAATGAAGAAATGTAGTACAGTATGAAGACAGCGTCTGACATACATACCTCTGCCCACCCTGTTTATTGAAGGCACACGCTAGCGCCACCACCTGACCGGTGGCCCTGCTGGCCACTGGTACACAGAGCATGGAGGTGATCTCACAGCCCAGCATACTGGACAGCTGCCTACGCTCCTCCTGAGAGGAAGAGAGGAAATCTGTTCAGTATAAAGACAGAACAAAAAGACAGATAGACACTGCAGCGAGATAAGAAAGAGAGAAGTTGTCTTCTTACGGCGCTGATGTCCTGAAGGGTGATAGACTTCTTCTTCTCGACAACCTGACCGAAGCGCCCAAACATCAGCTGAACAGAGTAGATACAGGGAGAAAGATGATGAACAGGTGAGTGAAAATTAAGGGAGGGGAAGAAAAACAGCGTGATGAGTGCAAGCGAAAAGAGGAACGCTGACTCGGTGAAACTATAGGTTGTTTATTCTAAGAAAGGTAATAACCTCCCTTGTTAAATTAGCACAAATAGCCCGTGTAGGTTTTTTTTTGTGTCCCAATTTCTCTTCACACCAACTACTATCCAGATTTCACACATCATTTAGCCTGGAGCACACAGTCTATTCGCTCCATAATGGAAAGCCTGTTAAAAAATGCTACGTCTGCAGCACAACCAGGGAGACAGGAGCCTTAAAGCGACCCAAAGGAAGTGATTACTCCTCTTGACCAAATTTCTTAATTATCACCCCTGACTATACCGGATTATAACAGATTACACGTGGGAGGTTTATTCTATGGTGTCAGTCAAAGAAAAGTAACACGCAGGGTTACACACTTAAGCTTGTTAGAAATTACAACCCTCCCTGAAGACCTCATGGCCCCCAGTGTGAGAAACACAAGACTGAATGAAGGTATGATTAAAAACAGGAAAAAGTATCAAAAAAAAGACCATGTCAGAATGAATGATTGTGTTTGTTGCTCTCACCGGGAAGCTGATCTCCTCCTCCAGGACTTTGTCTCCAACTACCTAAAGGTCAAAGGTCACAGGTTATTCATTGTCCAATTCACCTTTCGGCGAATGAGACATTCCTGAAACAGTGGATGGCTTTTGTGTACCTGGCAGAAAAGCTGGTGGTTGTCCTCGGACACCAGCAGCAAACAGCAACACTGCGAGTGAGTCTGCTCCTGCAGCTGTAGAGAATACACAACACAGAGTCAGTCGTGATGAATCAACACAAACATCTCGCTTTATCAGACTCGGTCAGATTGTTTTTTAAGCTTCAATTTGAGGTTGCTTGGAGCGACGTGGAGGTGTGAGGATGAGATTAGAAATCAGTGGAAAACGAATGAGAAATTAATATTTTCTTTACTGTCCTGCAGGAGCATCAAAGTTTTACTAAGATAGTAATGGTGACTTTATTTATTCAACTGTATTTGCAAAGGTTTGCAATAAAAATGTGTGTGTATGGAGGGTGTAGATTTTACTCATGAAATCTCTTTCACAAGTGATCATCTCATCGAAATATTCAATCTTTGTAAATAACAGAAACCTGCTGCAATTTTAGCACAAAATGAACGTGTTTCTAAACCCAGACAAGGTCACACATACAGTAGGTGTCTGTGTGTGTATAAACCACTGATTGTTTATGCAGTCTATGCTATAAATGAAGGTGTGTGTGTGTGTGCCTCTCGCTGTTCTGCTCTGTAAGAGCTGCAGAGTTGCAGCCAGTTTCCTGCTGCTATCTGTGATGAGAAACAATTCATTCACATTCATAGGCTGAAATCCTCTCCGAGGTGAAAACACACAAACTAAACTACGGTGTGTTCACCAGCATATACATGATCACACGTACATAATCACACATACATGCTAACACACCCACACACAGTGATAGGAGCAGCGTTTCCTCACACGACATTCTCCTCTGTAATCCACAGAGCTGGATGGAGAACAAGCAGGACGGGGATAAACACCATCCGCTGCCTAACCCCCCCCCCCAGAGTCACATACACAAACACGCACACACGTACTCACATACACAGAGCATGGACAGACACACACGTAAAGCATGTCGCTGCGCCCACATATAATAATAAGCCCCTCAACCCCATTTTTCCCAAATGCTCCTAATCCCATAAGAGCCGCCCTGAGCACTTCCCACCAAACTGACGATTCTTCACAAGCAACAATCTCCCGCTCCTCTTCCTCCCTCCTCCTCCTCTCCCTCGCCTCTTTTTAACAATAAACAGGCGAAAAAAATCATGTTGGATTCAAAATACATCTTAAAACCCCCGCAGCCTATTGAATCACCACAACTTCTCGCCCTGCTTTCCCTCAGATCCAGGAAAAATAGTCCAAATTCAGGTTTTAGAGGCATCAGGACGTTTTACATGCAGACTGCACTGCTGCTGGGTGCTGTTTGACCTCATGGAGCTGGTCATACTGCATCTGCGTGGCATAGGTGCAGGGAAAGGTCTGATGTGTGATACTTGTTTCAATATTGCCTTTTTAATCCTGATTTATGAAAGTAGGCGATTGGTTTAAAACCATTTTCATGAAGACTTTATCTCAGAAAGGAGTAGGGGTTGAGATCACAGGGTATCTCACGACACGATACATTACGATACGATACTGCACGATACGATACTGTACGATACTGTACGATACAATACTGTACGATACGATACTGTACGATACGATACTGTATGATACGATACTGTACGATACAATACTGCACGATACGATGCGATACTGTATGATGCGATACGATACTGTATAATACACTATGTTACGGTACAATACTGTATGATATGATACTGTACGATGTGATACGATACTGTACAATACCAAGCGATACTGTACGGTACAATACAATACGATACTGTATGATGCGATACTGTACGATACGATACTGTACGATACAATACTGTACAATACATTACTGTACGATGTGGTATGATACGATGTGATAGGATATAATGCGATACGATACGATACTGTACGGTACGATACTGTATGGTACGATACGATACGTACGATACGATACTGTACGATACGATGCTGTAAAATACGATACTGTATGATACGATACAATACGATACGATACGATACGATGCTACGGTGCGTGGCCCACGACAATGATATAGACATGTTGATATATTGCAAAACAATCATATAATAGGGTAAGGGTTAGCTAAAGAATACAAAATGCCCCTAAAAAGATAAAGGATGGAACAACTGTAAAAGCAAATTAGGACATTATCCTTCGGCCGATTTATTTCCGTTCACGTTACCCTCATTCATGTCATAATCACCACCCAACTCAAAATCACAGGGAAATCTGTTTAGGCCGCTGTTTATTTGTAAATTAAAATATCGGTATTTGGCACCAGCCTATCGATAATTGTATTGCATGAGTTAGGATGATGATATATTGCTGTATATATAATTTGTCCCACCCCTAAACAGGACACTGAAGATAAACAGACCGCAGACTGAATACGTTTTCTGATGTTAACAGAAAACGAAAAAGAACATGAAGAGAGAAATAACACAGAGGCAGAAATAAGCTGCTGATTATGCACCAGAGTCCCTTTAATTAAGTAATCATTTAAGAAAAGGAATCAACACTCTAACCAATGACTAGTTCATCTTTTTTAATATCATTAATTATAAAAGATTTGCATCTTGTTTGTTGTGCAACAATCAAACAGACGCTGACAAATGTGCAGACTTTTTGTTTTTGTACTAAATAATAATGAGCCAAAGTGATAATCATGTGGACAGATTTCCTCTCCATAAAGAATAACAGGGCTGCTACTAACGATGATTTTTTTTATGGACTTATCATAGCTGATTTTTTTCCTAACATAAATAATGAATCCTTTTGTCTATAAAACGTATTAAAAATTTACTTTCAGGCAGAACAGGCAAGACATAGTAAAGCAGCGATTCCTCACAACTGAGACGCTGCAACCAATGACTGTAATGTGCCTAATTTTTCAACTGTAGAATAAGAATAAGTAGAATAAATAAAGAATTATAAGTATGTGTATACATCCATTAGGCTCCTCAGAAGCTCTCTATTTGTCTCTTTGATGCAGTTTAACCTTCTGATCTCCCTCCTTTCTGCTGCTGTATCCTCTATCTTATATTTTCTTTATCTGTGAATAATTGCATACATTTACATTGTTACCAGGTTTTCTGCACAGCCTGTAGCTGATAGCTCCCTTCTCTCTCCATCTTACAGATAATATATATACAGAGAGGGCAAACTGAGGGGATGAAGTCAGTGTGTGATAAAAGCTTGTAGTATGGCTAACGACAGGTCGAGGGGAAGAAGTCACAGGGAAGGATTCCATATTTTGCGTACAGTACGTCTGTGTGTGTGTGTGTGTGTGTGTGTGTGTGTGTGAGGGAGCGTATGAGTGATCTCAGCCACTTACATAATTGATGACTTTGAGCTGGAGAGAGGCTGCATCAAGGTCAAAGAGCTCACCTGAAAGAGAAAAAGGAGAGAGGAAGTGGTGAGATATGGGAGTAAAAAAGCAGAGAGGAGTGAGGGCAGGCGGCGGTTAAGGAAGACGGAGAATGCAGAGCATGTACACATGTGGACAGAAAGCAATCCGGGGAGGGATGCATGGAGACAGCGAGGTCGGGGAAGGGTGAACGGGAACCAGCTAACAGAGGGACTAATAATCAAGACAAGGGAAGGGATGGAGCGCTGCCTGGACTGCAGATGAACGCGGAGGCAAAGAGCTGGAAGAGGAGGCAGAGGAGACTGAAGGCAACTCATATTTGCTGACAATTACCAGGGAGTAAACAGCGGTGATGTATGTGTGTGTGCGCAGGAACGGCATTACCGAGTTCACTTCCATTATGCATGAGATTTTAAACAGTGTTTTTGTAAAGTGTCGTGTTTTCACGCAGGAGCTGTCACACTTTCCTGGTGCCACTGACAGAGTCCATCATTGAAATTCATAGAGCTTTTTATCCAGATGGGCTCCCCCTATTAACATACCTCACCTCCACTACACCAGGGTCTGTGTGTGTGTGTGTGCAATTGTGTTTGTCTCCAGGTTTGGTGTTTGCATGTACAGGGTGTAATGTAGGATGTTTCAGGTTTATCAATATGTTTTTATGTACGTTGTTAACAGTGTGTGTGTATTTGTGTTTGTGTGTGCATACCACAGAGTTGCAGGATGTTGCGGTCCAGCTCGCAGTAGTCCTGGTCTGAGACGTTGAGGTGCAGCAGTGCATTGTGGGACTGTATGGGAGAGGGGCTGAGAGGAGGCCGCTGGTAGGGCGAGTGGACAGCCTGGACTCGAACACACGCCACCGAGGCCTGTGACGAAGAGCAAGTATGCAGAGACAGATTGAATAATGTGAAAGTCATATTTTTATCTCCTTTTATTTGGTCCAACTGGGATCCTACAAAATAAATCATGTCCCCATAAAGGTATCCCTCCATGTGTGTAAATGCAAAACACACATTTTTGGAGACCAACAATCAATGAAAGTTTTTTCTTTCGTCGATATTGGTCTAACTTTGATTCCCAAATCTTTCTCAAAGTTATCAATTGATAAAATATTTTTTTGGGATGTTTTGATTTGAAACTTTGTGATGATTTTTTGTAAAATCGTGAATTTTCATAAGGTTACAATTCGGGGCGCTGGTTTAGTTCAGCGATTAAGTCGTGCGTACCATGTACAGGCTACAATCCTTGATGCAGCGGCCCCAGGATCGACTCCCACCTTCGGCCCTTTGCTGCCTGTCATGCCCTACTTCCTTGACTAGCCACTATCCTCTTCTAAAGGCAAAAAATAAACAATAATAAAAACCTAAATAAATGTTTTTGAAAAAAGGTTACACATCTTTTAGAGGCTGGCCATCTATATATCTCATTGTCTTTGGTTGATTAACACAGATAACACCTTCTTGTAGAGTTTATACAGGCTGTGATTACTCCTTCTTGAAACACCCTGATGGTGGCCCTGTGCCGAAATGTGTTAAATAAAGAGCACATTCTTACAGTAACTCAACTACAGACTGCCAAGTTATTTTTTCAAAATTGTGACCAAAAACAGACAGAGAAAGAGAGAGAGAGCTTACATGTTTCTCCAGCATGTTAATATGCTGTTCATCCTGATCAGACAGTGGATTACAGCCCACCTGCAACACAAGCACACAATTCAGTCCTGTCCAGGTCACTTAATTTAGTTAATGATGAAGCAATCAGATAAATCCTTAAATGCTTGTATAATATCTACATTTTCATAGAGGAGGAAGTTATAACATTGAAATGCCTTTTTTCAACTTCAGTTTACTAATCCTTTGAATCTCTGTTAAATGTCTGTGCAAGGACTCACAAGTAAGACAGCGATGGCCTTGTCCCGCTCCTGGTCCAGGATGGGGATGACAACAGCTACAATAAAGAAAGAAGAACAAAAGGAAAGAAAAGCTTTCATAATACATATTGGATTGATGACATATTGGACCGCTCCTTTCATCCCCATCCTTTAATTTTCTGTCTGTGTACTTCTTGTCCTGCCCTTCATCCTGTTTGTTCCTCATGTTTTAATACTAATAGAAATAAGCAGGGGAAATGACCATGGAAATAAATAAACCCAACGTCCTTGCGGAAAACATTTGTTATTCTCATCGATGTCGAGCAGATAGCGACGGCAGATCTTTATGGACACAATAAGTTTGCTGCATGTGTGGACAGCGGACAAAACAACACACAGAACGATGTGTACCACAGCGGTACTTCTTCTTCTTCTGCGGCATCATTAAATGTTCAGCGGTACTTATTGATCCGCAGGGTGCAGAGCGGTCATGCCTGTGCACCTGACAATGTCTCTGTGATTACATCCCTCCAGGTTATTCTCTCAACTCTACTTTAGATAAAAATGTTAATTTAAAGAGGAATGCAGCGTCTATTCATTCTCCTTTGGTCGAACTCTCGCTTTTTTTTCTCCTTTCATTGCTTTTTTCTCTGGATCCGGTCCAATTCTACTTCCCACGCTGCTCTATACCTCTCCCTCTGCAATCATCATCTCTTGTTCACTACTTCTCTCTCTACCTCTCGTTTGTTTTTGTCTCCCACGTTCTCGCGTCTCTCTGCCCCTCTGTATGCACACTCACACATCCTCAAACAAGAACACACACTCAGATGTTGGTCCATGTTTTCAGACCACCGGCATCATTCAAACCCTTCAGCATACACACACACACACATATTGTTGAACCACACACACAAACCTCTTCTGTGTGCTGGTAACGGTGCCGCCAGGCAGATTCTGTATTTCTCCGGCAGTTCCGGCAGAGGAAGGCCGGCGCACTGACATCGCTTCAGCTGGTCCACGATACTCCTGAGAAACAGATACAGTAACAGTCTGTTAGACACCGAGGAGACACAGAGGAAGAGGGGATTTGGGAGACAATTGGAGCAAATGGAAAAACAATCACGAGCAGTGGAAAAACAGACACGTTTTATTCATCTACACGAACCAAAACATGTTTAAATAGAGCTATTATTCAGCGAAAAATTATATAAACTCTGTCTGTGTGTGTGTATGCTGGCCAGGAGTGAAGCCAGGTGTGATGATGGCAGAGGTGAAGGCCTGTGTGTGTGATATTTAATACAGAAGGCAGCTTTCTTATGCTAAAATATGAGACATGGGTTTGTTTATTCTGGACTGAGTACTGCCAAAGGACACAAAGACACACACATCTGCACACACATGCGCAAAGTCACACAAGTGAGCGCACACACACTCGGACCTGCATGAATATGAAAATGAAGGACAAAAAGGAAGACATTTGTTTCACTCATGAATGCAGGTAAATGTATTATCTGTGTGCATGGTGCCTCGATTTAAAAGTCTCCATTTATTTCAGCTCACACAGGAAAAAAAGAAATCACATTGTAGTTTACAATTGTTCGCACATACATCTGACCTTCGTGTAACAGCTTTGTTTTAAGCGGCTTTCCTGCACGAGCATGAAGCCAGTTTATAGAGAGCACGGCACAGAGAACGAACCCACCTGGGGTGTCGTGAAAAATAGTTATTTAGTTCCTCTGCGCATGTGACACACCACGTAGATAATAAGATCTGAATGTATGTGCTGTATGGAGATAGATAGAGGGGCAACTGAGTGCATCAGAGGGCTGGGACTCAGAGGTGGACATTGCTCAGATACAGTAAAAGTGTGTGTGTAGTAGCACTCATAAAGATCCGCCTGTGATTAATCGATCCGGGTGATGCTCATGGCTTCATGCCCCGGCTGTAACCTACACTATGAGCTCCATTCGTCATACCCATCATTAAGAAACACTGCAGTTCCTTATGGCTAATGGTGTGTTAAACTGCACGACTATAAAAAAGTTTAATGGCTAATTCCAGGTCATTATGTCTTTTCTTAAGATATACTGTGTGCAATTAAGGTCCCTGTACTGTGACATTTGCTTTACGAGGCTTTACAGGTGACATATAACAGCAACGTCATGCTCAACAGTGAGTTGAATACTTTCTGCACACAGGAGGAGCTCTGTTCTAACAATGATTAGTCTTTGTTTCAGCGTAATGTAGCTCAGCGTAAGTTCAAGCAGGAAGTTCATTCTCTCTCCCCCTCTCTGCTCTTCTTGTTTGATGATCAGCTTATTATGGACGTTACCATTTGTAAGAACTAAACCATCCAGATTTAGCCTCGATGTCTGCCGACCAATCATCCTGCTGTTGTAAGATTTTAAAGCTGTTCTCTTCTCTCTGCTCTCTGTCTGTTGCCTCCTCCACCCCAAACACCTCCAATCCATCTCATCAGTGTCCAAGTCCAGCTCCTCAGCTCATCCTGCATGCTTCCTTCACCACCACCAGTGTCTAGACTCCATCAGGGGGTATCCTATCCTGCTCTCTGCATCACTACTCTTTCGAGTACATGAAGACATCACGATGGGGTCTAATCACCAAACACTTTGCACATCTTTCCAAACTTCTAAATAAATAATTGCTCACTCATAATGAAGTCTGAATTTGCTTCATCACTTGTGCGTAGTTGTAAGTTGGGAAGCTTGTATGCAGTCATTTACCAGCTGTTGATTCAGAGTTAGCAGGTTGTAATGAGTGAAAATGAGACTGAAAACTTCACAGTTACTATTTCCATATGAGCTGTTTGCATTGGGCTGTGGACCACCCACAATCCTTTTGTACTGTGGTTGTGGTTATGTACTGTATATTGCCTGAAGAGCGTTTGCTGTTACATTTATTGTGCTTATCACTTACAGGTAATGTAGCTAAAATATGAATAGGCTTTAATACAAAATGAAAAAAAAGTGAAAGTTTCAGATAGATTTGCACATAACCTGAAACAGTTTATTGCAGCAGTTGTGTAGCTGCATTGTGTGCTGCACATGTGTGACTGTGTTCTGTGTCTCTTAAAGACCTTTGACTGAGAGTCTTCCTCTCGCTGTATTTCTAACAATATCTTGCTGTGAGGCTTCAGTTATCTTGTACAATACAAATAGTTTAGAGGATAAACGCTTATGGAAGCTGTCTTTGCAGAACTTTTGTGTGCATTTGTGTGTGTGTGTGTGTTTGTGTGTGTCAAGGTCCAGTTAATGGGCCTGTATGTATTAGGAAGTGGGCTGGAATATAGCTCGAACAAAGTGGCCTTCTGCCTCTCAGATGGGTTCAGTGAGTGTGTGTGTAGGTGTTTGTGCTTGTTTGTGTGTGTCTGTTTGTGTGTGTGCCAAGGTCTTGATAACAGGCTTATATAAGCAGGTGAATCGGAGGGAGAAAAGTAACAAAGTGCCCTGTAGCTCTTTTAATATCCCCGCTACGTCTAGCCCGCATGCAGCCCTGACAAATGTGTGTGTGAGCATGTGTGTATGTGTGCGTTCTCCTGTCTGTGTAAGCATGTGCGTGTGTGATCTGTGGTTTGTATGGCAATGAGGTGTTGGAATAGGGTTCTTGTCTGACAAACAGACAGTTTCATCTATATTGTATTGTTGGTTTTTGCCGTAGCGCGGGCAGCAGTCGCAGCAGCACGCGGGGCTGTAGAGCTTCAGAGAGCACTTAAGAGAGAAGAGGATCGCCGTGTCTCGCCGAGGGACCCCGGGTGCTGTCACCTCAGCTATTAGCCGTGCAACGCTTCCGCGGGGGGAAGAGGGATTGAAGGTGAGAAAGAGAAAAGAGGAGCGGCTGGGAGGCAAAGGGTCGGGGGGAAGGGAGGGGGAGTAGAAGGACCGAAACACAGCCGGTTTAGTGCTTCATGGCTCTTTGGGGAGAGAGCAGGTTAAGAGGAAAAAAAGGGCAACTGCAGGCTGTTGCTGTGAGGTGGGAAGGTGGGATAGCAGACGACAAGAGAGGGAACGGGTTCATCAAAGAGACAGAGAGGAAAAAAAGGAGGGATAAAAGATGAGTTTTAATGAGAGAGGAGAGGAGATGAGAGAAAGGATAAGAGATCTTGTGCTCAGACGCTCCTCTCTCTGTGTTGATGATGTGATTTTGGACTTGTCACACAGAGCAGCCTCCGTTTCCCCTCCTCATCTCTCCCTTGTTCTACTGTAAAACATCTGCAGCCTGCTGCTGACACACACACACACACACAGCGTACACACCTGATCTTTCCCTCCGGTGGCAGCTCATGCGGCGGGTCTTCACATAGCAGCCTCGAGTCTCCCTCCAGGACGTAGAAGCACACACACTCCTGGAATAACACACACACACACACATAAACATGCACATTCATTTGTAAGATTAATCAGATTGTAATTAATTTAATGAGCGATGAGGCTCATGTATTTGTAAGCAGGCCTGAGCCTCTGTGTCCTGGTCTCGTGTCAGGGCTGAGGCCTGCAGCTCTGACGCTCTGAATACTAACAGGAAGCTTTTGTTTCAGGTAATAAATCAAGCAAATGTCACTTTCGTTCAGCTCTTTGTGCAAATGTGGAGTTTGTGTGTGAGCAAATACCGTGCCGGGTAGCAGCTCCTGTATGCTGTCTCGGAGGGCCGCTCGCAGCGAGCGCGCGTCGACAACCGCCGCCAGCCGCAGCAAAGCATCCTGGGGAGGGAGACAAGCAGATGCCCTGATGTCTGTTTTGGTTGTTTGTTTATGATCTCGACATGCGGCTCCAAAAACCTGAGGCCTTGGCTATAGTTTTATAGTCATTTCTTTTGTGGATACAAGGTTTATGTTTCAACAACTCTTCCCCAGATATTTAGCTTGGCAGGAAACAACATTTAAACTGTGTCACACTCTGCAAACTCAAAGCAATCTGTGCACGTTGGAGGCACTAAAAGATGAAGTGAAAATCGTCAGGGATTACTGGAGTTAGTTTGGCTCTTCAGGACACTCGATGCTTTTGTTTCATTTTGGCGGAGTGAAAACAGAACACTTGACAATTCATTTGCAGAGTTCGCTGTGCAAGAAGCAGCTGATTATGCAGAAATGAAATAGCGTATGGCGGCACTACTGGTAAAATGCCATGGTTCACAAATTACATAACGGATATTTACTTTCACATAGTTGCTGCACTCCATAAAGAAGCACTTAACTTGGAGGAGAGCGGTGGCCGTCTTAATTACAGTCTGCCTCTGATCAAATTTAACAAGAGCCCGTCTATTTTTATCTGCTCTGACTTAGATTAAACATCCTTCCCCATCAAAATTCACTACATGAGCTGCTCCTAAAGACTGACAAGCATGAAGGATCTCATCAGAGCTGAGACCAAGCAGAGGGAAATGGCAGATGATCGGACTAATTAGAGTCAAAGCTTGGTTTGTGCTGGAAGGAAGCTTTATCCAGCCTAGCTGTTCCATGTAGCCGCACTCCGCGGCAAGAAGCCAGAGAGGGCAGAACACAATAAACGCTACAAATGGAGATAATGGAAAGTCATGATGTTGAAAACACAAACAGACAGAGGTTGTTCTGTGAAGTTCAAAACCCTTTCTGCTCCCTCGCCTCCAAACGATCGGGCAATTGCTGCATAAAGTCGGAGTGCTCCGTTTTGGGAAAGAGGAAAATGACAGAAAAACAACAGGCGGTCCAATTCTGATGTCACGAAGGTGTAAGAGGGGAGTAAATGCTGGTGACCATTAAACAAGCACTACTTCTGTTTCTAACAGCTTAAAAGGGACGGTGTAACGGCTGCAAGGTGAGGGCAGTTTGTTTACTTCAAGTGCCCTTTTTTGGTCCTCTTAAAATCTCTAGTTTAACAAAGATGAGGTTTGGGAAGAAGCGGAAGAAATAGGAAAACAGCTGATCCGAGATAACAGGGCGGCTTATAGTCTGAGGGCATGCAAGATTGAGTTTGTGCCTCGAGGTTTCTATATTTTTTTACCTTCTACAAACATTACGAGCAGACGAGCAGCTCACAACCACAGCTCTATCAGAGGAGCGCTCCTAACATCCCAGCTGACAGCTCCACATTCACACCATACGAGTATTTACACTGCGTGCAGTCTGCTTAAACCCCTACCAGTTCCAGTTATCACACTGCATTATTATTGCATGTAACCGCAGTCTGCAGAGAGGATCTTATACCGGGGCTTCAAAATCTGATCAAAGCACAGAAAAAGTGGAAGAAATCGCAGAGGCCTAAGACGCTGCGGCTTTTTAAAAAACTGTGTGCTGAATATAAATTTGGATCATGTTGAAACTATCGCCAGATCATGCCTATCCAGTTGTTCTGACAAAGCTGTTAGTCAGACAGCCGAGCCGGAAGGGAGAGCATCTTGTCCCGTCCTTTAGCACACAATAGCACAAAGGTACAGTCAGCTGGGGGGCGGCGGGGCGCCATGTTCCACTGAGGGTGCCCATCTGTCACCCTCTCTTTTATTTTTATCTTTTTGACACCCCGCTTCCACCCCTTTCTCCTCTACGCTCACTCCTGTTTTTGAGTGAGAGTAATCATGGAAGACAAAGGAAAGGGCGGTAAAAGAGGAGGAGGAGTTGTTAGTGGGATGACAGGGAAGAGGGTCAAGGAGCGAGGGAGGAGAGGAGAGGAAAAAGGAGAGAAAGAGAGAGAGAGAGAGAGAGAGAGAGGAGAGCCCTGTCATGCCTGAGCACTCACTGTTGGTTATTACATATGATTAGATATGATTAAATGCGATTAGCTTTGATCACTCAATCAGCCTGCCAGAGTGCTGTTGTAATGAAGTTGGAGCTCTGCCAGCTCATCGCGTGTGTGTGTGTGTGTGTGCTGGACAGAGAAAGAGTGTGTGTTGCATCTTAAGCTGCAAATCTTGAAATGCCGGTGTAAATCCTGATAAGTAATGTTTGATGAAAAGTAGATCTGAACAGCAGACAAACAACAAGATTCCTGCTCGCTCTGCTGTCAGAAACCGGGAGAGGATGGACGCTGAATCTTGTCATCCCTTGTGTGTATGTGTATGCGTGTGTGTGTGCACGTGCATTACTAGCAATAAGATGTATGCCTCGGTAAATGTCAGAGTGTGTCTTATGACCTTTCACTATCATTTCTTGCCATAAGCCTCAAACCGGCTGTTTTATTAATTTACCTGCGTCTTCACACATCACCACACACACACACAGACACACACAAACATATGCATAGATCCAACCACCCACTCACCAGACCCTGATACACACACACGAGCATGATTCTTTGTTTCAAATGTAACATAGCTTTAACATTATTATTATTATTGCTTTAATTTTCACTTTTTACCACTAGTTCTTTACATTTGTGAACTGTTTGCCATGTTTTTTCTAAGGGCCTGTGTCCACTAACAGCATTTTTTGTGCTGGCAGCGCCTGTTTTCTATACGAAACCAATGAAGTTCAGCATTTTCAGCGTACAGTGTCCTCAGCAATAGAAATGCCCCGGCCATTAACTCTTTTTGTCGCACTCAGTTGAAAATAGTCCAACTTTTGGAACACCGGCGCACTCATCAATGACACTTCTCCCTCACCGACCAATTAATATCAATAAGGGGCGGGACTTCTGATGGAGGAGAAGCTAATCCTTTGTTTTTTCCAGGGTACAATTTCCAGGTGAAGAGCTGCTGCTGATGTCAGGACAAAATTCCTTTCCATTGTTTTTATGTTTTTTTTGTGAAATTTCTTTGAATAAAAGCAAATATGAAGCGTACAGAGCAATTTAAAACAGACCTACCGATCGCTACAGAGGGAAGCGGAAGACCCGCCAGACAACTTCTGTAACCTAGCAACAGTAAACGCCGGTGGGAAGCGCTCTGAAATTGAGGTTGTGGGCGCTGCCAGCGCAAAAAACTCTGTTAGTGGACACAGGCCCTAATGTGCCAGAAATGTCTTCTTTTGGGGGCTGAGAAGAAAATCCTATTTGTTGAATTGAAGATTAAACTTTACGAGCTCGTCAAGGGTCACTGAACCTCCTCCAAAAGCAGAATTAGATAGAGCACAATGTAATCCTCCAATTAGATTAAAACTGAGGCAGGTCTATAAATTTGAATGAAAACAGCGATAACGCTAATACACTTTGTTTTTCTGCTAATGCCATTTCAATTTAAGTGAATATGCCTGAAGCTTTTATCTGAATTGAGTTGAAAAAAAGCCATAATAAAGAACATTTTTAATACAAAAGGCCTCAAATCCCTCCTGACAATGGAGATAGAGCCAAAACAAGAGGGCCATTATGATAATGGTGTACTTTTTATTCTTATTTGAATATTTTTGCAAATGTACACTCATACATGTGAATTAAGACCCTTTGTCTGTCTCTCCCTTTCCTCCCTTCACCTCTTTCCACTTTAACCCCTTCGTCTCCAAGTTGATCTCCAGTTCTCTCCCTCCTCTCCTCTCCCGCTCCTCCTTTCATCAGGGCGCAGTCTTTGCTGTTGTTCTTATCGACAGCCTCTCTAATCACTCGCAGCGCTCTGACATTTTGAAGGGCAGCAGTGATCAGCATAACTAAACACGCGCTCCTCTCTTTCTTTATCTCTATCAGACACACGTGTACACATATTTACCTTAGGCTCTGTTTCTGTGTATCAGCTGACATTTTGTACGCGACACTGCTCACAGAAAACTGTAATTTAATATGAGTTTTAGGGTTATAGTTTAAAGTTTAAGTGGATTTAAAGTTCACAAGCAAAGTTTATATGTATAATATATGCTACACTCCAAGGCAAGAAGCCAGATATATAATATATAATATATATATTACTGAAAGCCAGAGCCCCAACAAGGCCCTCTAATGTGTTGACTTACCTGACTATCAGGGTTCTAAAGAAGGAGGTAGTGTTGCTTTAATCTATAAGTCTAGTTTTTCAACTCAAACTCCAAACTTGATGTTAATTTCAACTAATTTAAAGAGGGGGTATTATGCTGTTTCACATTTAAAGACATATATACTGTATATAAGTTACAATGTTCAAAAGAAACGCAAACACCTGCTAACACCTGGCTTTTTTGCTTAATGGGAAGGTTTACAATCGGCATTCAGACCCGGGTCAAATGACTCTGCAGTAGACCCGGGTAATTATCGCCTCAGCATCGATTGGCATTGATGGGAACACAAAACCTGTGTCGACACGCTAATCTCTGCCCCCTCTCCGGGCGCGATGCTATGCTAAGTCAGTAACTTCTACAACTCCTTGTCATCTCAGCTACAAATTCCACCCATCCTGACAAACTGATAAACAGACTGAATGAGTAATAGATACAATAAAGACCTAACCACTATAACATCTTCACTGTTTACGAACCCTGTTTCGGGCACGTTTGTGACGTTAGACGGTGACGCAGCAGAAAAGAGACCGACAGGAGTATACTTCACTGGCAATGGGAACAGAGACAATTGGTCTGAAAAACCCGCGTCAACGTCACAAAGTGCAGCTTCAGCAGGCTTTGGAGAGCTGGCCAATGTGGAGAAGGTGAGCATGTAGGGGCGGGGTTTTCTTTAAGGGACAGAGTTGACTGAGTAATTTCAGGCAGAGGCTATATGAGGGCCTGCACAGAGCACCAGTGTGAGAAAAATGTAACTGTAAATTATGCTAAGCTTCTCCACAGGTATCACGGAGTGAAATATGAAGCTTGAAATTAGCATAATAAGCCCCCTTTAAGGATATTGTATGATAACTATCCCCATCAACTTTAAAGTGCTTTGTCCAGGGTATCAGATTCCATCATTTCAGCTCCTTATTCAAAATGTGAGGACCATTTGGATATATAATATCTGGCTTTGCCTTAAATCGTCTAAGTGGAGCCTTTCTGACACGTGTTGAATCTTTTGGCTTCAATCAGTTTCTGCATGAAGCTCCTCACTGCACAGGTGACACGCTTGACTTCATCACGCAGGATAGTGGCGACATGGATTCATCAACTTTAACTGCACTGGGGAAACACTGCCAGGGTCCCTGGTCCATTTACTTCAGGGACAGGCTTGGTTATTCTAACACAGACCTGTTAAGTCGATTGATCAGAAAGAGTAAACATAGATCCAGGTCTTTTTCTGACATTGCAGCCATACTTCCTCAAAAGGACTCAAGTGAAAAGTAAACCATATGACAAATGTTTGCTTCCCTTCGCTGGCTCCTTATCTGAGCCAGATCAGACATTAAGATGCTTCTGATGATTTACAAAATCGTAAATGCACTTGCCCTTCATCCCTGTCTGATCTCCTTAAACCTTTGAATCCATCTAGGGCTCTCCGCTCTCACAACACAGGCTTCTGTCTGTCCCCGCAGTAATAAAGAAGTGAGCAAGCTGCAGGGCCTTTTCATACCGAGCCCCCGCCCCTCCTCAAAACTCTTGTTTTTGCCTTCACCTTCAGTTTTCCTGTAGCCTTACACCATTATCCTTCCACTAGGCCATTCATGTATTAAGCCTTGTTCTTTAAGTACATGTCCTGCCAAAGAAAAGACTGTAAACTCTCTGATCTCTTCAACCTTGTGCCCTCTCTCCTTGTTTCCTTGTGTTCTCCTTTTCTCCCTTCCTTGTTACACCTTTCTCTTAAATCAGGCTCTTCTGTGCTGCCATCCCGCATCTCTCTCTCTCTCTCTCTCTCTCAACCTGGACATTGGGGTCTCACTCCAGATGTTTTGGGGTATGAATATTTATCTTCCAGGTGTTTCAGTCTCTCCCCCTCTCTCTCTCTCTCTCTCTCTTTCTCTTTCTCTCTCTCTCTTCGTCTTTGTGATTGTTTTCTTTCTAGGGATGTAACGATACCTTGCAATGCAGTTAAAAAAGTATTTTGCGTCAACAACAGAGGAGTAAAAAAGTAGTTTAACCATTAACCAAGCAATTGGTTTTCCACAACTTATCAGCAGGAAAGGTCAATCTGATATCACTCTGGTGCAGCCCTTCATCAGTGCATGAGAGTCTGTAGCTGTGTCCCAATCCAGAGGCTGCATCCTGTTCTGTCACCGCATGTAAACTCTTAGCACGCGATGCTGCTGCTGCCGTCACACGCAATGTCGGCTAAGTTACGCTTTCAGGGCTTTTCGGTTACGCGAGGCAGCTTTTCAGTGAATGTGTTCCTGTTATCAGTGACACTTCGCCCTGGTGTTGGTTAACGCTGTGGCCACATAAACGGACCCTCCACGGAGCGGACGTGCCGCAGAGTGTTTACTTGTAGCGGCTGCACCTGCACCAAACATGGCGTGAGGTTGTGTGTGTCGGAAGTAGGAGACTTGAGCCTTCGTTTCCAAAAGTTACCGTCACCAGGCTTCTCACGCTGATTAAACATACATTTTAACGCCGTTACAAACAGTATATGCTTTATAAATAACACGACTGCAGCCCACAGGTCTGTTTGTATTTATAAAGAAACGTGTCGCTCCACCTGAACTCTTCTACTGTTATACAGGTGTCTGAGTTGGTGGAGCAAGAGTAGTAAAAGTAGGGATGGGGATTTATTTAGTACCCGGATCTCTGTTGCTTTCTCCTGTCAAAGACGTTTATCTGTGAGTTTTCACTGACCGTAGTTCATGCTCTTTAAGGCTGTGGCTCGCTGTGCACACTGTAAAGCCTCTTGAGGCAAATTTGTGATCTGTGCTTCATAAATAAAACTCGGCTTAATTGACAGAAAAACGAGGACAGTACGTTATTTCTTGGCTTCCATTAAGAGACAGGCTGAACAATTACAGTATAAAAAGCTTCCTGCAATCATGATTAAACATCATTATGTTTTTTCTAAGCCCTCCATTTTTCCTCTATCTATCTATTTGTTCAAACAGCAGGTTTTCATCCGTCGGCAGAAATGCATACACAGTCTGGAGTGTGCACTCCTCTCCTGCTAGAGCTACGCTCAATTTGCTCTTCAGGAGGGCACTTAAGCCTGAAACATCTCTGCGAAGCTGCTGCGGGGACGGTGTAAAAAGCAGCGCACATAGTGGTCAGCCTGCAGGTGTAATGGTATGGAAATGAGAGGCAGGATTTGAGTGTTGAGCAAGAAAATGCCGACATGCTAATAAATAGATGTGGGAAAAAAACAGGGTAAAATGTTCCCCTTTCATTCAGTCTTCTCCCCGAACTACAGCAGTCGTAAATCACAGTTAATAGAGAAGGAGGCAGACATTTGGCGCACAACTCCACGAGGACAACTCACTGAAAAGCTTAATTAAGTCTACATGGACAGAGCGCTAGCTAGCAGGATAAAGTCAAATCTGCTCTGTGTAATGTCGAGATAATCTCTTACCAAGCAGAACTAGGCCAGATAATATTTTCACTTTCTTTCGAAGGTTTATTTTAAAGTGCTACGGCTACCTGCCGAGCACAGTCTTTGGCACAACACAGTAAAACTGATTAGAGTTTTCCTTCCATATAAAACACAGCTTTCCTTATAGAGCCTGATTTGTATACATTTTATCTGCTGTAGTATTTCAAGCTGATTAAAACTAAACCTTAATTCCCACAGCTCTTTGACCCAGCTCTGCTTGTCAGCTCTTATGTTTGCTGTATATTTAAAGCATAATTGCACAACTATTTCTCCAGTTGTATAAGGTTGTGCAGGATCGGCTCTCTGAGGGGCTCTTCATATGAATCCAGCAGCGGCAGGGTGCGAAAGGTTCAGCAGGAAGCAGATTTAAGGCCCCTGAGGAGCTCACCACTGAGATGTGGAATATGCAGGATGTGAGATGCAAATATGTTGGATAAACAAGGAGAACGCAGCTCAATCAGTCAGCAGCCCTGTCTGCGGCACCGTCATTTAAATACAGTTTCAGACTTTCATTTGACACAGACTATTACGGGAAACAACCCCAATTCCCTGCTTTTTCATATTCATGTTTTTTAAGTTCAACTTACTGGAAAAATTTAGAGCTTCAAGCCACACATGACCTTCATCAGAGGAGTGTGCTCGAGAGAAGGCAAGTCAATATTTCTGTCGCTCAATATCACCTTAAAACATTTGCAAAATCTGTGAAAGAAAACTCTGAAAAACAGGACAAAAAATGCAGGAAGAGCAACAGAGGAAGGTTCCTTATATCAGCGATGTAGACAGAAGTAACAGTTTTGAAATACCAGTTAGCAGAAACAGAATGACAGCATCAGGTAAAGATTAACGAAAAAAAATGTTACCTTCAAGCTGAATATTTTCTACCATTTCAGAAAGAAGCCGACCCTTTTTCTAAACTGCTTCTATTTGGTTGTGTTTTGAGACCAGCTGTTATTCAGCAATATTTGATAGAGGGCCTTTACAGGTAAGGTGATCAAATGTTCATCAGCCGGAGATATACTTTTAACTAAGCATTAGCATCCCTGCGTCTGTGTGGAGCATCGGCTATGCACATCCTCAAATACTAATGTTACGCATATGCAATATGCAGTGTGCACATGGCCAGTAGGGGCGGTTTAGAGACAGAGGGGAGATGACAGGGTCAACACAGCAGCAGGGACAACAATGGCAGAAAGTTTTGAAGACAAGCTGATAGACCAAGTCCACAATTATCCACATCTGTACCATGTGTCATTACCACTGCAAAGCGACAAACATGTCTGTCAAAATAGCTGGCGACAGATACGTTACACTTTAGAAGTCGACGTGGAAACCTGCAAAACTCATTGCAGACTGTTACGTCCGTGCACAGAGGAAAATGTTGGACAAACGGAGCGGGGGTGGTGCGGACGGTGTGTTCTGTCCACTGATCACTTTTCCGGCCGTGATCTCGGAATTAACATCACAGTAACTCCTCGAGTGTGGCCATGTCTGTCTTTACATCCCGCGCATGCGGTAGTTGCATACAGCCTGAGCTCTCTGGTGTGCCCTCTAGAGGTATCGTCCAGTAACACGCGCAGTGCACAGACAACTAAGTTCATGACGCAGACCATTGTGTACACGAATGCAAGGTTAAAAAGCAAGTGCGTCTCCGGCCTTACAGGTTGTGATGACTTTCAGACGAGCTGCTTTAATTCTGCCAAAAACATGAAGATGTACTGAAACAAACCTGCTTATAAACTCTACTGTTTCCACTTCCTCTGAGTCATTGCACATTTCATTCATCTGTGAGCATGGGAGGCTCAGGATATGAGTTATGTTCCAAATTATAATACAATTGAATCCCTGCTCAGGCCTGATTAGCTGAGTCACGCTCATGTTGACGTAAAACACACAAGATTAACACATTTACTCATTTTCAAATTGAACTGAAAACTCCCTAAACAAGGGTCTCCTTTTAATTGCAATGATGTCCTTCCTTTGTAACAATTTCACAGAATATTCACAACGTAAACCTCCCTGCACATTACTTTCACTCGTTAATGTATTAAAGGTAACATTTTCATTGGAGGATCAGATTGTAGATTAGCTAGCTGAATGCTAATATCCTAAACTGTCCACATTAGATAAAGAGCTAGCTTAGCCTCAGAGGATTAATTTAAGGAGCTAATTGAGGCCTTCAGGGTAACTTATTTCTTATCAGCTGCTTTGTTCGCCGAGCCGTCTGACTGTGAATGCAGCCAATCTGCATTTCAAGAGCTTCCTGTTTGACCTTGATCCCGCATCAAGAGGATGAAGGGTAATGTCATCACACTTGCAGATGATTAAAGGCTTCCTCCTTCAAGTCTATGGATCTTTATGTAAAATCAACTGTTTACAAGCCCCTGGGTGCAGCTCGGTAAATCACTAGCCGGCTCACTCCTTCACCTGCTGCATGTTTACTGAGGATGGTTAAGTCGGCGAGGGACGGGCTGTTGACTGTTCACTCCTTAACATTTGAGCTAAGTGAATTACTTATGTAGATTGATTTTTGTCCGTCAGATGCTAAAGCAAGAGAGGAGCCGAGAGGGACACGTGTAGAGACTACAACAGAGTGTCTGCCTGCGCAAGGACGCACACACACACACACACACACACACACACACACAGCATGGCCAGAGGGAGGCTGGGAGTGTTGCAGTGGGTCCTGGTTGTTATTCCAACAGAGCTGGGTCTCCAGTAGCATCACTAACATACTGGAGACACATGCACTGTAGAATACAGCCAAGCCATGAAGACGGGCCTCTGTCATGCACACACACACACACACACTGACACACACACAAACGTGCACCTGAGCGCACACGAGGACGGAAATCAAGAGGGCTAAGTTTGATGAAATTGTATCTAAATCAATGGAAGCACGCAGAGAAAACAGATGGTGAGACAATTTAAAATGATCAGTTTCACACACACGTTAACACACATACACACACACGCACATTGATAAAGGACTGGATGTGTAAAACAATGAAGTAATGCTGCTATAGCGATGATAAGGCTGACGTGTGTGTGTTTAAGATAGGCAGTCTTTTTCCAGAGTTTTGAGTGAAAGTTATTGAAGCGAGAGCCGCCAACAGACTAGAGTAATTCATAAATATTTCTTGAGCGTGACTCATGGGATGAGGATGATCGACAGCAGGAGCGAGAAACAGAGAATCAGACCTGAAAGGACGAGTAGAAAAGGCAGGAACTGACAGACTAAACAGGAGAACCCGGTCCCATAAAGACAGAGAAACTACTCGCTGATGAAATTCACACATCGCTCAGAGGGGAGAGACGAGCAGCGAGGCATCGCAGGAAAGTTTGGAGAGGGCAGAGGAAGAAGGAGCACAGTGGGGGGGCGGGGGGGTCTCTGCGGTTGTTGTCACGTTCCTCAGCGTGCTCAAATGTATCACAAAGCTCAGATGAAAATAAGACTTCGTATCTTAATTAGCATGGCCAAATTTAATAAGAGTTTGTCAATAACAAATCCAACAGGATTGATTTGAAATGTGCTCACACACTATAAAAGTATATTAAAAATATTTTGGCTGTGATGAAAGTCTCCGAATTCTCCTCTCAGTGGGTCTGAGACACCGGAGACAACAGCAGACAGCTGCTCTCCTCCGCTCTCATCAGTGTTGCATCTTAATTAAAGATAAGAGACAAAGGAAATAATAATGCATGTTTCAATTGTGGCATGGTAAGTCCTCAGTGTTTAACAGGCTAAATATGTAATGCATGCATAAAAAGATTTACCTTATGTAAAACAGGCTAACTGGTTAGCCTGTTAAATACAATACTACAGATTTGTTCTACATTAAGATTCATTCTAGGTGCTTATTTAGCCGTCTATTTCACTTTAACTTTAATCCTTTACAATCCTGTTTATGTGTGACTTTTTATTTCAGTGCGTTTATGTCTTCTGTAAAGTACTTTCAGGCGTTGTAAGGTGCTACACGAATAAATAAGCCTTGCCTTTAGAGGAGCTTTTTAATTTAGCCTCAAAGGCACCCTGAGGAGGTTTATGACCTCTCTGTTTTTAAGAGTAGGTCCCCGCTTTGTTTGCATGTCCCTGCTTGTGCATAAGGATACTCATGCACTGGGTTCATGTGACACAATGTCCTACTAATGTAACTCAGCGAGTGTGACGCCAGCAAGTCTGGCGATCAGCTGATTATGGGCGTCGACTATTTTAAGGAATAAACGAACTAGTTATAGACTAGTTAAAGCTGTTCTCTTCTCTCCGCTTAGTTCAATCATTGCGACCATCCTCCACCAAAGTCACCTCCAGTCCATCTCATCTGTGTCCAAGTTCAGCTCCTGAGCTCATCCTGCATGCTTCCTTCACCACCACCAGTGTCCATCAGGGGGTATCCTATCCTGCTCTCTGCCTCACTACCTCTTTGAGTACATGAAGACAGCACGATGGGGTCTAATTGCCAAAGACTTTGCAATGAATGAAATGAAGTCCCTCCTGATTGAAATTGTCTCATGCTCTTCCTCTGATCGACAGTGAGCGGACGAACTGTGCAAAGAATTTTGGCACCAAAGCCGAGTAAGAAGAAGAAGACAAATGTGCATTTCATTAATATGAAAGAAAACATAACTTTGTCCACAGGGTATGTTTAAAATATGCAACAACAGATGTCAAAAAGTACCATTGGACTGTTTGTGTCTCTGCTAGACGCGCATCAGTCTGGGGAGATAACCGTCTTCTTAATGGGAACTGGGAATAACTGTGCTGTGTGCGCTCGTTTATTCCCTCTGTGGGTTACATGAATGAGCTCGTCTGCAGTGTGTTTAGACGTGTCTCCTTGTGTGTCCGGCTGTGACTGAGCAGCATCAGCCTCCTTTGTTCTGTGTGACTCCTTTGTCATTGACTCCAGTGGTCGTCGTTGTGTGTGCTGATCGCAGCGGCACTAATGTCCCCACATGGAGTGTCACTCCGACAACAGTGACAACAACAACAACAATGACCGATCTGGTGGTGCGTCTGACTGTTCACCTGTTTTAATTTGTTCAATGAATGTCATCCGTGTTCGTCTTTGTTTTCAGGGTGTATCAGCTCAGTGTGGAAGAGTGCTGTGAAGCCTTTAGTTGCAATTTGGTAAGTTGTGTGTTTCTTTAACCCTTTGTTGTTCTAACTGTGTCTAATAGTGTTTTATACTTATATTTATAGTTTTAATTTAACAATCTGTACACACAGTATGGATGACAGCAGAGATCAGTGTTTCTCAGTGTTAATAGGACACCTTAGTAATGTCAAATATGCATTTCTTTATCCTTTTAATTCTTATTAATTTGTAATAGTTATTATCTCAAAGTTTTAGAACTACTGGTCCCATAATGCTTCAGGGGATGCATATAGTTTTGCAGTGGAGTTGGTGAGTATCATGGACTTTATAAAAAGATGGACGACATGACAGCTCCCTCAAAGTGAAGCCAAAACATGTCGAGCGCCCCCTGCTGACTGGCTGCAGTATAGGTCATAAAGCCCACCTCCTCCATGTTAACAGATGGGACATGAGTCAAACTATAAAATCAAAATACACTTCAAATACATTTTTTTCAAACATGGTTTCTGTCAATAAAGTTAGTTCTTATTATGCTGATTTACGTCCAAGTGTTCATTATTCTGACAGGTTTAGTTGTAATTCGTTATTTGATGCTGTAAAAAGGACGACTGACAGCTCTGCTGACATATACGGCTCCTGCAGCCGATCTGTTCTGGATTAGCAGAGTAGAGGAGGAACGGCGAGAGGAGACATAACTAAAACAATCACTACAGTCATTGAAGTTTACATATCTGTGAACGTCTGCTTCAGACCAACACAAGAAGCTGTCCTGCTGTTAAATACGCCGCCGTGCGGGATCCTTGCTGCCTTCTTGGGTAAGTTAAGTGTGTGTTTTAGGTAGCGGAAGTGGTTAAGTTGAACTTATTTGAGGTCTCAGTGTTCTCTGTATGCATGGAAACTGTTACTGAAATACTTGATGATTATGAAAGAGATGCTGATATCCCATCAGTCTAACAATATGTCTTTTAAGTGTGTTTAGTTTGGGATACATGATAACATATCCTACAATGACACACATTTGTAATGATGCCACAGTGTCTCTGTTTGTTCCTGATGCAGACGGCAGTAAGTTGCTGAGCACCTCCTGTCATTTCTATGTCTCTGATTGTCATCTGTTCTCACCCAGGTACAGTCCTCCTCTCAAATGTCAACAACTGCCAATCAGGGCTGAGCAAATATCACGGCCGCTCAGAAAGTACCTTTTGAAAATGCAACAGAGGTGAAGTGTGCGAGCACCTCTGTGAGAGACAATGATACATAAGTTCGTCTACTTCCTCCCGTTCATGCAGCGCTGCGGTGAGGAGCTATTCAAGGCTGAGGGCCGGAGAAAGGCAGAGCGATGGGAGAGCAGTGGAGACGAACACAGAGCCTGACAGGGACGCCGCGGTAATGGCCTCCATTCTTCATCCCCGCCGTCTTTTCCATTCAACCTGTCGCTCATCTGTATGTGATTCACGCTCTCCCTCTTTGTCGCTCTGGTCCCTCTTATGTCTTGCACAGTCTCACTATTCACAGCCCCGCCCCCTTTCTCTCTGTCTCTTTGTCACCTGTTTCTCCATTTGTCCCTTGCATCCTATTATGTCTGTCTCTTTCTTTCTCCTTCCCTCTCTCTCTCTCTCTACGCTGCAGGTGTTTGACAGTCACACTGTCGTCACAACGCTGTTGTTCTATTTTAATCTGACTCTTCTGTTCAGGAACAGACACCCACATGCTCTCTCCTTTCTCCTGGCTCCATTTCACTCTCTATTCACTCGATTGTCTCTCTTCAACCAGATTTTTACCTGCTCGAACCCCATCTCTCTCTCGCTCTCTCTCTCGCTCTCTCTCTCTCTCTATCTATCTATGGATATAAATGATTGTTTGCAGTGAGAGAAACAAAATAATATCTCGTTGAATATAAAATGCTCGGACTTTCAAAGACTCGCTCAGACGAGGCAACAACTGTTGCTGCCTTGGAAACTGCTTGCGCAGTAGAAAATCAAATTGCCATGGATACAGATATCACAGTTGCCATGTAGTTCAAATGCAGCTCTTAATAATGTCACTTTGCACAACCCAATTCATCTTGCTTTTAACTCTGGATCCATTCGTCTGCTAAATGGAGATCACTTGATGAAGATAAAAGAGATGTTTTTCTTGCTTTGTAGCGTTCATGAAGATACAAACAAAGATGTCGTCCTGCTGATTGAAGCATCAGTTCACAAGAAGCTCTCATGTGACGTGACGGAGATAAGTTTGCTTTGTTGCTGCTCAAGTTCCCGTGTTTTCTGGTTTGCACAAGAGAGATCTGCAGAAACTTGTTGCTGGAATGATTCCTGTTTGAAAATAGTTGCAAGGTTGAAAAATGTAAATTCGCAGGCTGAATCTGTGTTATGTCGCTTCACTCGCTGGGACATGAAGGGCTTCAAAGCCCGACAGGAAGCGCTCATGGGACTCAGTTGGCAACAAGTAAAAGACTCCTCTCTGGACCCTCCTTTAACAGCCACGTGGGATCACTGCAAACAGCTGTTACTTACAAATAACAGACCTGATGAGGACTGAGTGATCAATATCACAGGCTTCAGGTGGAAAAACAGCAGAATTCATTAAACTATAATCCCTTGCAGTTTTGGGAGTTTTGTTTGGATGATGTAATATTTTCATCTACATAACTGTAGATTTTCAGTCACTAAGACGTCACGGTTGCTGGCACTGCAATACATACACCTAATTGGTAGAGGACATACCTATAGAGGCTGGTTTTAGGCCAGCTGCCGGCCCAAATCAGCCTTTGGACTCATTCAGACTGTATCCAGATTCATTCATTCAGCATATCAGGACAGCGAGAAACCATGTGAGAATGCAGTTTTTGCGGACCCAAGCCACAGCCTGAGGTGGTTTGAGATGTGATGCTAAACATACCTCTACAGATGCGTCTAAAACCAGCTGCAGGCATCAGAATTCATCGTGTTTTTGTCGCCGCTCGTGATGCATCACACAACGACAACGTCAAATCCAAAGTGATCGAAGAGTCACTGAGTTTGTCTGGTGCTATAAGGAAGTTCTGCACCGTGCCACTCATTGCATGTAGTCACTGACCCTACAGAAAGGAAACCCTGGCCCGCACTAAAAGATTTTTCAAATCTTAACAGATGTTGAAAATGTGAGAGACCCCACACATGACAATATATAATCATAGATTGAACAGTTTTGCTCCACACACAGCACACCACACACTAATAGATTAATTCACCAACAACCAGAGTCCAACTCTCACAACTGGAAATCTCGCAAAACTCTCGTGCTCAAACAAGACTTTAGAGTAAACAAACATGGTGGACGACGGGCAGGAAGAATTGGTGATAGAAAAAAAGAAAAAGGAACAAACTGTGGATAAAGTGGTGGAGATGGCGTGAACATGGGCTGTACATGTTACTTTATGCTCCCTGTTTGCTTCGTTGCCATGGCTTTGGTTGTTTTTGTGCTTCCTTCTTCAGTCAACTTGCTTCCCAGTTGGCTATTGTTTTGTTCCTCGTGACAATCCACAGACTGCATGCTCGGCTGTCATCGGGGTTCCCCCCACACAACAGGATGACGGATCATAAATATTTAACATGTTTAATATTTACGATTTAAAATCGGTGCGGCCAGGACGTTCTTCTGAGCGGATCCGGGGAAGTAAAATCACTCCTCACAGACCTCACATCACATTAACATCTGGAAGATAATCTTTAGAACCATCAAACAATCAGTATTTTGCTTACGATTGTCTGAAGGGGGGATCGGGTCCAAAATCTGCCCGATTATCTTATCCATCTCAACTCATTCCAACAGGTTGGTGATTCTGGACACACAAATATGATCTGAAAACTCACAGCGCGGACAGTTTGTCTGGGATGGAGAAGAATGGAGAAAATGTGACGTCCCTGCAGTCTGAGCAAAGCTTTGTTTGTTCACATTAACCTGCCAAATAATAACTGGAACCAAAGGAATGACTGTTCTCTGTGCTGCAGAGGGAGCTGAAAACAAATCTATCTTATCTAACTTCTATTGGATTGAACAACACAGCCAGCACTGCCAACTTCCTCATGTTGGTCTTTTATTTTCAGCCTGGTTGTTCAGTCGGACATTTTTTTTTTGCACACAGCCAAATCTCCACTCCGTCTTTCGCTCTGTTAACTATTTCAACAAAGAACTGTTGCTTCTGCAGGAAGTCTGGAGAACCTACAGGTCACACATGCAATCAAAGCGGAAAGAGAGAAAAGGTGTATTTCCGAAGTGCACACGTTCACACACTTTCTATTTTTGCCTTTCGCCCAACTCCAGCCTTCTGTTCCACACGTCACTGTGTGAAAGGCAGTGTGTGAAAGGCAGTGTGTGTGTGTGTGTGTGTGTGTGTGTGTGTGTGAGTGTGTGTGTGTGAGTGTGTGTGTGTCCGTGTGTCCATGTGTCCGTGTCCATGTGTGTGTGTGAGATCCAACTTCAAAGTGTACACCTGGGGCAGCTATTGCACATGAATGCAGCAAATTAAAAAGGAGAATGTATTAAATTGAATTATAAACACAGTGTGATTAGGTCACACACACACACACACACACACACACACACACACACACACACACACACATATGGAAATATGCACAGGTGCAGCTCACAAATTCAATTTTAATGATTGAATAACTAGCAAAACATACACACTGTGAGATGCAAAGAACACACACACGCAGATGTATGCGTGCCTGCGCGCACACACACACACACACACACACACACAGAGGAAAGCACAAACTGTCCAGGATGAGTGATTGGATGGTTTGGACTGTTTTCTTGCACTGTCCTGCACACGTAATGAGACTCAGAGGCTTTGTAAGTGTGCATGCGTGTGCATGTGCTTGTGTGTGTGTGTGTGTAGGTGTGTGTGCATTACACCATTGTTTGGAGGTTG
This sequence comes from Semicossyphus pulcher, assembly GCF_022749685.1. Classification (NCBI taxonomy): domain Eukaryota; kingdom Metazoa; phylum Chordata; class Actinopteri; order Labriformes; family Labridae; genus Semicossyphus; species Semicossyphus pulcher. The sequence continues at coordinate 18,745,373 of NW_027211692.1, read as the reverse complement.
AATAAATTTCCTGTTAAAAATTCCAGGATGGACACCCCTCTGGGAGCTTCCCTGTTTATCTCTTCAGGAACACACGCACAAAAAAACACACACACAAACACACACACATTTACGCAGGACAATACAATGCCTCAGTCTCCTGGTGTTACCTCTAAGTCTCCTTGACATTTCGCTCACCTCTTCTTTCCCTTTCTCCCTCCCTCCCCGCCGCCTCCTCCCCACCTCCCTCTCCATCTTTTCTTCTCCTGGGTCATCTCATGTCCCCTTACTCCCTCAGCTCCTTTCCCATGACCTCTTTTCCTCCTCTGTGTCCTTTTCCTTAAAAAATCTTGGGTCACCTTGAGCAGCATGTGCGGTTTTAAGATTTAAAAAAAATAATATTTCTCAATGAAATTTGACCTGTGCAGACTTTTATCCTGTATAAGACCTGAATTCTGGTCTGTAAAAAAGAAAAGTTGCCTGTTAACTGATGAGTGTGGAGTTTGAGTTGTTGACAGGAAGTGCTTGTGAGGACGGGGAGTCGGGGAGGTCTTTCCTGTTCAAGTTAACCGTAAATCCTTGAAACACTCCTGTGTGTCTGTGTGTGTGTGTGTGTGTGTGTGTGTGTGTGTTTGTAAAAAGTTTGCAGGTTCAAAGAGTGGGATGAGGGAGCGAGAGGAAGCAACCTGAGGTGTTGACATGTCCATTATCATTGATTTTATCATGGGACCAATTCAACACTGAAACACGTCACTGAACCAACGTGAAGTTATTATTTAAACCAGTAAACTCTTCTATTCGGTGGCATGGTGTATTTCTGTTCAGCAACTGCAGATCCATCATTTTAGATCTGAACTTCCATCAATATTGCTTATCAATATCAAGGAGGGGCGGGTATTTCAATATCAACTTTGTCAACAACAATATCCGAGTAGAAGCTAATCCTTTTGTTTTTTAAGGGTACAGTTTCCAGGTGTCGAGCTGCTGCTAAAGCCAGGACACGTTTCTTTTCGTTGTTTTCAAGATTTCTTTGTCAAATTGCCTTGAATAAAAGCAAATACTAATCACACAGAGCGATTTAAAACAGACATAACAGTCACTACCAAGTGAAGCGGAAAGTGTTGCGATACAACTATGGTAACCTATAGCAACGGTAAGCGCCTGTGAGAAGAGCCCTGAGGTCAGGGGAGCTGCAAAACACCGTTAGAGGACAAAGGCCCGAATTCCTGTCGACCAATCAGCAGACTTAAATCAGTTGTTGCTTGACAGATTTAGTCTGCATCTTCCAGATTCTCAACAATTTGGCTGCTCTTCTGTTTTTTGAATTTAATATCCTTCTTATTGTTTTGTCCATTTGCAGGCAAAACTTTGAACAGCTGGTTGACAAATCATTGCTTTCAGAGTTGATACAGCAAAGTTGTGTAACAGCTGTTTATCCCACTTTACTTGCAAACTTGCAAACATTTGTTGTTGTGTTTCTGGCCGAGGAATGATTGTTACTGTTTTCACCAGCTTTGTTCACCTGCTCCTCCCTTACTGTCTCTGCCTGCAGTGTGGTGATGAGCAGGTAGTGCGCAGTGGGTGTTTTGTGCTTTCTTGCTGAAAACAGCTGCATGCTGTGAAATGAAATTACATTAAGAGAGTGAGGGTGAACTAAAACAGTAAAGTTGCAGGCTGGATGGATAAACAATAAGCTGGAACCGGCTATAAAGCTCCATAAAGCTGTGGGGAGCTGCGGCTTCAGGTGATCATTCTCTCTAGGTTCGTTAAAGAATACCTTTCACATCGTCATGTCGAACATATTACAGCAGCTTTTAGTTTTGGACTGGTGGTCAGAAAGAAAACGTTTTTTCAAAGCATTTTTATGAAGTTGTTTGCATGACGAGTTTTTATATGCATACATTGTGTCCACAGCTGTTCTGAATGCAGCATTTTGCCGGCGATGTGGAACTGTCTCATCCATCATCCCCTCATTTCTGTCACCTGTTGGCTGGCCTTTAAAAACCCTCTCAGCCCACATTGCAGCCGGCATCATCGTTAATTTACTGTAATTACAATAAACTTTGTTTTGCAAATTACCTTTCCTTTGAAACAGAGTCCAAACAGCAGATCTCATTTAATATACAGCCCTAAAAATAGTATGCAACTCCCTTTTTGCGGCCTTCATACATGAGAAAGTAAATCCACCAATGCAGCGGAGCGGAGCGTCTCATTATTAAGCTCTCTCCTGGCACCATCACAGCTGACGTGCACCCTAGGTTAGATGAAACACACTGTGCGCTGTTTCAGTTGGCAAAGAGTATGATTCAGGAAAATAATTACAGCCCTGATAGCATGAACATATTATGGAACAAGCCCAGAAACAGTAATTACAAGCTGGCAGGATGGCTCTATTAATTGAAGTGAGCTAATTTGTTGCCACTCTGGTCTTTGGATAATTAAACAATGCGTGTGACATCAGAGGAGACGGACGATTTAAAGAAAAAGAGAAATTGGCTTTAATTGTTAAATTCTTAAGGAGCTTGTGTAATAGGTGTTTTTGTGTCCTTAACAGAGCCTTGTTTGTTTCCACTGTGAATAGTCCTCACATTCATCTGGGTGAGTCTGATTATTTCAAGCGAGTGATTATTAAGTCTGCTGTTTTTCGGGGCGCCCAGGTGAAGTAGAAACTCTGAACTCACTGTAGCTGAGGATTTGTTTGTGTTTTTTACCCAGCGATGGATTGGCAAACATGTCCAGGTTGTCACCCCCTCCCCCCATACCCGCCTTTATCTCATCATGTCAGGTCTTTTGTGTTGGCCTGTTCTCCTGCCTCAGTCAGTCAACAATGACCTGGCCACAGCGGCGGCTGCAGGAGGCTGCAGCCAGGCTTTTGACAAACACTCTCTCAGGTCCCACATCATCATGACTGGCCTCTTATCAATGGCTCTCAGTGAAATACAGAATCCATTTTATAGTCTTTTTCATGCGGTGACATGGCGAGGCTCTGCCAAAACATTTCCAGAGTTATTAAGTCCTCAGAGGGCCTGATGGGTGAAGCCAGCGACTGTCTATGAGGATGGACGACATGTCTCCACCTCCTGAAGCCAAAAACGCACCTGCAAGCAGACACTGCCATTTTTTTTTCTGGCTCCAAATGTAGCCAGAGTCTGCGCTGTAGACTAACTGCAAAGATCCCTCATGTCGGCGCAGACCACAGCAGAACAGCTTCTTTGTGTTGGTCTGAAGCAAACGTTCACGCTTGTGGAAAGTTTAATTACTGTAGTATTAGTGTTAGTTACCTCTCTATGGAGGATGAGTCATTCATAGCCTGTGTAAACCGCTACAGCTGAACTGAAATGAGACTGTCTGGTCTACAGAGGACTTCCTGTTTACATCACCAGCTGTCCCCCCCCCTTACCCTAGCGTCACAAAGCGCCACTCCAGTCGCGTAGCAACAGGCAGTTAGCTGGCTAACTAGCTAAAATCGCAAAAGTCACATAACTTTACCTATCATTTTAAAGATAACTTGTTTCAAGGCTCCTTTCGTTATTTTTAACATGGGTAACGCTTGCTATAAGATTGAGTTGAAACCAAAAAATTTTTAAAGCTGTATTCCTCGGCCGCTCGTATGAATTGGTGCACAATGACTCTCTGGATACATTGGGCCATGTGGGACGCACCTGATGGAGCCTTTGTGGCTCGGGGAAAGGAAGACGCATTTGTCGGCCGCATCTGAAGGAGCCTTCGAAATGGGCCTTTGATGCACCGCTGCGATGAAATCGGCCTTCAAGTACGGCCTTTGAAGGCTGCAGCCTCTGGATTGGGACACAGCTTATGTGTGAAGATGTGGCTGACTAATAACAAACAAAAATGCAAGCAAAATATGTGAAACAATATCAAATTATATTATTTCATTATTCTTATTTAATATGGCTCTTACACCTAACCTTATAATAGCAAGCAGCATTGAGTGGATCTTTACAATGGCTGTCTTTGAACTAGGAAAACTTACTTCTTTATACTATTTTATATATTGATTTGTGACTTTCCTTATTTCTTGAAGGTGCTACACAGAGACTATTCAAATAGCAAAGAGGCTGCATACCTGGGACTGGGGGACGTATTCATCCCTCATGTAAATATGAGTTTTTTGTGGACATCCTACACGAGCCGCTGAGAACGATATTTAATTCACCAACAACAGCTGCCTTTGCTGTCTGCCAGAAAATACACAAACCAGTATTTTGTTCCATTAAACTATTGTCCTTCACAGTCCATTATGTTCCCCACATTGAGTCTCAATGCAAAGTCCCATTACGACAATGCAAATCTCCTGCTGCCCTCATTATTCACAAAATGGCAAAGGAGAGGAAAAAGGAGGATGAGGAGGAGGAGAAGGATGGGGTCACGGGAGGTGAAGGTGGACGAGGAAGAAGATGATGTGATGAAGACATGTGAAGAGGAAGAGGAGCGGACAGCGGGACCTATTTCTAATGAGGCTAACTGTGTGCTGACAACGGGGCACCAGACACTCAATCAATACTCGCCCCAGAGGTCACACACACACACACACACACACACACGCACACACACACAGCATGACGGCGTGTAGCTGCAGCCTGAGGCCGTAATTCTGACTAAAGGATTCCTGCCACAGACGCACAGACGGAGCGGACCGGACAGGAAGCCTGCTGTGGCAGAACATAAATTACGGACAAGACCCCTCACTCACTCATGCACACTCACACACACAGGCACACACACACATCTCAAACAGAAGTCAGGTTATATACGGCTTGACAATAAAGCAGCAACACTGCTGACATTGTACCGCTACCAGATTGAGGAGCAACACGGCTGTGCGGCTGATCGTATCATCAGCAGGAGGAGACGCAGCTGCTTTATAAAGTCTGTCACACGTTCGCTTCAATTTGAGCAAAAAGCAGGAGACGCCTGACGAACTGTAAATCTGACATTTAAATATGTTCTGCTGACTAAACGGAAAAAGCTGAATTTGTCAAATGAAAAGGAATTAAATGTAGCAAACACAAACGCACGCACACACACACACACACGTTGAGGCACAAAACCCCTGGTGAGGTCCACTTAGCTGATTGGACAAGAAGTGATTGATAGGGAGTTTAGTGATGGATGGCAGCCACTTCACACACACACACACAAACACACACAACCGCACACACACACACACACACACACACACACACACACACACACACACACACTGACTCTATCCCAGTAAAATAGTAAAAACTAATATTAATATTTGTTGTATCTCGCCCAGGGCTGCCTTATCAGGGACTTGCAGAAGTCTACTTTGAATTTCAAAATAACTACATTTCCTGCGCGCTTACGCATGTGTGTGTGTGTGTGTGTGTGTCGCACTGACATTGCTTTAAATACACGTTTAATTCAGTAAAGGCATACAGACATTATTATTATTCCATACACCCGTCACAATTGATCAGCGTGCTGCAGACGTCAGCGTAAACGCACGTTTTACACCAGAAAACGACTGCACACTTCGATGCACACATTTGCATGCAGTCAAATGCGGTCGACCTGGCAAATGCAGGAAATATGCATTTTGTGTCCAAAGTATGAGGCCGCTGAAATTGCGTTTGCACATTTGTGACAGAGGTGACAAAAAGGACACAAACCGAAAACAAACATATTGACATGTTTTCTTCAAAGCTGCTGCGGCAACAACAACTTAATACTGAGCGTACGCGCAGCAGGGAAGAGTGTGTCCTATTCTGACCACACAAGAGAGGGTACAGTCAAATACAGGGATAATAGAGAGGGCACAAACAAACACACACTCTCAAGGTCATTTGAATCCTGCTTTCGTAGCCGTGTTTCTTACAAGTCTTATACATAAGTTTTATGTGTGTGTGTTTACTCAATGTTCAAACTGCGTATATTGTCTGCAGGCACACTGAGGTAAATGTGTTTGAAGTGAGGCTGCTTGTGTCAAAGTTGTGTTATGTTTGCTTCTGTGTGTGTTGCTGTGTATCTGTGGAAAAGTCTCTAAATACATGTGGGTACAAGCAGCTACTGTATGCTATTTTTATTACACACACACACCTAACGGCACACAAACATAATTGGGAACAACTCTTAAGGGAAAAGCCTGGTTCTTTGCAAAGAAGAATAAAGGGGAAAGAGGTGAAAGAAAAGATGCAATCACTAAGGATGCGGTATACACAAAGGTACGCACATACCAGCAAAGCAGGATAGAACAGCCTGACACTCGAGTCCTCACCCTATCTGATTCTTAACCTCAGCTGTAATCAATTTGTCAATAAGACTGATTGAGGCCAATAGTGTATACACAGTAAGAGAAGAAGAGAGCAGCCTCAGAGAGAGTGAAAGGAGAAGGTCAGAAGAAGAGACGGACAGTTAAAAGGCAAGAAGTGAAGCAGGTGGAGGAGTCAGGAGACAGGAAACATGAGGCTGATGGATGGCAGAAAATGCAAGAGAAAAAGAATCAAAGGAGAAAGATTGGGTGGGTGACGAGGGAAGAGAGAGTGTGTGTGTCGGAGTGAGTTAAAAAGACAGATGAGAGTGGCAGAGGGACTGACGGAAACATGGGATTAGAATACACGGCCGGTTCAGGTGGGGGTGGAAAGGTAAAAGAAGAAAGACAGAAAGAAAAAAAGGCTGCATTAGCACTTTCTTGCATCTCATCATGGGAGATGTAGGCCCCGGTTTTCAACAAGCAAGAAGGATCCATTCTCTGTGTTTCCGATGATCACTGCGGGTCTGACAATGTTACAGAAGTGCAGCTCTATAACCATCACAGTAACTCAGGAGTGAATTGGGCCATAAAGCGATAAAGAGGAGACAACGAGAGTGAAACTCAGAGAACGATGGGTGACTTTGACGTAATAATGACTGAGAGGTTAATGACTGAGAGAGTAATGGCTGCAGGCGGTGGGGCAGGAGTCCAGCGCACATCCAGCAGGGGCATAACTTGCTAAATGAACTTTTCTGAAGGTCTTCAGCTCAACTCTCGCAGTCATATCATGTTGATGAAGGATAGATGTGAACCTATTGTTAACCCATTCGGACACCAGCATAATGCTGTGAGAAAAGGATCTACGGGTAGAGACCATGACACAAACATCACTGTGTTGAGAAGATAGAAGGTGACAAAGCGAGAAAAACTACCACCTGTTTCCTGCCAGTTATCATATTACCATTTTTCTTTGTTCGTTACAATAAAAAAAACAGGGGAAATGTGAGTTGCTGATCAGTGATGACGATACTCCTCTTTAACTTCTACAGCTCCTGAGATTTTAAGTTTCTCAAACTGACAAAACCAGCCGCCCTGGCGAACTAATTTCCCAGGCTCCCTGAACTACCCACTGAGTAGTGTGACCTTGGTTTAGCCTTTCTACAATGCAAGTAGGGAAAGAAGCTTTTGAAAGTGGGATTACTTTTAATGAAGATGTAAAGATATCATTAGCCATGTGTGTTTCAACAGCAATGAGTTAGACATGTGTAACATTCAATGTTGCGCATATTAAAGTAATAATCTCGAAGATTTTCATTTAAATAAATGTCTGTTAAGTCACTATCTATTGCCAAATGAGGTAACACAATGCTGATTGAGCCTATGGCCCACTGATGAAAGCCTTTGCATTTGCAGTATTACAGACTGGCTGTTGGGTGCAAATTTCCCGAAAAAAAAATCACAATGGCGCCCAGTTACTGACGCGTTTTCCATCGCAAAGGCGGAGCTAAGCGGCTGCTTTTCCGGTCTCTGCAAGTGTTGCGAGTAAACAGTGATCTACTATGGCTGAACAAACAAAGAAAAGATCGATGACTACAGATACGACTTCAAAAATAAGTGAAAATACAAAGAAAAAGAAACAAATTCAACGCTCAGATGAAGGCGAACAGTCTGAAAAGGAAAGCGACCGTCAGTGAGGAAAATCAAGAGTTACAACCGGAGCCAACCGTGGACTTCACACATGCGACACTGTCTGGATATCTGGGAAGTGTGCTCCCGCAATTACTGTTTATCGCCATAGGTGCCGCCAAAGAGAACGTAACTGAGATCTTCGAGATTACAACTTTAACTTGACCTTCATTGACCCCCGCCACAGAGTGGAACAACGCTCAGTTGTGACTGTGGTATTACTCGTGTCAAACTCGAGTAGATTTAAAAGCGCTGCTCGGTATAAAGCCTGAGGCTTTATCTCTGCAGCACTGGATCAAACTTAAAATTCTTCAACATAAACTGCTGATGTTGTAGTATGTTGTCAGAACTGCCACTAGATATTACAAAGCAGTATCTAACTGATGGCACTTAAACACTACGTGTTACAGTCAATAATGTTCTTGCTCTCACAGTCGGATTTTAAACTCAAGACGGCAATTATGACTTAATTTACATAATTTCCCTCCCTACAGGGATGTGTTCATAATTTATGTTATTAAGCAAAATTAGGCATTTAGTTGAAGTGTGCGGAGGAAAAGTGCAGCATGCATGTGTTTGTGTGTGTTCATGTGTGTGCCGGGTCATCTCTCCTGCAGTCCAGCTGGTACGTGACAGTGCTGCCATGGCAACAGATGAAAGCCATCACAGCCAAAATGTCTATTATCAGTATTTTAGCAATGATTGTCCTTCTGTGCACATCTTTAATGTGTCCCTCTGTCTGTCTGTTCATCGTCTACTTCTGTCTGCGTGATAATCTATTAATCTGAGATCTATGAATCTGCCCATCTGTTGATCTGTCTACTCTTCTGTCAGTGCTACGATCAATCTTTCTCTTCATCAGGGTTTTTATTGATCCGTCCCGCGACTGTCGCTCTATCAATCTTTCTGTTTATCTTCAATATTTATCAAATCATGTAGTCCAAATACATCTGTCTGTCTGCCTGTCTGTCTGTCTGCATTAGTCTCTTACCTTTAGAAGGAACACCGAAGAGCATCAACAGGAGGAGGGGGAGACATAAATGGGAGAGAGAGAGAGAGAAAAGACTGTTATTAGTGAAGAAGGGTTGATGATTATAAATACGTCGGCTGCATTAACAGATAAATCAAAATGTACATAAGCTTTCATTAGAGAGGCCGGACCTTTTTCAAGTCAGGGCCCACATATAAAAACACATTACATAAGCAGCATGACGTTGTGTGAACTCAGAAGTTTCCCTACTAAAGGCCCTGTTAAGGACAAAGGTCAAAGTTGACTCAGCGGTGCTGATATACAGGTCACCATGTCATCACACACACTTCCACAAAGGAGGGAACGCCACGCACTTCCCTTTGACCTCAGGGCATACACGCACACACTATAAACACACTGTTTCAAAAGCTGTGTCTGCAATTACGCTCGGCGCTCGACTATGTGTTTAGATGCTCATTATCATTTTCAAGCCACATGGGAGACACACAGTGTTTTGTAAGTGGACCGTGTGTGTGTGTGAGCATATATATATGTTTATGTTTGTGTGTTTGCATGCTGCTGCATTAATAAGCTGATAAATCTGCACATTTTTTCTGCTCTGTTCTGTTTGTGTGGCTATCGCTTCACCTGTGTGTTTTTGGATGTTTCTCTGCAGCCTCATCATCTAAAGCCTTTTGTGTTTGTGTGTGTTTGTGTGTCTGTGTATGTGTGTGTGTGTGCGTGTGTACATACTCCTCTACAGAAAACTCAATATGGCAGGGTCAGCTCTGCAGAAAATGCTCCATTGAGCAGCAATTGTATTCCGCTGCCAAGGACTCTCTGCTTGACTCTCGCCTTTTCTATGGAGCTTTACGTAAAACCGCTGAGCCCACACACAAACACGCACACACCTGCATGCACAAACACACACATTCACACACTTACACACTTGTGGAAGAGAGGATAAAGGGAGAGACTGAGAGCAAGAGTGGAGGAGGTGTGACTAATCTTCTCTTCCTCTGTTTGGAAAGACTGGAGGAGATGAGCGAGGGCTGTAAAATCATTTTGACGGGCGGGATTAAGACACTCTCTCTTGCATACACACACACACGCGCGCGCACACATATACACACACAGAGGTATGCTGTCTTTGTTACACCCACACAAGATGACATCTCTCATGTATGCAGAGCCAAAGTCAGATTTTCTCTCACATGTATTCTTACACACAGATTTGCCCACAAGTACCAACACAGAGATCCGTTTACACCTGGCGTTAACATGCGTCTCCTCTCAAGATTGTGTTTACATCTGATGCTGCAGACTATATTTAAATCTGCCTTTTCCCACAAAGCTGCTTCTCACAACATCGTCACTTATCCTTTTAATAATGACATCCTTAAAGAATCTGTGTCATTCAATTTCCATGTTTTCAAATGCACGCTGGCACCGGATCAGAATAATGTTCTTCATGTAAATGCAGTTCAGCTGAAAACTCACTTAAACCAGATAAACTGAATCAAACTGAGCAGAACAGTCACAATAACGGAGCTTTTCTTTGAATGACAGCAGCAGACTCTTTGAATTTTAAATGCTGATGAGGCAAAAGGGTCTGAGAGGATGAATTTCAGTCATTATTTGTTAAATCAAGCTCCTATGACAAACATTTAAAGTGGAACTGGTGAATTTCCTCTTGAGTTAATTTTTCAGGCCTTTTCACAGCATTCACAACATTTTGATTGTCATAGTAAGAAAAGCACAGGTGTTAACAGTGGCTCTGTTCTACTCTACTGTCCCTGGAAGTCAGGGTGCCCAGCACCTGCTCCTGGAGAGCAACCATCCTGCATGTTTTAGGTTTTAGGCATAAAACAAACTATTGTAGAATGACGCCAAGAAGCATGACGTGTTTGTTTTGCCTTGTAGTCTTAGTTTTGCTTAGTTTTATATAAGTTTGTATTAGTTTTAGTTTTGTCTTATAGAAATATTAAACTATGATTACTGGCGTGTTTTACAGCTATAGAGCGGATCTCCTATTTGCACCCCTCCTCGCTTCTCTTGCGCTATGTGAAGCATCACGATGAAGCTAGCGCTGCAGCTGCTAAGCTTTATTCTGTTTTCCCCCTTAACTTGTTCTGTCACTGCATCGATGCACGATCGTCAACTTCAGCATCACGCTACATGGAGTCCACACCTCTAATAACTGTATATCAGAGTAAAACGCATCATGTTGTGTTGTCTCTTTTCACTGTAACTCTGCATAGGAAGTAAAACTGTATTTCACACTATAATGATAAAATTGTTGTCGGCCCGCGGATCACCTGCGTGCCGAAACCGTGGGGGGTGATCTGTACAGATCACGGGCATATAACGTAACGATAATAACCTCGGTCATGATGAGTATACCCACATGTACATGAGGGTCAGATCTGCACTTCTGGAGGTACGCTATGAAAAGCAATCACAGAAGCAAGACCTTGAAAAAGCTAAAAGAAAAAAACAGTGCTGTTGTTTGTGACGTGTTAAAATGTCTCCTATAAAAAGACTTATTATATAAAAAAAGTTATCTGATAGAGACTTTCCAAAAAGCAGTGCAAAAAGCCTTTCGGGAATCGAAATGACGTCCTGTGTGTCTGACGTTTGGTCACACAGCACGAGTTTATCATCTGTCTGCTGTGTCCGACAGATTTCAGGAGGTTAAACTGACAGAAGACACGAGCGCACTCACAATCCATTACTCACACACACAGAGAAACACACACACTGGCATCCTGTCCATCTCTCAGTGTCACAGAAAGAGTGCTGTTGCCAGGATACAGAGGCTGCGCGTCTGTTTCCTGTCGGATCGGTCAAAGGAAGAGACGGAAAAGTTTCTGATCAAGCTGTCACTGACCCGTCGCTCTGCAGCCTTTTATGTTCCATCTGTGTGTGTGTGTGTGTGTGTGTGTGTGTGTGCGTGTGTGTGTGTGTCAGTGTTTTTAAAGTGTGTTAAAGCAGGTTGTATGCCCCTCCCTGTGCCTCGCATTAGTGAAATGCCAAATACATAATTAACATTTATGCTGCATTCAATGACGTTGGGTAACCTAATTCTGCTGACATTTGCCACATAAGTCAACAGTTATTTCACTAATCTCAACCTCTGTGCGGCTGTTATTTCAGAGGTTCATCATTTTTGACTCGTGTAACCTTCCATACATATTACAGGCGGAAGAAAATTACAAATGTAGAAAACAAATTTAAAAAACACACCTGCTCCTGATGAGAAAATAAGTGCTGAAATTTAAGGAACGCGTGGAAAGATTGGGGAGTATTTTTGTTACCTATTTGCAGACAATATTCAGAATGATTTAAAGGCAAATTCAAAGTGATGGAAGATAAAATAAACACGCTCAGATAGAGTTTCAGCCAGACCTCGACTTTGAGATCCCTCAGCTAAATTACGATGATTGTTTTGGAGCGAACTCAGAGCCTCACCTGACTCGACCGGAGAGAGATGGTGGAAAAGGAAAAGAGAGGATGAAGGGACACGTAGATAGGGATGAAAGATGAGGTCTGCTGCTCTCATTTGTGAAAAGGTTACAAAAGCATTCATTTTCAGAGAGGGGAAGTAAAAGTTTCCAAGCAGGTATTTTAGAGATGCAGACATACAGCGTTTGTGCCGTCGTTGCTTTGTGTCCAGTGTTTTTGCATGTCCACTTTTCACCCTATTAGTCATCTATTAGTGTTGACCTGTGAGGCGCTGACAAAGTACACACTTGTGGGCTGATTTCTCCCTAATCTTTTCAGATGTTTCGCAACTCACTTAAAGCTTTAACAACTGAAACAGCAGTTTAAAACTCTGCGCACTTCTCAAGGCTCTTGTCAAGCTGCGGAACAAAACAAAAATTCTTCCTTTCAAAATTTGAAATGAATAAGTGCGAGGCTGCTAGCGTTTTATATATTTTTTATTATTGTTGGATATCATTTTAATAGGTTTAAGGTCAGGCGACGTGGGAGGATGTCAATGTCATCTGGCTTTCAGGTGAAAGCTCTGGCTTCAATCTTCTGCCCAAATTAATGTCTTTCTTTGTAAAAGTTCTCTTTACCTCGCCGTCAGCCTGACAGAAAATAAAAATATTGGTTGCTGTGGTAAACCTCTTTTGAACAGAGAAGTATTAAAACCTGCTGCGCAGTGTTTTGGCATCAAGGCCTTGAAAATGAGTAGTTTACTACTCACGCTGGCCCCCCTGGGGTGTATTTCACCGTCTCACTGTTACCAGCGACAACACAACCCCTTCATGCACCTCTTTGCATTTTTTACGCAGTGTTTTTGCTTTGGATGCTTCAGTTAAGACGTGAATACCCTTTTAGTTGTTGGCTGAGGTAGAAAAGCAGACACAGCTTATGTTTTTCAGTTGTTTGAAGATGCTGTGTTTTATTCTGTTTCTGTAGAGAAGCTGTATGAAAGACGAGGGACTAACAGAGCTGTCTTTTGTGTGAGATTATGATGGGGGTCTTCTCTGCAGGCGGTTTCAGGACATTCCTCCAAACTCAATACAGGCGGTTTGGGAGAATTTAAGACAGAATTTAAACGATTGTTAAAAAAAGAATCAAAATGTTTCCTGCAGCGGGTTGAATTTGTGTAAAAAAAACAAAATCTCCACAACCTGTTCAAACCTGCAGAGAAAAACAGAGAAACAGCTCTCACTGTTCTGCTCTGAGGGTAACTGTGACTCAGAGGTCAGTGAAGTTCACTCCACTCATAGGGGAGCTGCTACTAATCTCTTACACCCACGTTCCCCCCCACTCGCTTTCAGATCAGGCTGCATAGGAGGCAGCTCCACAGTGGGCCAAATGAGGATCTGCAAAGCAAATGCAGGAACAATTATTTTCACAATAAGAGTCTCCATCAGAATGCTGAAAGAAGAGAAGAGAGCGCTTATTAATTCCTTCCTACGCCTTGATTTCTCTTTGTTTGACGGGCGCACAGGTACTCGCGCACACACACCTCACACCTTATTATGCTAAGTATAACCAGTTGTCATGACATTGATCATGCCACTATACATTTCTCCTCTTCCATTCCGTTCTGTTGCCAAGGTGACGACACTTTTACATCCAACATGTAACCATGTTCCTCCTCGCTCTCCTGGCGTTACTGTTTAGTTGAGGGAAATTTTAAGCTCGGTACACCATTTAGCTGAAGCTCTTCCAGCGAGTGCTAACAGCATAACAGCAGTTCAAGTTGCCTCGCAATAGGCCACAAAAAAGGTGCAACACAACGGTACACAGGCAGATGGGAGCGTGGCACGAGGCACACACAGTAGCAGCGCTGAACAGAAGGTTGTAAGAGAGGGCTATCACATGATGGGCAGAGATACAACTTCTGTTTCATAGCTGAACACTAATTCTAGGGGCTACAGGCAGTACCGGGGTATCAGACCATGTCTTTGTCGTTAAGGGAAGTAGGTTCACATTTTAACACGGCTGTGTTAAATACTTCATTCTGATTGGTTAATCATGGCATTCCGAGGTCTGCTATTTCTTGATAACAGACCATTGCTTTGAAGAACAGTCAGTTGCTAGAGATTTGGCTCTAATCACACAATCTGGAGGACTAACTGTAATCATATCAATCCGCCGAAAGTAGTCCGGTAAATTTGCCGTCGGTCTGTTTACAGAGGTAAAAAAGGAAAGAGGCAAAAACGGTGGAGAGAACGCCTTGGGTTAAACAATGCAAACACTGTAGGCTAAAACAGAGAGCAATACAAAACTGAAGACGGCTCATGATGTAAATATTAAACAGAACACAGTACGGGATACGGCGGTGTTTAAAGACGGTGAACTGAAAAGAAAACAGACTCTGACAGTGAGCCTCAGTCAGGTGCTCAGTGACTCCTGCGGTCCCATTCACCGTCTTACTTCACCATCTGTGAAAATGTTTTCATTTAATGTGAGTAAAAACACCGGTTAATAACGGTTGCTATAGGTAGCCGTGTGATAAACGGGATAAGCTCCCTCAGGCTACATGTCGAAGTGTCTTTGGGCAAGACACTGAACCCCAAATTGCTCCTGGTGGCATAGCCAACGGGTATGAATGTGATATCTGATTGATTGAGTTCAGCAGCCTCTGCCATCAGTGTATGAATGTGTGTGTGAAAGCAGCTTTGAGTGGTCACAAAGACTAGAAAAGCGCTATATAAGTACAGTCCATTTAGAAAAAATAAATGATAAATGATAACTGTGAGCAAGACATGTATTAAGCTATATTGAGCTCTATTGAGTTATAAGCCAATGCTTCAAGGGGAACACACTAGCATGACACTGTTTCTAAACAACATTAAACATTTTGATAACTAAATAGGAATATCTCTTTAAATGTAATTACATTGATCACAGTGGTCTGATACACCAACAGATAGAAAACACTAGTTGCTAGTGTGACTTATTGCACTACATGAAAACCTTTTTGATTGGGCTACAGCCTTGATAACCTGTTTTGTCAATCAGCTTTCACTACGAGCAATAGGGTCAAAGTTCAAGTAATTTTTTTTGCCATTTCACATGAGAAATATCTCAACTTGTGATTTGTTTCGCTCTTTTCATGGCTGTAAACTCATAAGAGCCTGTTTTGAAAGGGTTTTCGTAAAAAAAATAAAATAAAATAAAAAATCTTAGGAAATCACTTCCTGATCTAGCTTATTAGCTACTTTTTTATTGGTGAGATAATATGACAACAACAAAAACGTGACGTGAAAGACAAAGAAAAAAAAAAGACGTGCAATTCGGACAACAAAAGTTAGAGAAACGTGTGGATCATGGAAGAGAAGTCTGGGAGTGAAGATATCATTTTGATCAAGAGGAAACGAGAGAGAGAAAAACTAAAACAAATAAATAAGTAATGAATAAAACTTCAATGTGTTTTCCTGAATTCTATTTTGACTGTTGCTAACTCATCAATATTTAATTTCATATAGAAAGAGTAAAGATCTAAAACCAAGTTTTTAGAAGCTATAAAGTTGGCTGTTGCATCAGGTTTTCGTACTTACACTCGAAGTCATGAGAGCTTATTTTGCTTTGCATGAAACAGTAATTATTCTCAATGATTCCAACCACACAGCTCTAGTTCTAGAGGGGCTAAAGTGTGTGCTTTCAAATGGTTCCTCTACTTTTTGTGTTATGTTGGAAGTGAAGTGTTTTTCACAAAAATGTGGGAATTGTGTGTTTTTGTTATTATTGGATTAAATAGAAGCAGAACATCCGCTATTACCAACCGTACCCAGCATACGGTTTTAGGATGTCACTTTCCTCCCTCATCTCCATGTCGGATAATGAAATAAATCTAATCTGTGTGTACGAGAGAGAGAGAGATTGGGAGTGTGTGTATGAGTGGGAGATTGTGTGTGTGTGTATGTGCAGGTACTCTATCCAAACTTTGCGTAGAGTTTTGAAGTGGATCTTGTGTACTGACCGTGAACATCAGCCCTGGCGCTCTCCCTCTCTCTCCTCTCTAACACTCTCATACACCCACTCGCTGCCACTCACACTGATAGACACAGAAAAACACACAGATGAGGTGAAATAAAATAAAACATGATGAGAGGAATAATAGCTCAGCTTCCTCACACGCTCACACACTGTCTCTGCAGCGTGCCAGCATGGACTGTTTATTCAAATGACCTCGCCGTGTCAGAGCTGGACACCGTGCTTGTTCTTCTCTCTGTGCCCCGCAGCCATGACACATCTTTGACTTCCCGCAAGAACCCTAACACACACACATGTACACACACAGGCAGAACATTTTCACACTCCCCAAGGCCGCCCTCGAGCAGAGTACAGGGTTCATTGTGTAGCTCTGCCTCCTGACCTTCCTCTCCCTCGCTCTTTCAATATTTATTTCAGCATCTCTATTCAGTGTCCGCAGGTATTAGCATGTGTAGCTAAAGACCAACCTTTAGCACCACTAGCATACACAAACCAGTAGAAACAAACAGAGAGACATGCAGTTCTCTCCTCGTTCCAGCAGATTTGCGTTCCCCACTTTAACCGCCTGTTCTCTCCGTGTTGTGGGGTGGAGTTTGTGTCTGCTGCTGATGTGTTTTCACGCCTACATGCCCTTTGTTTGAAGAGGATTGTGCTGATCTCGTCCCCGCAATTTACTGTGGGCTGCAGTTTTACTTTCACTTTGATCACTGTCAGCACGTATCATTATGGAACAGTGAACAACGCACCCCGAGGTTAGCAGACTATTAAGAATCTGACAAAGTAATTACATTGTAATTTCCCTCTAAACTGATGCCCCTATTTTGTCAAGCTATTTCCCAGTCACACAGTGGTTTAGGTGGCCCACGGTAATGCCACCAAATTCATTTTAATGTTGTTTGTGTGAGAAGTTGGAGTACGGCTTGAGTCACACGTCATTACACACAGACGTTTGTCTGTTTGCATGTATCCATCTCTCTCTTTCCGTCTCTCTCACTATCACACTTTCTCGGCCCAGCCTGTTAAAAGGAAGATTTCCCTTGCACTGTTTTCCCTTGTTTCCAAGTGCTCACTCAATGGTCGATTAATGTTATGTGTTTGTCAATAATACAGCAAAGCGAACGGTGGAGGCGTGCTCTTTTTGTGAAGTGTTATGAGATTACTTTAGTTGTGATTTGGGGCTATATATTAAATAACTGATTGATTGATTGATCAGTCTGTAGTTGTTCATGCTCACAATGACAATGCTTACATGGTGATATTTTGCAGGTTTGTTAAACATGAGCACGTTATTAGTTCAGCATGTTAGCATGCCAACATTTGCCAATTAGAAAGTTGCTAGGAATATGTGTAAGGCATAATGTATAGTGAAAAGGTTGGTATCGCGGGTAAGGTGAGACCAGACCCAAAATATTGATTTGGAAATTATTTTATTAATTTAAAAACGATCATCTTTCCGTTTTCTGTTTAAAAATAGTCTGTTACACTCACAGTGAGAGCTGCGTCCATAGCAACGGTTAACTCTAGCCTGCTTCAACTGAGCTAACCTGGATGTTTTTACTCACATTAAATGGAAACATTTCCACTGATACTGAAGTAAGACAAGTTGAACTGGACTGCGGGAATCAGCGCAGCACCCTGATTGAGGTTTTCTGTCTCGTTACTGTCAGAATCTGATGACTTTTTCTTTTCCATTCACCGTCTTTAATGTTTACGTCATGTGCCATCTTCAGTTTTGTAGATCTCGCTGTTGCAGCCGACAGTTTTATCAATGTTGAACCTTTACTGCTTTCTCTCCACTGTTTTGTCTCTTTTCTTTTTTCCCTCTGTAAACAGGCCGACGCCAAATTTTCCAGACTTCTTTTGGCAGATTGATATGATTACAGTTAGTCCTCTGGATTATGTAATTAGAGCCGCTTCCAACAGTTCTTCATAACAACAGAAATATCGAGAAATAACAGACCTCAGAATGCCACAATTAACCAATCAGATTTAATTATAATACACAGCCTTTTTAGTACTTGACCATAAACCAAATTATTGGAGAAAACAATATTTTAGATAGATGTAAAATTAAGGCATCAGTATATTGACATATTTCATTTTGTAGTTGAAAACTTTGAAGTGGTTGTTGAAACGATGGAAAGCCATTGGATTAACAAAGTTCTTTTGAATCATCATCTGGGCACCAGCAATACCAAATTTCTTGTCTGTCCATCCAATATTACAGTCTGGACAAAAGTGGTGGACTGACTATTAAAATATCCTCTTGAGATAATATTCTAACAGTCAGTCGGCCACTTTAGAAATAATTTTCCACCCACTCTTTGAACAAGCTCTTCATATTGACAGCTGCATAGTTATCTTAAGAAGTTTAGAATCTAAACTTTACATCCTCAACATTTGAGCTTCATTTAACTCCTTTCAGAAGCACACGGCCCCCCCTAAAAGCAGTTAAATGAACCTCGGCGAAAACTCATCATCCGTCTTTTTTTGCTTCCTTCCCAAACAGCTGCAGCTCCCCAGGATTGCCCAGTGAGGGGCGGACAGATGCACAATGAGGCAGCGGGAGACGCGGAGTAGAAAGACTGAACAGAGAGGAGAAACAGAGGAGGAGATGTTGAGGAATAGGGAGAGGAGAGAGAGATTGGAAGGTAGAAAAGGGTCAATAACGCTGGCAGAGACAATGGAGGAGATCAAACGGCTCAGCGTCGTCTGAAAGCATCAAAGATTTAATTTCCTGGTCAAACACGCACAGAGGCAGAGAGAGGCCGAGGGCGAGGGCGCCACGCCACTAATATTGTTTTATCAGCCTCAATAACTAAAACAAACACACATCATCCCACCAGAGCCTCTTTGACCGACTCCTCTACACACAGCCAGAGGTATAAATGAAGTTAATACACACACATAAATACACACACGCACACACAAAAGTGTTGTAGGCTCTGCGTCACTTTCCCCTCTTTTCTAGTGCAAACTGACAATTTGCCTCTGTCATTTCCATGGAAACGCAGAAGAGGATTGCCTGTGGAGGCATGTCGACGTGTCTAAATATAATCACTCACACACACTCGCACATGCACACGTATGTTCCCACACAAATGCACACACAGGAGTAGATGTAGACATTCCTTGTCCAAAAGAAAGATGATTGTCAGAATTTATCCTTTTAGATTTTCTCTGACATCTCTATTCGCTTGTACAATCTACATCACTGTGTGTGTGTGTGTGTGTGTATGTGTGTGTGTTCTGGCACACCTATCTAACAATGGACTTCAGCGTTGTTACACATTTGCTGACAGGGGACTTCACGTCCAATAGGGGACATTTTTGAGGTCCCCTGCTGGAGGTACATTTTTACAACTTTTGCCAAGAGGGGACCTGAAAGTGTGTGTATGTGTTTGTGTGTGTGTGTGTGTGTGTGTGTGTGTGTGTGTGTGTGTGTGTGTGTGTGTGTATTCAGCAGCAGGCAGTATCAGCCGCGTCTTATGAGGAAAGGTCATTTTCTTTTCTATCATTCAGTCTGAAGTTCCCAATGCTCAAGTAAAAAATGACATTTGAAATGTTCGGTAACTCCTACATTAAATTGTTTTTTGTGATTAAGTTTCATTTTACTCGTCTAATAAAAAAGACGTAATCAGACGCAGAGAGAAAGGGACGTGCAACAACCTCAAATCCAAACAAAAACAATGCAACAGCCTCTCCTCCTCTGTCCCCCCTCTTTCTTTCTTCTTCTGTCCTCTAACCCCGACCTTCTTCTCTCATGTCTGACTTTCACTGTGATGGCTTGAATTAAACAGTCAATCTAATCCCTGAGGGGACAACATAACCTCTACCTTCCCTCCCATCCCCCTCCCTCGCCCCCCTACCTCCACTGAATACCAAGTAAGAAAACCAGAAATTCATAATTCCCAACACATTTTTGCCTTTATTTAATCCATTTTCAAAATTAATCTAACTGTATCCTGTGTTCAAAATGTGGTGAAGAAAAAGCCTCAGATGTGCGGTAAAAGTGTGTCCAACGCTATGCACTCAGTGTCACAGAATAATGATCGCCTGAAAGGCAATTTCAATTTTTACTTTCCCTTCAGCCTGCGATGCATAAATTGTGCATTAAATGATTCAGTCTCGCCAACCTGCTTTTCTTACAGCTTCAGAGAGAGACTCTTTCTTGGTTACAGATATTGAGGGAGATAATTGGAAAGTTAAGACACTAGATTGGGGCACTTTTAATCTCTTATGAATTAGACTTAATTGTCTGGGTGCTGAGTGAGAGGATTTTATTCTGATTGGAGAGGATGTGTGACAACGCATTCAGCCTGAACTTGACAGAGGGAGGTGTGTTCATAAGGTGTGATATTGTCGAGATATGAGGATAGAAAAATATCAATATAGAAAAAGGTTAAGTGATTATAAACACAACAGAATTTCGGTGTCAAGCTGAGGTGCAATTTCTGCTGCTTTCCAACCACATCATTTGTTTATTGAGTTGGTATGATGAGGGTATCACCACTGGAAAACAGGAACAATTTAGAAAGGAACTGACACAGTGTCATTAGTCATGTTCTCACTTGTGCATGCACTGGTGTGTGTTTGTGCATGTGTGTGTGTGTGTGACAGGCGGCAGCTGCGGCGTCTGTTAGCGCTCCCTGTGATTAAATCATAAATAATTAAAGCTTCGAAAGAGACAGAGAGCGAGACGGAGGAAGAGGAAGAAAAAGAAGAGTAGGGAAGACAGGAGTGAGTATAATTATGATCTCTGGGGGTGTTCGTCTGATTGTTTAAACAGACCCTCATGCACGTGTGAGTTCAGATGCATCGTAAGGAACATTCCCGGCCACTCAGTCTCTCTTTCTTTCTTTCTGCTGCAGGTAAAGACAAAACGAATTGACTGTGTGGAACAAACTTGCCAAATCCAGTTTTTGTAGTTCATTTTTCTATTAGCCGCTCGCACCTTTCCCTTCGCAGGTACATCAATACTTTAGTAGGCTGATCGATGGTACTTCTGGGCTCCCGTAGAGCTCGTTCCACTTAAACCACGGTGGAAAGTATAAGCATAACACACGGTTGTGTAACAGCGACCCCCTTCATGTCTCTCCTTCCTGTCACCTCCCACATCATCGCTCCGTCCTGCGTCACAGCTTCAGATGTAGCTGTCTAACGCTCAATATTTTATCCACGATACAAATGCCCAAGTGTCAGCACTGTTTCCAGTCCTTGTTGTCTTTCTATGAAGTTTCCTGATGTGACACGTCTCTCTGTCTTTCATGTGGCATCTCTTGCTTCTTTTCACACAAATAGGCCCCCTTCTCTCTTTCTTCTTCTCTCTTTCTTTGCACCTTTGTGTCGTCTCCATCACTCTGCTGACTGTGCAGAAAGGCAAGGTGCGTGCCAGTTTACATCTCTGCACTCTGCAACCTCCCGCACCTTCACCCTGCATCTCCCCCCCTTTTTGCTGTCTTTTTTCTCTCTCTTACAGTCGTCTCTCCTCATCCTCTTCTTGCTCCCGTCCTCCTCTGTCTCATCATCTCTTCCCTCATCCCTATCAATGCTTTCATTCTCTGTAATTACTACCATTACCTCTGGTGTGTTCAACGGAACCTCTAACAGGTACTTGAAAATACAGTACCCTGTTGTGTATATAATCACATTACTAATTCAAACTGTGGTAATGAATATACCTGCTTTCATTTACAAGCTACATAAATTCGTTTGGCTGCAAAGTAGCATGCCTTCTGCAAACCCTGGATAACATTCAATACAATTCATCACTTTAAACACTGCTCTCAGCTGTGTGCACAGAAACTATGGTATGATTAAGGTGAGGATAGTCTTTGTTATTGTAAATTAATTATAGTAAAGTTATAGGAATGGTTAGGCAATTAGTGGTGGTAACGGTTTGATGTGCAAGATTATCCATTATGAGCGTTACTGTTAAGGAAATGGCAGCAAAAATGAGTGAGGTTTTGGTGGGGATTCAAGTAGCTCATCTTCCAAATGTAATGGCTCATTTAAGTGTCAAAGAAGACATCTCTGAACGGAGGAACGTAAAATTAATGAATCCCAAAGTGATTTTAAAACTAAATGATCTTCAGCAAAAAACAAGCAAGCAAAAGAAAATCCCCAAAAGAAGAAAAGAGCAAACAAAACAAACTGGCACGCTTAAAGAGGCGAAAATCATTTCAGAGACAGAAGTGACGGACGGAACAAAAGACTCTCAGATTGTCTTTGAGAGAGCCGAACAAAGAGAGCACAAACAGAAAGACACTGATACTTAGATCAGCAAATTAGTTTAGTGAGCCACCAGTAGCGCCTGTTGCAGGGAGCGAGTAACACACCGACGCACACACACACACACAATAGAGACGGCCTTATCTGTCAGGATGGGAGTGAATGGACTCAAAAGGGACTCTGGTTATCATCCCTGCACCCAGACGGAGAAAGATCACCAAATGCTTCATCTCTGGTGCGGAGACGGGAGATACAGGGACAAAAGTAATCGAGGCCCAGCAGCTCTGTTATGAGGAGTCACCGGGGAGCCGAGCCGGAGGTGAAACTTTGCCTGTTTCAATCATACAGACAGACATTACGAGCTGCTCCCCGAGGAGGGCCATTTGATGGTTCCCTCGGTTTGTAGGAGACTGAAGGAGGGAGAATGAGAGAGAAAGAGGGATGACACGGAGAGCTGGTATTCACATCCTGCAGGAGACGGGAGATTTAAGGAATTCTTAACATGCTTTGTTTCTTTAACTACAAATCAGCATACTTTACATTAATGCCAAGCACACTGTAACGTATTTGTTGCTTTTCTACCTTCTGGGCGGCAATTAGGTTTCTTTTGCTGCAGCACCTTTTACCGCAAAACAAGCAACTTGCAAAGGGTTGATATGGCCATCACAGGGAATATGTAGACTGCAATATCTCAGGACAAATATAACTTTAAGTGGCAATCCCACAAAAAACAGCATCCACCCTGCAGGCTTGAAAAGTGATGAAAAGAAATATGGTTTCAAAACTGGGGAACAAATCGAACACATTCCATTTCTGTTCCGTAAGTATTTAAGCATACCTTATACGTTCCTCACACCTTGGCTCTGCTTTCACAACCCTCACGCCCCAAACCCCCTTTTTTGACCCTTCTCTCTCTCTGTATGAATGCAGGAACTACTGTGGGCTCCATGCTGAGAGATGGCTTGCCCACCAAGAGACACCTTTGGTTCCTCATAGAGTCCTGACACCAGCTGACAGCGGTCCATCATCTTTCCCATCCATCCTTCCAACCTCAACCAGAATTTCTTACTCTTAACTTCTTACCCCCCATCCCTCACCCTTACTCTCATCTCTTCATGCCTTTATTCCTCCGCCCTTTACCTCATCTCTTCATCTTGTCATCCCTCCATCCCTCGACCGTAACCCTTGTCCCTTCAACCCTCCATTCCTCGACCCCCATCCCTCCACCCCTCGACCCTTTACCTCATCTCTTCATCTCGCCATCCCTTCATCTCTCGACCCTTGCCCTCGTGCCATCTTCCAATCCTCATTCATTTGGATTTTTGCTGTACATATTACGCAAAAAACTTTCATCTTTTTTGGCGTGGTGTTATTTTATCCGTTACACTTTGGGTGACATCCCTCTTAATATTGTAAAATGTGTTATACTGTACGGTAGGTATATTTTAAAGAAAAATGCAACAACTTTGTCCTGTTTTTAATTGATGAATAATTAATAATAATTAATGAATGCTACAGTTTGACAGGGTGTGGGCTTCAGTAGTGAGCTCCAACATCGACTTACTTAGAAATATATTTATTATTTGTATTGATTTATTTTCTTGGTTACTGAAAAGCATATTTTTGTAGCTATTGAGCCTGCTGTGTTTACTTTAACCCTCCTATTATCCTCAAATAAACTAACACATTTTACCCTTGGGGTCAATCTGACCCCAGGGATATTTGCCTCCAGAAAATGATTTACATAAAATTGTTGACCAAGTCTTTGTGTCAGGCACTTTGTTTATTTGTTAAATACATAAATAACCCCTTGATAATGAAACCTATCGGTGAGTTGACCTGTTCTCTAGCACCACCATCAGCCCAAACTTTTAAATTAGAATTAATGTATCTTGAAAAGTTTTCGCACAAATCTTCTCAAATTTACTGACAACATTAATGAACACAAGAGTATGACCCCTATTGGTTTTGGTGATGATATGACCTTTCCTGTAGCGCCACCATCAGGTCAAACTTTCAGTTTTAGAGTTAGTGTATCTTGAAAATCTTTCATCCAAATCTTTTCTAATTTGGGGTGCACATTCATGACTCTCACAGAATGAACCATATTGATTGATGTTGGCGACCCCCCCTTTCCTCTCATAAACATATTTATTTCATCATTTTTATCTCCTTTTTTTGTAACATATTTGTGGTTCATCACTATAAAGTCTCACTCACCCCTCCTCTTTTGTTATCCCGGCTTGGGATCGGCAAATTTGTCATCCCAAGTACAATATTTTCAATCGATGGTGTTATGAAGAGCTGATGTCTTCAACATGGCTGATTGCATATCTGGTGGGGCCTGGAACCATTTTGATAATATTAGTAGCGCTGAGTCTACCCTGCTGTTGAAGTGGGGAAAGGGACCATAATATCTTTCCCTTTTTGGAAGGGATCGTGTCTGCTGGTTGTTGAGAGACAACAGGAGGGTCAACACTCTCATTCTCATCAGATGAGAATGCCTCAAAATCAGGGTACCCTGCCCTCCACACACACACCTTCATGCCCATGGTGCGGGAAAGTTCTCATGAGAATATTGTTTCCCCCTCCCCCATGTCATGTTAGCACCAAAAATGGAAAATTATGGTCCCTCTACTCACTTCAATAACAAGGTAGACGTGCTGCTAAGAGTGTGTCCCACCCTCCTGACACACAGTCAGCCATGTTGAAGACATAAAGTCATTATTCGAGCTCTTCATATAACCATCAATTGAAAATGTTGTACTTGAGATGATAATTTTAGAGTGGAGCCATGTGTAGTTGGAAAGACTTGGATGTGATCAACTCGCAAGCCTACATTGGCTTCCTCATTTTGGCAGGAGTTCACAAGTCAAGTTGTTTCCCACATGCCCACACCACGAGAAGTATCAAAGTTCTGGTGGGAATAGTTGTTTTCCCCACCCCCCTGTTATGTTTCAACTCAAAAGTATCAACTCTGTACCTGCAGGCTTGGGGATGTTAGGTCTAACAAACTGACAGACAAGTTTTACACAGCTAAAACAGCTTGGGGTCAAATTGACCCCAGAGGAACACCAATGCGTGCAATATGTGTCTGGCACATTGAAAAAATATCATCATGATAATTTTATGCATAATCAGTTGTCCCCATCAAATTAGGAAAAGTCATGAAATATGAAGCAAAAAAAAAAAAGTTAACTATTATTTTTTGAATGATAAACATTGAATGGGGTCAAATTGACCCCAAGGATAACAGGAGGGTTAAGACATGGAAAACATATCTGTGTCTACTGACCGAAAACAGCATGACTTTTAACAACAATAACATATATTTATTTATTCTTTCAGTGAGATCCAGTGGACTGAACGGGATCCAGCCCAGTTAAGACTATCGGTTGCATTATCTCTGAAGTCAATTGTAGCCAAATGTGTTCATTTACTGTGCGCAGCTCTTTAATATTAGACGTCAAACTTTGAGTGGGCAGCCAGGAGAAATAGCCTTAAAAAGCACTCCTTGCTATGCCTGCATGCTCGATATGAAGCGAAAGTAACTTTGACAAAAAGTAAAGCTGATTAAATGCTCAGTTTGATGGATTACAAATCTGAGGCGAGTTTCTCTAGAAGTAGATTTCCACACTGTGCCAGCATGAAGTGCCTGCGAGCTACTCTATCAATCTTGTGCTTTGGAAAATAGAAAATATATGTCATTTGTTCTGCGCTTAATGGAACAAACCCGATGTTTCATTATAGACTCGCTTTTTTATTCTTTAACACTATACAGTGAATATTACTTAAGGGAATTAACACATCCCACATCTAAAATCATAATATCATAAACAGGAAGTGTCTTCTGTCTCATTATAATAAAGTACATCAATGTACAGCTCATGTCGTTCTTCTGTGTTTCTTTGCCAGGATTCAAGTAATAATCTCCATATCACAAACTCTCTCTATCCCTCCTCTCCTCTTTCTTCTTCATCCCTCTTTCCTCACACCTGCCACATGTTCCTCCCAAACTCCTCTTCCTTTCTCTCGTCCTCCTTCAGAGAGAGCGGCCGCCTTAATGTGGCATAATGGTGGGATTGCTGGACCACCCTCTCCAGGCTGTCAAAGACCACCTCCACTAAAGACCTCATTAGCCCTGGCAGACACACACGCACACACAAACAGAGATAGATAAACTAACACAACATGTAAAACAAACATGAATACATCCTGCAGCGCTGCCGGCGACGAAGCAGATTGCTTGCCTGTGTGCGTTACTGTGTCTTTTTTATAACCTCTGTGTATCACTAGGGAACACCTTCACACCCTTTGCCCTGACAGATGCTGTGGCAGCTACTGTTGCGCTGTGCCACTCGCTTGCTCTTGGCCTTCAGCCCGCTCATAGACAAACACAAGCACAATATATCCAGCACACACTCTCACACACACACACCTAATTCGGGCCTCATAATTCATACCGCCATAGCCAGAGGGTTAGACTGGGGATTGAGGAGGCAGGGGAGGAAGAGAGAGGCATACGGGGGAAGAGAAAACGCAGTGAGGTTATTAAAAACAGATATTTACTGACATATAATCACCACCTGAGGTCCTTATTGATCTGCCCTCCTGCCTTCCTTCTTCCCTCTCCTCCCCCTCCACTCCATCTTTCCTTCTTCCTCCCTCTCTCTCTTCCACGCTGTCTGTCTGACTTGTGGTGTCAGATCCCTCATCCATATTCAGCGTTGAGGCCATCTGTGTGCCTCCAATATGCATGGACCAGCCTGCCGGAGTCTTACTGCCAAGCTCACAGCCAGCCGGCGTCAGAAGAGAAAGCTCGTGTCATTTCGAGTTTAAGCACAAGCCGTTTACTTCTGTCCGTGCGTTTTGCACACGTGTCACATTTAATTACTCGGATTGCGTTCCTTATTGTCAAACCGGGCTTGAAATGACATTAGCTGCCCCCCCCCCCCCCCCCCCCCGCCCCCCCTCACTGACTGGCTGACAGAGATGCCCTGAAACGAAATGTGACAAAATCTGCAAAAGTGAGGTGTGATTTCTTCGCCGACACTTGTGGCAGGTGGCTGTGTTGTGATTGGTGAGAAGTTTTGTCCACATCCTATATTTACTGACATCCCCCTGCAGCGTCTTTCATGTAGTCAAGGAGACATTCTGCAGTCTGTTGATAGGTTGCTAAATATTTGCTGTGATCAGAAAACAACTTCGACATCAACAGCAGTGGAGAGAAAAAAGCGGGCTGTTTGTTAACATGGTTAATGCAGCCGGGGCGATTTTGAAGCCTGCGGAGAAAGCTTTTTCCAAACAAGAAATAATGGACGCGAATGGCACCTTGTGAATAAAGGAAAACCAGCCCTTATATCTGCAGTGATTGTGACTGTGTGCAGATTCAGCACGGCTAATAGAGGATCACTCTTGATATTGAAGCACTACAATAGCTGCCTTCGCTCTCTCCTCCATGGCAGCACAACAATAAAGACACATCCACACATCCGTTTCCAAAGAAACACTTGCAGAACAGATGCCTGAGTGCACAAGCTCCTGGGAATATGTGTGCTATTTTCCAAAAAATCCCAGTTTTCTTTTCCGCCTCCATCCTAGTTTTCCCGACTGTCTCTCCCGTCTTGTCTACAATCCTCATTTCGATTTTGTTCCACTTCTGAAGACTCCCCTCTTGCCCTCTAACTTCTCACTATGTCCTTTTCACCCTTTCTCTAGTTTCCTGCCTCGATTTTTCTCCGTCTCTGTGCCAGTTCAACACGTACCCACTCGCACTTGTTATGAAGCCAATTAGTGTAACTGAAATAGTTTCCATGGCGACAGAGGTGCTAATAATAACAGACACCCCCACAGCAAGGGCTGGTGAAGAACACACACACGCGCGCTCGTACACACAGCGCACACACATCGATACTCGCAAACACACACACACGTATCCTTGAACGTGTTGCATGAGGAGGAACATACAGTACAGAGGGTAACATCTTACAAAGATAAGCTCCAATCTAATGTGTGTACTGCATGTATGTATCTGAGTATGCATGATTATTAAAAATGTATATTTGTACAGTATGTGAAATAATATATATTCATAAATGTTTTACGTTGTTACTGGGAGCAGATGTAGAAGCTTGTACAGTAGATTTTATAGCGTAAGGCCAGAGATATACTTGCTGTTGACTACGCAATCGTGTGTGCATGATGGCTACTACGCGTTCCCTGTGTCAGTTGTGCACGTCCTCAAAATTAACGCTACGTGTACGCAAGATGCAGTATGCACATGACCAGTAGGGGCAGCGTAGAGGCAGAGGGGATGTGACAGGGTCGACACAGCTGCAGGAACAACAATGGCAGAAAGTTGACAAGCTCGCAATTATCCACATCTGTACGATGTGTCATTGCACTGCACAGCTACAAACGTGGCTGTCAGAACAGCTAACGACAGATAAGTTCAATTTAAGAAGTTGACATCGAAACCTGCAAAACTAAATGGAAACAAGTCCGGGACCGTTACGACCGTGCACGGAGCAAAATGTTGGAGAGTGGGGGGCGGTGCACTTCTGCCTTGATCTCAGAATTAACATAAAAGTAACCTCCTCGAGTGTTGCCATCTCTGTTGTTTACATCCCGCACATGCGGTAGTTGCATTCAGCCTAAGCTCTCTGATGCGCCCTCTAGAGGTATCCTCCAGTAATACGCCCAGTGCATAGCCAAGTATGTGAACAATCACATTGGTGACACAGCCACTTCCCTCTGTTCATCAATCTGATTTTATATAGTGGAAAAAAAAAACTCTTCAACTCTACAACGCACCAAACCAAATTCAAAGATCTACTTGCTTTACTTGCTGTTAAAAGTTGCACTTGAACACATCAGAAAGTTGCTTCCCCAACATGCTTAAACATTCTGTGCCTGGATGAAAACAATTAACAATATTCGTACTCCAAAGTACATTGTATGCACATGAACAAAACACACTAGCAAACCATTTCCATGCTCTAGCGAATGTAATTAATCAGTCTGCTCATATGCACACTGAGAATATGTCTAATGTCTGGTATGGTGGAGGTTTACTACGCCAAGCTGTGCTCTGGTGCTTTAAGCCAGTTTCTAGAAGTCAAAAAGAAAATGAGGGGGTTCAAAAATAGCCAGAAGCTGCAGTAATTGGTAAGACGGTCTGCTCTGAAATAAATGCTAATAAAGTCTGTTGGAATAGATCCAATGGTGCTGAAGAAAATGCAGGTTATTCAGTTTTTCTATACCGACATGAGACTGAAAATGTGACCAATCCCACTACATTCAGGAAGCAGATAAAATGTCATGAACCAATGTTCAATCAAACTTTCCTGTAACAAATTCAGTAGATATAAAGAGCAGCAGACACATTGTCCGACAGGTAAATGAGAATTTCATATCAATTTATCACGTCTGCCTCTGTATTCAGTAGAAGTCCACACAGGGACCCTTTCCTTTTCAGTGCTATTTCTAGTGTGCAGATCTGTGAGGCTTTAAAAGCTATTGATCCAAAAAGTCACCCAGACCTGACAGCTTGGAACCCAATCTTTTAACGCTTTGCAGCTGAATATATTGCTGAGCCCATTGCTCATATTTTTAACCAAAGCCTTCACACCAATTTCTTTTCCAAACGGAGAAAAGCTGCCAGTGTGCTCTTTTTATAATTAGAGATTCAGGAAGCACCATATCTGCAGCATACAACCGTATTTCCACACTCCCAGTGCTTGACAGGATTTGTCAAATATAAGATTAGCTCCTAATTGAAGCTGATTGAAAATTAATTCGTAATGTAGCATGAAACTCAGGTCATGGCTACAGGGACGCAGCTATTTATTTGCATGTTGCATTTGATTCTGTCAATGAGCTGTTGTTGCATAGATCCGTGTCGCTTGATAGAAAGTTTTTTGGAGCTACCTTGCAGATAAAACTCAAGTTTCATAGAAAGTTTTTGGAAACAACATCAAGGACATAAAACTTTATGCAGACAACCCAGTGGTTTTTTTCTCTGAATCAGATTCCTTGTATCCCTCAAACTCCCTTTCATTGCCTCGCTGTATTATCTGATGCCAGTTTGTTGTAAGAGCATAAGTAGGTACTTACTTCAAGTCCTCGGACTCATCTACACCTCGGGAGGGGACGTGGTAAAAAGAGCGAAGAGAAGTATTTTGCTGCACTCAAGGACAAAAATCTAATAAGGACTTAATCGAGGTTGTCAATTTTGTTCATCACTATGCACTTATTGTCTGGGAGCATTTATCTGTTGAATGGGCACCGTTTTGAACTAGAGCAATTATACAGGATGGATCAGGAAAGGTTGTCTGTCTCTGTGTGTCAGCCCTGTGGTTGACTGGCTATCATGGTGTACCCCGCCTCTCGCCCAATGACAGCTGGGATTGGCTCCAGCCCCCCCGCGATCATGAACAGGATAAGTGATATAGATAAGGGATGGATGGATGGATGGATCAACCACAAGTCATACTTCACAGAAACCAAAAGTTATTTTGATATGTCCACACACTCATGTATAAGTGACTGTTTTTAACAGCCCTTCAATCAAACATGTACACTATTTGGCAAGTTAAGAACAATTTCTTCCTCTAATATGCTGAATTAATCCAAGCTCTGGTTTAAGGGTCATCATTAAACCTGCAGAGACCTCAGTGAGTTCATTAATTTGCAAAGCCACACTGCAGAAACGCCGTTGATCATACTGTCTTTTATCAGTGTAATCTGGCACTTTTGTTCTTGTATATATATTTATCTAAAGGGATTCTTTGAATAAAAAAGGCAGTGACAGAAGGTGAGGCCAGGAGTGCAGGAGGAAATACCCATGTGTCTGAGGCCACTCTTCTATTCTGTCAGAGAAGAGGCATTGAGAAACCACTGCAGGTTCACACTCTGTACTTTGAGCAAAAGCCAAGAACTTCTACCAAGAGAGTCAATGTCCTGTACTGTTCAAACTACACATTACTGTTAAGCAGTATTGTTATCTTTCTGCAAAAGCTTCCATGGGGAGGTCAAAGGTCACGGACAGCATCTGTGCACCTTGTCGGCACTGAGTTTCTCGCTTTCAATCATTCAGCTGCATTTTTGCAACAATGCCCAACATATTTTATGGGACAACTACGATCCCAAGTGTCTGTAAAGGTAAAGGCAGCTGGACATGGTTCTTTAAGTAAAATAGAAAATATGTTATGACCTAAAAGGTTGTCCAAAAAGCAGGTATTTGGGTATTTGTCCAGATAAATCCACAGTCAAACAAACAGTGTACTATTTTGACAGGATTAGAATCAATGACTGGTGTTTGGCACCCAAATTTCAACAGAGAAATAAATCCTGAGCAAGTGGGACTCAATACTAGACAGTATTTGTGTCAGCTTAGAATTCATGGCATGTCGTTTAGGCCCTGTAAACTCTCCACTGTATACTCTCTTTTAAGAAGCAATTGGTTGAAAATAGTGTATCCCAGAAGGTTTTCTCTGATGAGCATCTTTGAGGGATCAACAGACACACAGTGGAGAGGCGAGAGTGGTTCAGAGAGAAAATGAGAGAGGAATGGTGCTGAGGGACGGACAGAAGGACAGAGGGACAGAGGGAAGCAAGATGATGGCTTTGGGGGGAGAAGACAGGAACTGATAAAAGCGTAGGAAATGTATTAGGGAAGAGGCAGAGAGCTTCTTATTGTGCTTTGATGCTGGGGATAAATGCCATCATCAACAGACAGAGTATCTTTAAATTGATTTGACTTGAAGGTGCGAAATGAGAGACAAAAGACAGAGTTTGAGGTGGTCTCCAGAGGAGTGATTTAAGCAAAGGAGACTGGACTGAATTGGATTGACAAAGCAGGAAATAGACATTTCTCTCACCTTATTTCAACTCCTTTGAGTCCGACAGTGCACAAGGCGAGAAAATACAAAAACTCCTCTGTACAAAGATTACTCTTTATGCAGTCCGCTGGCTTAGTACACAAAGAGAGACCTGATACTTCCAGAGAGCACGTTTCAGTTTACCCTGCTGTCTGCTATTCTATAGACTCTAATAAAAATGTTAATGTAATGTAATTGAAATTTCTCACTGTGCCTGCTGTACAAGCAAACCTTTCTGAAAAGATCGGACCACAGACACTGGATGTTCAGAAGGAACACAAAGCTACTTTTAATTTGCAATTTGAAACACAGTCACTGAAGTCTCCTGTGACTTTCAATAGAAGCAGAATAGAAGTTGCTTTGGTGGCATGAACAGTCCCAGTCACATGTTTGCACCTATGCTGGCTTTATTGATTGATTGATTTTGCTTGAAATGCTCATCCCTATTATCAGGATGATACTGTCTAATCAAGCCAGTGGGGCAGATTCTGCACGTAAGGTCAGATCGAGCCATTGAGTGCCTGCTTTTTGTTTGGGAGAAAGTAAGATCATAAGGTTGTTTAAGGGCATGTTAGGTCAGGCCTACGGGTTGTTTTTCCACCAGAGGGCCACTGGATTGATCAGTGCACAGTCTGACACCCACAGCAGGAATAAGTGGAAATGCAAAGAAAACTCGGCTACTGTATGAATGCTCGCCCCAAGCTTTAAAAAGTGCTGCTGTGTAGTGATAGCTAGAAGAATCGTAGGGCCCAGTTTAAATGATGAAGAGCGCGTGGTCTTAAGTGAATGCTGCAAATGCATGTAGGGCGACACACTGACGGCATAAAGTGTTGTAAATTTGTGTTGCTACTCTGACCTTCCCAGACAGACATATTAATGCAAAATGTAGTCAGTACACTATTACTTACTCATTGTTCAAATTATCCTTGACTTATTTTTCTCTATGATGGCCCTTTAAAAATACTTTGCTCCTTCGCTATTACTTTGCTGCCAGCTGCATCCACTCAGTATCCCTTCTGGCAGGCGATCAAAACACGAAATGAGATTGCAAAAGTCACAAGTAATCTATAAATTCATGTCAGAAAAGAATCACCAGCGGAGGCCTCTTTGGAGATTAAATGAAATGAAGCTTTTTCTCACAGGGTCAGTGTTTCATAGAGCAGAGTACACATTATGCCTGCAGCCATCGCCGAGTTCTTCACTTCCACCAATATGATTGTAGAGCGGCTGCGGTGACAGTTTGAGAAAATTGTCTGAATCCTATTTGCAGTCCCTCGACGGCTCAGTAGCAACAGACACAAACAGAAACAGATTTAGTATAACAAACAGACTCAGGGTGCTTACCCGGCGTGACAAATGGTTCCGGCTTCGGTATTGACCCAGTAAGCCTTCAGGTTAAACTATTAAAGTGATATTTGGGAAAAATTATTCACAGAAATTAAATAAATTGGAAATGCAAAATTTTCATCTCATCCAGTGAGGTTGTTTGGTCTTTATATATATTTTTGGATTTTTGTTGATTTTTCTAATCAGATTTCTTGAAAATAAATCAAAAAGGTTTTTTAAAACAAAGCATTCATTTAATTTGCCGCATGAGATTCTGTTGATTCTGCTGACAGATTAATATCAATGTTATGTTCCTATAAGTCCTTGCATGTATCTGATGAACAACATGAGTTTAATTGCAAGTAACGTACCCTGAGTCTTAACCCCCGGGTTCCAGACGGCTCCAGCTACCTCAACCCATTCGACCCCCTCTCATCCCACCCTGCCTGAACCCCCTCTCATCTCATCCTACTTTGACCGCTTCTCATCTCATCCTACTTTGACCCCCTCTCATCTCATCCTACTTTGACCCCCTCTCATCCCATCCTACTTTGACCCCCTCTCATCTTATCCTACTTTGACCCCTTCTCATCCCATCCTACTTTGACCGCTTCTCATCTCATCCTACTTTGACCCCCTCTCATCTCATCCTACTTTGACCCCCTCTCATCCCATCCTACTTTGACCCCCTCTCATCTTATTCTACTTTGACCCCTTCTCATCCCATCCTACTTTGACCCCTTCTCATCTCATCCTACTTTGACCCCTTCTCATCCCATCCTACTTCGACCCCTTCTCATCCTAATTTGACCCCCTCTCATCCCACCCTACTTTGACCCCTTTTCATCCCATCCAACTTTGACCCCTTCTCATCCCATCCTACCTCTACCCCATCTCATTCCAACCTACCTCGACCCCTTCTCATCCAAACTTACTTCGACCCCTTCTCATCCCACTCTACTTTGACCCCTTCTCATCCCACCCTACTTCGACCCCTTCTCATCCCTCCCTACCATGACCACTTCTCATCCCACTCAACCTCGACCCTCCAGCATACTCCAAATAAACAACTTTTTCGACTGAACAACAGTGTGGTCTTGTTAGTGAATTAGATATTTGAGTGCCCTTTTATATAATTTTTTCCGCAGTTGCTCAGCAGACAGAGCGGGTCGTCCACTAACTGTCCACTCACAAATCAAACCCCTCCTG
Organism: Semicossyphus pulcher; assembly: GCF_022749685.1. Classification (NCBI taxonomy): domain Eukaryota; kingdom Metazoa; phylum Chordata; class Actinopteri; order Labriformes; family Labridae; genus Semicossyphus; species Semicossyphus pulcher. The sequence continues at coordinate 18,710,389 of NW_027211692.1, read as the reverse complement.
TGCACAAGTCAAGTCAAGTCAAGTTTCCTTGTTCAAGATACTGAACCTGAAATTGCCCCTGATGATCAGAACAGCATGTTGGATGGTAGCTCGCTGCCCTCGCTGTGTGAGGGTTTGTGTGTGAGAAATTGCAAATTGTAAAGTGCTCTGGATAAAAACTCAATCGTGTTTGTAATAATGAATTCTAATGGTGACCATTTTTTATGCTGGAAATAAATGCTTCAAAAGGCTTGTTAAAAAAACGTATAGGACCACTGCTGAACTCTTCTCTGCTGTCCATCTGCATGCTCGGTATGTTCCACTGAGTTTCATAAAATGATGCATGAATACGCTTCCAGGAGCGTGATACTTCAAAACGCAGCTATAATCAGACTAAAAGCATGAGAAAATATTTATTTTATTTAATTATGATCCAGGACCTTGACAATATTTGTATTGCATGTCGCTGTTGAGCTCTGCATCTGATAGAGGGCTGCAACCTGAATGCTGTCTGTATTTCGAGGCCATTTTTCTTACATGTTTTTTACCTCCTCTGTTCTGCTTCAAACAAAAACAGGGGACCAAACCCCTCTTTCTGGCCTGGATATATATATATATATAACTGTTACTTCCTCCATCAACTCCTGTTACCCTCACTCCTGACACTTTCTTTCTTGTTTTATCTCAAGCATGATGATGTGAAGTTCCTGGTGAAAGGAAAGAGGGAGACAGTCATTGAGGGAAAAGGCTGTGCTGACTCCAAAAGGGGAGAGTGTCAAAGACTGCAAAGACACACACATTCAGGTACATATATATGCACAAAAAACACTCACACAGTAGTAGACAGAAACAATTATGCACAAACAAGCTGAAGCTGAAGACACACTTATTGTTTATTCACAAATTTTGCTGTTGTAATTTGCGCTCTCTGAAAGATTGTCTTCCCCAAAATGATCACAAAGAGTTTCGTTGTCAATCTTAACAGGTCAGCAGGTTAAAGACTGTTAAATTAAGTGTTCATGTTGTTGAGGATTTTTTTGTGATTGAATATGAACACCCACAATGCACTACTGTAACTTCCTGGACATCCTCTCTGGCTGTGCCTCTTGTCCCACCTTCCAGCATATGAACAGCGTTGGTAACAAAAGAAACAATCAGGGGAAATGCTCAATCCGGGGTCGTGAAAACACCAACATGTGCAGGTGCATTTTACACTAGCTTTGCATCAACATCTGCTCTCTCTCTCTCTCTCTCTCTCTCTCTCTCTCTCTCTCTCTCCCTCTCTCTCTCTCTCTCTCTGGCTCTTCCTTTTAAACACACACACACACACACACACACACACACACACACACACACACACACGGAGAAATGATAGCCTTGCCGACTTACCGAGGATGAAGAAACTTCTTGAGAAGCTGGAACTTTCTGTGCTCAGACCCAAAATAGACCCACACACCTACACACGGACTCAATCAGCCCCTCACACCCGTTCTTCTCAGCATATATGCGCGGTAGCTGTGTCTGTGTGTGTGTGTTTATGTGCGTGTGTGTATGCGTGTGTGTGAGTGGGCGAGTTTATGATCTTTGACACGCGGCACCGAAAAGAATCTCATAATGAAAAACTGCACGCTAACTCATAAAGAGCAAAAAGGAGAATGGCAGAAACCTCCACATGCACACCCACGCAGAGTGCACACTTGTCGAGCATACACACACACACACAGAATATACACACAAGCACAGGCACAAAAAGCAGCATTGATAGATAGACAGGGAGAGAGAGAGATGAAGGACCATGTTCAGAGAAATTGTCTGCAGCTGAGGATCATTCAAATTGGCTCTATACGTGTGGTGCTGCATTATGTGCAGCAGTGCATCATGGGACTTCTGGGCACTTTAACTTCTGAACATTTTTCATCCCAGCGGAATTATATGTCACTGTTTGTGTCGCACCGAAATAATGCACTCGACATAAGGAAGACTGCAGTCATCCAAACACACAAACAAAAACATCTATATTTCCTTCTTCTTTCCCTCTCTTTAATTTGTAAATAATTTCGAGGGTGTATAAAAAAAGAATGTCTAAATAATCTGCACACCGGCTGATGAGAGGGTGGGCAGAGGAATCGGAGTAATCAGTCCACCGTGGACGATTATTAAACACTGACGTCTATAATTCTGGCCCTGACTCGGCGACAGCGGCGGCTGCTGCCCTACAATTTCTGCTTCCTGTCTTTAATAACACAGCTTCATTTCCTATCGCCCCCACATCGACACGTCTAAGTGACAGTTGCCACGGTGATAAACAGCATCGGGAGGAACAGCAACCTGACAGAAAGAGCGATAAGAACGGCACAATGCACTTCACTCATCCTCTGTGTCTCTCCATCAACCCGTCCAGCGATCTCATTATCTACACGTGTTTTACCCGTGTGTCTGCAGCAGTCCTTACATTTATATTTATACTTCTCTCTGTGTCTTCCACCCACTCTTTCTGTTTCTTGCCTCCATCTCTCCCTCTCTCACAGATGTATGTTCCAGTCCACGATGTTAATGGTAATGACACAGGAATGGTGTGTTTCTGTGCATGCGTGTCTGTTAAATGCCGCAGCTATTTTAATAATTTCCCTGGCATGGCTGAAAGGGTCTAAAGGCTAATGAAGAGACCGCGTGGTGGTTGTGGTCGTTAGAAGGGGACCACCTCTGTGTGTCTGCGCTATAAATTGGACTTGGTCCACAGGGGTCTGATGGTGACACTAACTAAAATGTACCACATTCAGCCACACACACACATACACACACACACACACACATCATCTCGCCCAGCAAGCTAATGCAAAGTAAAGGAGGGAGATGGATAAAAAAGAACTCATTAGTAATTGAAAAAAAAGTCAGTCAGTTAAGCGGTGGGGGGATTGATAGAGTGGAAGATCCAATCCGAATAAGATTACTAAAAAAATGATAGAAAGACTTAATAAGATAGGTATGCTGCTCTAATAATGAGGAGATGCAATAAATGACACATTTTTATACCCTGCAGTCCTGCGTACATGTTCTTAAACCTGCAATAACAGGGTTTTTTAAGGTTTACTTGCTCGTCTTGACCTCGGGACGGACAAGTAAACCTTGAGCTCAGAATTTGTTATCACTGATGTGATGAGCCAAGAACTATTTTCTTGCACTTTTACCCACTCTTTCAATATGTGGATGGATAACTGATAGAAATGGCAGGAAGTTGTTTGAGAAGATGCTCACCTCCAAACGCACGTTTAAAGCGTCCATTCAGTCTGAAATAAACCCAAACCAGTAAAAAGGGTGTTCATCTTTCTTTTTGTTACCAGCATATAAATGCTTCGGTACAGTGCTCTTTCTGCATTGATAAAACGCACATTTTCAGATACAATCAAAATGTGCTAAAAGCTTGTTTTTACTTTACATCAGGAGACTGTAATCATCCTCCAATGAGAGATACTCAGAAAAATAAAAAGCTGCTTTTCCCTCTTGATTTTATTAGAGACTCAAAAAACATTTTCCCTCCACCTCTCGCCTTCATCCTGTGTGATCCTATTTTCTGAATAATTGGAGGAGACACTGGGTGTGACTTTTAAACACCTGGTGTCTTATTCTCTTTTCTTTGTTTACCTCCATACATAAAACCAGCAACTTTTATATTAGAATTGCACTTTATAAGAAAGCTTGACCCACCTGATGAAGAGATTACTTGTACTTGATCCTGATGTTTTAGGCCACATTGTTTTAAGCTTTTTATATATTTCAGTAACAATACATTCAGATGCAGACCCCTAACATTTATTCAGCATTTCTATGGTGAAAAACCTTATCTGCTGACACAGATGTATTTGCTAGAGGCTACATTTTGATATCAGAGTATAAGCTATTCTGACATCCAAGGGTGAAGTCAACCTTTAATCCTTATCTGCAAGTTGAAACGTGTGAAAATACTAAAATAGACCCTTAATAGGACAAATTTAGGACTCAGTGTGTTATCCAAGTCATTTCCTATTCTTTATTGTACTCAAGCAAATTTAATAACAAAGAATTATTTATCTCGCACCATTTCCTGTATATTTGCACCTGATTAGATCCTTAACACAGAACCACACTAATCATATAATCTTTTTATATATAATCTTAATTTTCTAAGTAATCTTTTTTCCCTGTTTAATTTCCAGTCTGACTCTGATTCCAAGCTCCTCTCGTAATATAAGTTTATTTTTTGACAGCTTTCAGTTAACCACACAAAGTGCTGCCTTACAGAAAAAAGCTCAAGATATTATAACATGTTTGATGCACGCACTTTACACATCGTGCAGGTTTTTCTCCAGTCAAACCAGTCCTTGGTATTAAAAGTCTCAGCTGGAGCATGGTTCGTTCTCCACACAGCGCTGCGGTGCATTCCAGCTCAGCTATTAAAACAGCTGTTGAACCATTCTGATTAAAGTCGACCATTAAACTGTACAAAGACAAGAGAGCTGCATGTACTGGTTCTTTTGCACCTGTCTTGCATGCTGTAAAAGCATTAGCTGCTTGACGTTGTTCCTCATTGAAAACAGAAACCAAACATGGAAGGAAGCCGAATACAATGGTCCTTGTGGGAGGCAATTACACCCATGAGGTCATTCAGGTGTGGACTTAAAGCTGAAATGGTCTCAAGCAGTTTTCAGATTTTGAGATAAACAGGGATTAAAAGTATGACTGCATTCGTTTTATCTGTGGATTTAATGCACTTGAATGCACCAAGGATGAATGGCTGTTCTGGGCAACGGGGATGTTTAAAAGATAAGTTGGAGAAAGAGAACGGAGCAAAGAGAGAGAACGATGGAGGGGAGCACATTTGGAGATTGATACAAGAAGAGAAACCACAGCGGGAGGAGAGGAAGTAAAACAGATGGAAGGAGGAGGGGGATGGAAACAGTACGGAGAAGCAGTGGAACAGTAGGGAGGGGAAGAAACAAAAAAGTAAGAGGTAATGAGAAAAGATGGAACATATGCAGAGAAAGTAGATTGGAATAACAAGATGAATAGGGGGAAGAGAGAGGGAAAATGAGGCATATCAGGCAAAGAATTTCGATCGAAACGACAGAGGGGAGAAGACAGGAAAAAGATATGAAAAAGGAGGAGAGAAAGTGAATCACTGAGAGGGAAAACAGCAGAAACCAGTGTGACGGAAAGAGAGACGGCGAGGGGAGGTTAAGACAAGAAAAGGGGAGTGATGGGGGGAGAGATCGCGGTCCTGATAGATGAGTGATGTCAGGTTCATTTCCTGAGGAGCCGAACAAGACAAAGCCCATTTAATAACTGTCGCGCACACACACAATCATGCTTCTTCAATAGAGATGACATTACACTGACTTACATTAATTTCTCGAAGCCTGAACAAGCCTAACCTTACACCAAATCTTCACCCTACATTCGGGTGATGTACATTATGGGGACTTGAATTTTGTCCCCATAAGGTAGACGGGTCCCCGCAGGGTGAAAGCAGAGTCCCCACAACATCAGTAATACAAGTACACTCACACAGACACAGGGGAAGGGCGTTAGGTGTATTGTCTCAATAAAATATTTCCGAGCCGCAGAGTGTGGCTAGAATAGATAACATGTCATCTAAATCTCATCTGATTTAATGAAACAGGCCTGCTGTTTAGCATGCTGCCGTCTGTCTTACACTGTGTGAGTGTGTGTGTGTGTGTGTGTGTGTGTGTGGGAGGGGGGTGTGTGCGCATCCTTCTGTGTTTATTTCTTCCTGCAACTCTCTCTGCCCCACTGCAAGTGTGTGTCTGCTTAGCATGCTCAGCACAGGTGCCAGCAAGTTTAAATGCATTTGATCCGGGGCATAAATGTGATTTTGTCTGCATAGTAATAAGGACCTGTAACAAAATATCATAATAAAGCAACATAATGTGATCGTGATTCATTTATTACAGGACATTTCTGTTTGCATTGTCTGCGGCTTCCTCTTTATTGTGATCTGTGTAAGCAGCTGTCAGCCCGTGTCTGTCCGCCCGTCTCTCTTCCTGTATACGTGTGCATTTTATGCGACTTGCAACTGTTCTTAAGACCATTTCTCAAGGGAGCAATACAATTGGTGGTTTAATCAATGGCCACCTGTCTACTATTGGCTAATCAATGCCAGGGTAAACATTAAGATTAGCTCTTTGCAAGAGGCAGATAATTGACTGTAAAGGCTTGACAGGCGAGTGATGCATACCCTAAGTGCATGCTGGGTAAAGGACACAGAGACACAGATGGATGTGGGACAGCAGATGGAGAAGTGGATGGACACAAACAGACTGAGATTGGAGGAAGTGAAAGAGGAACCAGGGAGACAGGAAAGAATGGTGAAAGAAGAAAAACCACACAGATCATGGACCATAGGAAGGTTCACTGACCTCTGATTAATTGGCTCTTAAACTGATTAACCTTTCTAAACACTCGGGAGACAATCAGCTGCTGAGTCTAAGTGCAAGCACACATGGAAGCTATAGTTCAAACTAACAACACGGCTTTTCTTCTGTTTATACCAAAGAAATGTTGCAGCATACCCGTCTGAACAGATCTTCCTGTGTGCAACTGAAATCCTCCCAGTTTTGTGCCAAAACTTGCAAACTTAAATCCACGGAGGAAAAGATGGTTGAGAAAATACGATAAAACTTAACTTGGGGCGCTTTGGTGTCTCTTCTCAAAATAAAGTTTGTGCTGGTACCAGTTTGAAATATGAAAAATATGTTTTAAGACACGTAATGTCAACATAATGAGGAAATGATTCTCAATATTTGCCAGGTTGCAAAATGTTGACGAACAGCTCTTGTGACTTGTGGCACGAAACAGGACATGTTTTCTTTGCCACCCACCGTCTACCCAAAGCAACGTGAAACAAATTTTGCGCTAAAATTAATGTGTCACATCCTACACTAGAGAGTATGCTGCCAGGGAACAATTAAATATAATGTAACACATTTCTGGGAGACAGGGTTGTGATACTTTGTATTCCAAAATCTACTATTTCATGTATGACATAAAAGCATAAAAATGTTTCAACCCTTGATATAACACATCAGGATTATCTGTCTCTCACATATTAAGAAGTGAAAGCTCAGGCAGTCTGACAGGGAGAAATCCAGTTTCTATCATGCAACACAGCTGCTTTCAGTTTGCTGAGTAAGCAGTGTGTCACTCATTTACACAACTGTCATTCTGCATTGCTGTTATTATCACAGTTTCCATTTCTGTTGTCACTGTTGAATCTGTCTGCATGGAAAGTAGAGGAAAACTTAGTTAAAACTGTTGAGGTGCAGGTGAGAGGGTGAAAGGCATTCAGGGGAATAGGAGCATAAGGTGGTTAAAATGGGAAGAGTTAATTATAGCACTTCATCAGGTTTGAATACATCAGACAATGATGAAACATTATTGAAAGCTTTTCTGAACTGAGGTCAGTTCACAAGAGAGTAGCCAAATGATTATCGACTTTATCAAAAATATAACAATCATGTTGGTGTACGACATGTTGGAAGTCTACAAACATCCAATTGGGGTTGTTGACCAACCATCCATCCATCCATCAATCCAGTATCTTCCGCTTACCCGGGGTCGGGTCGCGGTGGCAGCAGGCTAAGCAAGGTGACCCAGGCGTCCCTCTCCCCAGCAACGTTTTCCAGCTTCCCAGGCCAGACGCGATACTTAATCCCTCCAGCGAGCTGTGGGTCTGCCCTGGGGTCTCCTCCCAGTTGGACATGCCCGTAAAACCTCCAAAGGAAAGCGCCCAGGAGGCATCCTAATCCTACATTCCCGAACCACCTCAATTCACTCCTTTCGAGGCGAAGGAGTAGCGGCTCAACTGCGAGCTCCCTCCGGATGTCTGAGCTCCTTAACCTATCTCTAAGACTGAGCCCAGACACCCTGGGGAGGAAACTCATTTCGGCCGCTCATTTTTTCGGTCACTACCCAAAGCTCATGACCATAGGTGAGGGTTGGAACGTATGGGCTTGTAAATCGAAAGCTTTGCCTTCAGGCTGATCTCCCTCTTTACCATGACGGTTCGGTAAAACGCCTACATTACTTCTGGTCTGTTAATCTCACGATCCATTTTACCCTCAATTTTTTGTTGTACAAGAACCCGAGATACTTAAACTCCTTCACTTGAGGCAGAGACTCACTCACCACCTGGAAGGAGCAATCCACCATTTTCCCGGCTGCGTGGCTGTCTCTGCAAGTGTCAACATCCATTAAAAACACAATTTTTGTTTTGGGAAGTGTTTTGGTTTGCTTCCTATATTAAGTCCTACTTTAAAGATCTAATCTTGAAGGTTCTCTCCATAATATTACTATATACAGCAAATGCAAAGGCTTTCATCAGTGGGCCATCGGCTCAATCACCATTGTGTTACCTCTTCTGCAATAGTGACTTAACAGACATTTATTTAAATGAAAATCTTCAAGAATCTTTAAAATGCCTGGAAATGAAGTATTTAACTAAATTAAAGTAGACTTCTGTGTATACATTTTTGCAATTGTAATGGTCTTCCAAATGTTTTTAAATCATAAATGTACTATGTACTTAAAAAGAAGGAAACAGACAAAACTGTTTTAGACGCAAGACGTGAGGTACATGTAGGTGTAACAGAAATGACTGAGCTGATGACAAACCAGTTCTTATAAATCCTACATTTGACTGCTGCAAGAAAAGAGAATGACTAACAACAGGTAGTCATACTAAAACCCTGATTCCTTCCAGCAAGGACAGAGAATTAACAGTGATATTGAGTTTATCGCTTATTGATGTGATTGGAGGAGAACAATGCACCACTATTCACTTTCACAGGCTCCTTTGTTGTTGTCTTTCAGCCTGCTGATTGTGAACTCTTACCTGCTGACATGCTCTAAATTGAGTTTTCATCTTGTCTCTTATCTGGTTGTTGCACTCACAGTCAGCAGACATTATTTGAATTTTAAACTCTTCAGCAGGCTCTGCAAATACGTAGCTTTTGATGTAAAATTGATTTTGCGGGGCAAAATGCCACATATTGACATTTTATTCTACAAACTGCACTTCATTTGTATTCAGTCGTCTACTTTGCTTCAATAATAGAAACATCAGATCTTTGAAAGCTAATTCTGTGTCTGGACATTTTTTTTTATTATTATTATTATAGTTCACTTAGAACTTTTCATTTCTAAGGCAGATGGAAATTCGGTTTTTAAGTTGAACCAGCACAAAGTGACATCACTTTGGGCCGTTTTTCCACATTATCAAACCCTTTTTAATGGAGGAGGGTGGAAGGTTGTGTGAACATGTAATTACCTTTATTCAGGGGGTTTAATATGATTTTCTCTTTATAGTGTTAGTGCTCAGTAGTAGTTGAGTTTATGTCTGCTATATTGTGCCAACTTTGACATCAAACCTAAAGGCAAAATGGTAATGTAGTGCTGATCAGACTTTTCAGGAATCAAGTCTGAGTGGAAATACAGAACGATAAATCACCTGACAACTTAATGAGACAGATTTATCTTAACTATGTTGTAAATGTTACTCTAAGGGTAGCATGCACACACATAAATGTCACATATATAGGATAGTAAAGTCTTGCAGTTCAGTCTGTACTCTATGCCCTCGCCCACCTGTGGTGTAGCTTTTGAAAGAGTACCATGCAGGCATTTACAGAAAGGCCGCTTAAGACGTTTTCCCACTGGTCAAAAAACACCCGCTAACACCCGCCAACACACACCTTTTTTGCTTAATGGGAAAGGCTAAAATCGGCATTCAGACCTGGGTCAAATAAATCTGTAGTAGACCTGGGTTATTATCGCCTCAGCTCCGATCGGCATTGACGTGAACACAAAAACCGGGTCAACGCTCTAATCTCCGCCCCCTTTCCGGCGCAGTGCTATGCTACGTGGGTAACTTCTGCGACTCCTTGTCATCTCAGCTACAAATTCCACCCGTCTCCGTCCAAGCAGCGCTCAAACATCGTTCCAAATTTGTCGGCGGCGAGTTTGATAAACAGAGATGAGTAATAGATACAATAAAGACCTAACCACCGTAACATCTTCACTGTTTACTAACCCTGTTTCAGGCGTGTTTGTGACGTCAGACGGTGACGCAGCAGAAAAGAGACGGACAGGAGTATACTTCACTGGCAATGGGAAAAGAGACAATTGGAATCTATAAGCGGGTCTTCCTGGGTCTAAAAAGCCTGCATCAACGCGCTTAATTTAGATGGGAAAGGGGTATTACAGTAGTGGCATAAGGACTCACTGTGTGTGAGTGTAAAGTTTTCTTTAGGATAGATTCTTATGTATCAGCCTTAATGTACCCACAACCAGATAGACCACAACAAACCTATAGGGAAGTACTTGTGTCATAAAGCACCAGTTAATCCAATCAAAATCTGCAGAGTTGTGGTGAAGCTGGAGTTGGAGTTTATTTGTTTTATTAGAGATTTAGATTTTACGTGATTTCGTTTTTAATCCTCTTTTATGAGTTTCATTTGTTAGACAACAATGGGTCAGCTCACTGGATTAAATTCTGTATTCTGGAGCATTTAGGTAAATTAATTTATGGATGTAAAAAGCATGCGTGAAAGGAAAAAGAATCCTTCTTGTGTTTTCCTCTACAGGGTCGAAAAGGATTAACCAAGCTGGAACACATTACCTCGGTTTGATGCCGTTTAGACTCCCTCTCAGCAACACCTGTGGTTCTTTTTTACACGTTGACAACAGAATAGCTCTGTCAGCCTGGCTCCTGATTTATTTACATCTTAATAAACACTAATGCTCAAGCTACCTGTAATGCTGATTACAGGAGCATGAAATCATTCAGTAATGTTTAAACATTAGGAGTGAAAAGCTAGTGGCTCCAAGCCTGATGAAAAAAAGTGGCCAACAAAAAGCCTAACATAAGAGAAAGGACACAAAGCGGAGAGACGGACAGAGCGTCAACATCACTCTGACATTTTAACGCTCAGTGACACATTAGACACACACGCTGTTCTACACGCCTGTCGGGTGGTTCAGCGGTTACATACTTTGACGTGGATCGCAGATAAGCCCCTGAAACTCGACATGGCAAGACTCTGCAGAAGACAGACCGCAATTATTAGAAGTTCAAGGGTATCCTGGCACGGAAATGTGTGATATGACCGCACACTATCATGCAGCAGGAAAAAAAAAACTGGGAAAGATAAACAATAGACAGTGAGAGGAGAGAAGCTGTGACCCAGAGAATCGGATGTGACAGTTTAATATGGAGATGCCACTAGTTAACTTTTTTTTGGGAGGTTGACGAGCTGCCGAGTTGCATTATAGCCGAGCAGACAGCAGAGACATGAAAAACTTCAATGTCAGTCAGGATCAAATGCGCTCATGTCTGACTCCAGGCCAACCTTGGGGCGACAGAAGCCCGACAAAATAACATTAAGTCTGAAAAGAGAACCTTATTGAAGTTAATCATCTTAGAATTAATCAATCAAATTATTTCCAGCTCTTGTGACTGTTGAAGCTGCCATTTGGACACAGATGATTTCATTAGCTGTCTCCTGTTGCTCTGAAAACTCCCATAACAAAGTGCTGATTGTCAGGCTGCTTAAATAGACACAGGCTACCAGTTAGCATTTGCTTTAATACTGCCCACCCTGAAAACAGCATTTGTAATTGTAATTTATTAACAATTCTCATTTTCTACTTAATGTCAAGTTGAATGTAGAAATTATCCTTTATAGAAAACGCTTTTTCCCTCCAAGAAATAAACTGTCCGTGGGTTCTGACGGTTTGAGAAAGTCAATTTTAAATCTCCCATGCCAGCAGAGATGCAATTTTAGATTGATTTTCAGAAAATGAACCCCAACAAAAGACGTGAGAATGAAAGCCTCATTATGACAAAGCTGCAACTTCAATATGGAGGCACGAAGCTTTTTAATAAAGCAGATCCAATGAAAACAGCTCACATAATATACCTAGTGTAGCCAATTTAACTCACACTAATGAAGAGTCGCTTTTCATAGACAACCCTTAATCCATAATGAATGACTTTCACTGCAGGCTCATGGCTAACTTTAAAACTTCATTTTTATTGATCAGTATGTTGGAGCTCCACACATAAAAATTTTAAGCATATTTGTGATGTGAATCTCAAAGGCCTGACTGGTTAATTTATTATGAGCCAGCTGGAGCTGTGTAGGACTTCAAAATATTTAAGCACACAGATCTTTGTGTTATCACAGATACAACCATCGTCACCTTCATCATCACCTCTGCAGGTGACAGTAGCAACACCCTCAGGCACCGGCTCCTTATCAAAACACTATATAATGAAGCTGGTGCTGCACAAGCTCATCTTTAGAGACACCGTCGTGCTGCTCATATGCCGAAGGTGATGCCTTAATGCACTTGGTGCCCGGGTGCTGTATCTCCTGTTCAAACTCTGACAAACTGTCAGAGCGTTTGCTGAACTGGAACACAGAGGAAGGTCCCTCTTTCCTCCCTGACATTTGGCCCGGTGACTGTGACCAACAACCCCACCCAAGCAGATCATGCTTCAGGAACATGAGTGCTTTGGAGAGCGGTGCATCATCTGCAAAGAGTCAGAGAATGGTGAACTGGTGTTCTTTTAAGTGTTAGATTTCTGCCATTAAAAAGTAACTGTGTTACTGTGTTAGCTACTGTGAAAAGTAATGCCTAATATTACTTTTGCGTTACCAAAAATTTAAATCCTTTTGCAACTGGTTAAGCATGTTGGTTATATTATGAGGACAGCGTGTAGCCTGTACGTCCACCTTTGAATGTATAGACTCTATTGTCGTTGCATAGCCTCATTTACGGCCCATTATCTGTAACTCTGCAGCCTAATGACGGGAATGACAGACGCAATATAACCTTTACAGCTCTTTACTCTGCTAACAATCTGACAGTGAACTGGGCAGAGACATACAGTATTGGGAACAGCTGTTTCAATGAGAACAATACAACATGGGCTCTTAGTCGCACCAGTGTTGTGGAGCTGTGTTTAGCTGCAGATGCTTCTTCAAATTTGAAGCAGAGCTCTCCACAGCGGACGAGCTCTTCCTCCAGACACAACTTACATTTCACCGTCATGTTGTTCTTTTCCTTTTCGCCCCAAAATTAAAAATAATGGGAATATTTCCACAAAGTAAATGCTGTCCTCTCTGCCATCTCGCTGGTTGAATTAGCTAGCTAGGCACTCAACAGACACAACTGTAGGGCTTTATACACTGCCAGTTCAAGGCGGGATTATTATGCCTCTGTTCTGTTCTATGTAGAAAGCACAGAGGTGGAATGGTGGGGCGAAGTTGTTCCGCCTCTGAGCAGGCAGGGAGGTTGTAACAGAGGTGAAACGGTGTAAACTGCAGAGCTGGCAGGGCGGAACAGCGCCATGTGTGTGTGTATTTGTTTACACCTTGTGCACGTTATGCTTCCGCAATGCTGGAACGCTATGTAAAAACACACACTGGGGTGGCTTTACGGCGGCGTTGCGTGGTCCAATGTAGAATGACAAAGATGGAATGAGGACGGAGCTTTGTTACGGTGCTGAGGCAGAACCGCAGTGCACAAAAGGCTTGTCTTTACCTTCCAGTGGCACGCAGCTACCTGCCAAGAAGTATGAGAGAAACAGCAACAGTGCTTCAGGGATTTTCTTTTATTGTGGAGACAAAAGGAAAAGGGAAATATGGCTTTTTTTCCAGTAACAGATTACTTTATATGAAGAAGTAACCAAATAACAGATTACTTGAATTGCTGAACTAACGCACTACGTTACTCGTTCTACTAAAAAGTAATCCGACTACTCTTACTTTGTACCACCTTACCCTTGACTGCTTCAAGGCCTGACCAGGGACAGAGTGAGTATGTGACCATTAAACAAGCTACACAAGTCTAGAGTCTAGGCCACTCAACTATTGTATCTTGGAAACAATTCCAGACTGACAAGTCTGAATGTGGAGATGATTCAGGTGCTGTTTCTAAAGCTGATAGGACATCACTTTTCTAATTATGTTTTGACCTTATTAGATTGAACAGTAAAGTAAGGGAGAGTGGCAATATGATTCCTGGTTCCAAGCCAGGATTGAGATGTTTTATTAGGACTTTATAGGGATCGTCCATGAAATAACAGACAGATGAACACATTTATATGCGTATAAAAATAAAGTGCTTTGCATTAATCATTTACGTGAGTTCATAAAGCAGAATATGGTCGACTTTGTGCACATGATTTCTGTTGGAATCTACAGATGTATCTGGACATCAGTGTAAGGCAGTCCTGCGTGCCAAATGCAGCTCAATTTTAAGTTGACTGTCCACAGAGATACAGAGGATCATATTTCCCCTGCAGTTGACTGTCGGTGTGTCCACAGGGATGTCTAAAAGGCACTCACATGTCTCAATGTATCTCTCTGGAAGCAGCTGAGCTTTTAGAGTAAAAGGTGCCTAAGCCTGAGGGATGCTGACCTCTGTGCCTATGGAACATGTTGTATGAGTGCGTGAATGTGTGGGTGTGTATCTGTGTGTGTGTAAGAGTGTGTGCATGTGGAAATGGAAGGAGATCGATCTCCATTATTGGTGTGAATTGGATCAATAAGGAAGTCAGTCAACCAATATCTAAAAAGGCGAATATAAAGTGATAAAACACGCCCACGTGCTGGAGATGTGCTACACACATGCATGCACCCACACACATAAATACCCTCACACACACACACACACACACACACACGCACACACACTTCTGCTGGAGTGGCTGGTTATTGAAATTTCTGTCCAATGGGAAAATTGGAGCATGTCAGAGCTACATGAAGGTCAGAGCGGCAGAGTGGCACAGTGCACTGTGTAGGTGAACCTACCCACACACACACACAAGCACACACACACACACACACACACACACACATTGCCTGCACATGCGGACACAAACAGAGTGTGAGAGAGCTACAGAGAAAGGAACACGCCCCTCACTTTTACTTTTATCCCCCAGGGAAATCACATACTGACACCTCTTCCCTCGCTGTTCTTTCACCCACTTCCTCGGCTCTTTTCTTTCTTCTCTGCCTTTTATTCTCCTCTCTATTCAAGTTTCCTTTCACTAATGTACTATTAGCACAATGGAAGGGCTGCAAATTGAATGGGACAGAAGGAGAATGGAACTAAAAGACAAACAACCCCCCAAAAACACAGCTATTGAGAGGGAAATAAAGAGTGAATAGGAAAATACATCTATCTGTCTGTCTGTCTGTCTGTCTCTCTATCCATCCATCCGTCCATCTATCTATCCATCTATCCATCTATCCATCTATCTATCCTCCCCTATGTTGCTGTTTATGACAAACTGTCTATTACTCATGCAGCCTCTCTCTCCTGCCTCTGTGCTCACGTCGTTATCGAGCTTGGCCCGCATGGCTGGCCCTGAGCCGCTGCAGTGATGCCAGATGAAGCGAGAGCCATGTACTCTTTTTGTAGAAAGTCGTGTAGGCAGGCCACCCACCTTAAGTTTTAGATAGATTTTATACATTGGCTGAGAAAACAGTGAAGAAATGTTCCAACTTTTTGTCTTAGAATAGACATTGGCAATGAAGGGAGAGACAGAGAAGGAGAGGAGAGATCGTTTCTATAAATGCACTGTAGACCTTCGGCTAAAATTACGCCCAATTTACAAGCTGGGGAATGACATATACTTTTAACTGAAGTTATCCGTCTGAAAATATAACTTTATGATCCTTTTTAACAACTTATTATTATTTATTTTATTCATAATTGTGGAAAACCTCAATTGGTGACTCTCTGTAGGTTACCCAAATGATAGGGCTAATTATCAGCGACATTTTTACACTTTCTTAGCTCTTCAACATTTTCTGATTTGTACATATAGGAGTGCAACGATTAGTCATCATTGCCGACAAAAATCGATGACAAAATTAGTTGCCAACCAATGTAATCGTCGGTTACGTCATCGAGCGTGTTTTTCAGGCTGTGCGCGGACATAACATCGTTTTCCGGAGCTGGGTTTGCTGAGGGGTGAGCCATCTCGCATCCTTACTATCTCTGCTGAGAGTCGCGCATGCAAAAACAGCGACCGAGAAGCGACAGGTGAAAAAAAACATAGCAGAAAAGCGGCGGCAAGTGCAACACCGTCGCGTCCTAAAACTTTTAAAGTCTGGGAGAATTTGACGCTCAAAGGATGCAAAGAAAAGGATCGCCAGCAAGATTTTGTAAAGCGGGCCTTGTTTATCACGGGAGCACTTCAGTAATACGCCAGAATTTGAAGAGAACGATGGACTTGTGGATGATGCAGACTCGCCCAGATATGATAATTAGCTTCTTAGCTAGTTAACGTTAGCTGTCTAAAGACGGTGTTTTATTGGCTTTTTACATTAATATAAAACTATAGAGCTGTAGCAAGAACCTGTCTCTCTTTTAAACATCAACTGAGACATTTAACTTAACAGTCCAACGTTTCAGCCATGCTGAGTGATTTTTCTTTTACATTTTCAGTCCCTCCTCTTAAGACGTTTCAATAATCGATGACTAGTCGACTATCGAAAGAGTTGCAGCCCTGATTGCAAAAGCACCTCTTTGATTTGCAGCAGGTAACTGAGTCTGATTCAGTGTTAAAATAGCAAATTAGCCAAAAACGGACTGATGGAAATGATCTACACTTGGTAAAAATGTACGTACGTCCACAGCTGATCTCTGTCAGTAAAGATAGAAACTAAACTTTTAAAGCTGCATCATTTTTCAAGCTGACAGAAACATGAAAATAGATCCTGGATGGAGTCTCACTTTAAGAATAGTCGCAGAAGAAGAACTTCTGTGTGGTCTTCCTGCCTACATTAGGTGAATGATGACTCATATGTTGTTCCTTTTTCTGCTTGGAGTGGCGAATGTGCCTCCCAGCCTCACAATGCTACCTCGGGGTTTTATTTTTCTCATTGTGTTCGAGAGAGGGGATGGATGAATTAGCTGGAGACTGATGTCACTTTCTGTCAAGTAGGCTGCTCAATAGAAGATTTGTGATTCAGCGTCCAGCCCTTACAGGATGAACGCAAGTCTCTTTGAAGTTTCATTGATCTTTGTGTACAATTCTGGAAATATAGCCAAGTTTCTGCTACTTTAGACCTGAAATGTAGATTACTCAAAATCATATATTTGCATGACCTAGTTACACCAGTTCTTTATAATGCTTGGCGGTCTGTGACAAGTCGTGTCATGAGACAAGAAACGGGTTTACATTCCTTCTATATGTGTTGTGACTGCAATGAATGGAATCATCTGTAAAGACATTAAGCCAACAGAACTCTTGGGGAGAACTGATGAAGGATGTACTTGATGCATGTTAAGTGTGTTTGTCAAGTCCTCCCTGACAACCAGTAAAGTCGCATCCTGCCGCCTTTTTTACTGCTGTAGGCACATAGCTCATTGGTAAGTAACCGTAACGATATCCAAAGCAATACAATATTCCTGTTGTTCACCCATTTACACACACGCTCAAACACTGAGTGCAACGAGCTAACGTGCATGTGCACACAAGGACTAAACTACCACCAGCTCTGCAATTAATAAATCACCCACTTCACTTCCTGAGCCACAGCCGATGACAGTAACACGTAAGTAGACGGCAGCACTGTGTCTATCTGCTGTGCCCTCTCACCTTATGTTTAATTATATTAACTCAGCCAACAAACAGTGAATGTGTCATGATTATCAGCTTGCTGTCTGAATGAATGGAGAGCGCTGTAATGCTTTCCGTAGTCTTTGGAGTCTAGCGAGTCAGCAGGGGGTTTGCACAGCAGAAAATTCACAACCATACCATATATGAAATTTTTTTTAAGTGTGCGTCTGTAAGGTGGTGGACTGTGTAAGTACAGTGTATGCACACAAATAAAGAGAAAGAGCTCAATACCCTGCAGGGATCCACTTGAGATAAAATTCAGCAGCACTGAATAATAAAGTCCATTTATCAAAGAAAACGCACCGACCCTGACACACGCACGTACACACACGTATATGTATATATACACACACAGCACTCTGCTGTGAAGTGAAGGTGCCCTTGTGTCTGTGGTCATTTATCAGAACGTGTGATTCAAAGTGGCATGGCAAGCGAAGCTCAGTGGTCCCTACTTGTGTGAATTTCTTCTCATCACTTTGAACCCTGCAGCACGTAATGCCACAGCGGTGTGCCCCTGAAATGTAAAACACTTCATCCCCTGGCTTTGGATTTGCATCACTCAGCCACAGAGAGCCCCGAAACAGGAGGAATGCACCTCAGCAGGTCCAAAAAACTAAAGGAATATATTTTAGCCATCTATGTCGGGAAATTTAGAGAGGGTTCAAATGTTTTTTTATAACGAGAAAGGGTCCAAAGAAGCAGCATTAAATAACAAAAAAGCAGGCTGGGAATGGTTCTCTCAACTCCAGACTCACAAGTACATCTACTCCTTTATTTCTCTGTTACTAGTTCTTTACTTGAGTATATCATATTACTCTACTTTTACATGAATAAATGTAGTACTTTGACTCCACTACTAGCTCATTTGACAGCTGTAAATTCTAGTTAAATTCTAGTCTGTGGGTCTAAATTTCTCAGATGATGCCGTTTAACTAAGGTGCAGTCAGATCTGACAGCTTTGGTCCGGAAAGTCTGCTTCATTCGTGTGCGTAAGAAAACATATTCGAACTCTGGTGCGGACCCAACCACCGGACCATGCTCCGCCAGAAAACACATAATATAATATAGTAAGCAAACCAAGGAACTGCATTGTGGGTTGTTAACGGATGTTGACACTTGCAGAGACAGCCACGCAGCCAGGCAGCAAGATGAGTAGAGGTCAAACATAGGGGAGCGACGAGTTGGTCCTTTGGAGGGGGGCCCAACCTGTGTATTTGGTACCATTGGATTTAAAAAGCTAAATGTAGACATATGCTACAACAGTAAAAATGCTACTTGAATAATGAAGACGCAGTATTAACAAGCTCCTGAACTGTTACTGGTTAACATGCTAAGCAAGTAGGTCCAACTGAACAGAAATCTTCAGCTTCACCTTCCGAGTGCTGATGTCTCCCGACCTTCGCTGTGTTTTATTTAACAGATTATTACTGATGCAGAATGTTTACTGCTGGGCGTCTGTCTCTTCTGCGTCTCTGAGTCAGCAATAGTCAGTGTTTTTGCTGCATAGAAGAGGGTTAGTTAGTTCATCTCGCATTGCACAGGTGGGCGGTATTTTAATGCCTGCTCTGCTCTCACCATGGTCAGATGGAACGAGGCCTGAATTTATAAGAAGCATAGACAATAGATGTGTCCAAACACTGTATAAAACAATGCTTTTTATGTGCTTTGACCTACTTATGATCATAACAAACCTGCTATGCAATATAAACCCATAGACTGTAATTGTCCTAAGATAATAATCTACTTTTACAAATCCAGGAAATCAAACAAAGTCTGCAAACTAGTTCACAGACACAACACTCGGGATCAGCTGATGCACCGACCCAGCTCGCCCCGAGCCATCACCAACTGGGCGATCGATCCAAGCTGTCAACTCGCTGCACATTCTCTGCCGCCGCAGCTACTACTCATGCATGTCACGCCGTACCTGTTATCCTCGAGTCCCCCGACGCTCGCAACAGGGTTGGGAATTGTAGCACGTTATGGATCCTGCTCCTGATAGTTTAATTCAAGCCACAAGCGATCAATGCAATAAAAGAGGAGGAGGACTACACTCTCAGTGGACATAAACTAAATGAGAGACAGTGATGAGTGACTTTTATATGATCACTACGCTATTTATCTAATGGATTAAGCTAGGAAAAGACTATTTATTCTTTACATAAAAACACGGGTTGCCTTGATTTTGTTGCATGTAAACAATGCAACACATTTGGCCCTTTTTTTCCCAGTGCTTCTGCTGGGTATAAGAGCCATGTAATACGACGGTTATCTGGTGGTGCGAAATGAGTTACAATCCATTTTCCCTGCAGCGGCTCCTCCACCACTTCACATGTGACACACAGCTATACTGCCTACATAGGTCACTGGTCCTGTGCTGCCAGTGCAGATCATTTGTTTCAATCTTAGGCGTCAAGTGCTCGCAAACACTGGGCTCCAGCACTGTGTGTGTGTGTGTGTGTGTGTGTGTGTGTGTGTGCTGAAATGTGCTGAATATCAAGCTCTGTATTTGCTGCTTAGTGCTGCACATCGGGCTGCTGGTGCTCACATTAAAGATAAAAGCAGAGTAAGAAGAAATACACATTAAAGGTTTAACATTAGGCTGAAAAGGGCCAAGTCAGATCTTCAGTAGGAAATCGTTGAGTTTCCTAATGTCTGAGAGGAAAGTGAAAATGTGGTGGGAGCTCCACTGTTTCATGGCATCGAGTTAAACATTGGAGTGTTGATCTCTTCCTGTCACTGCTTGTGTCTGCTTCAAATGAAGCTTTTATCATTCCTAATTACTAAATTCTTATTCACTGTGAAGTGACTGACTGAGCTCAGCTCAGCTCAAAATAAACAGATTATTACTTTTTGACTAGTAGCCTATTGGCTCACCAGCATTTCCTGTTGCTTTCCCCTTGAGCAAGACTCTGAACAGTTGATCATGCTCTTCCCATTCAGACACACTATTGGGTTTGACCCTGTTGCATGCAAATGGTTCCAGCATTACATTTGTAATAAATACATTTCAGTGTGTCAAAGCTGGAAATATCCAATTAGAGTTTTTACCGTTAACAAAAGGTGTTCCACAAGGATCAGTTCTGGGCCCGGTCTTATTCACAATTTATATTAATAACATTGTTCCTTTTATAACTGACTGTAATATCCATCTTTATGCTGATGACACTATTTTGTTTCGCTTTTGACAAGCTACAACTTTCTTTTAATATTTTGCAGAATGCACTTCTAAGCCTTTACTAGTACTAGCAAAACAAAATTCATGCTTTTCTCAAGATCAAGAGATATTAATTTTGACAGACTATCCACACTGAATGGTAGCAACATTAAAAGAGTCCAAGTGTATAAATATCTTGTTATCTGGCTGGAAAACTTCCCTATTAACTGTAGAAAAGGTCTACTCGATCTATGGATCGACACTCCAATTTCTCTCGGACAAATAAAGGCGATGGTCTCAAACCACTTCACCTCAGCTTGCAATTGTTTTTACTGATTATTGTATTTTTTGGTTGTTTTAATTGACTGTGTCTTGATATCATTGCAAATGAGGGAAACCTCAATGATTTTCGTGGCTTGAATTGCATTGAATTGAATTGAATCTACCTGCTCACATATTCTATATCGAACTACAGATGGATATAACATGCACAGTTTGTATACGATGTCAGGGAAAGAGGTAGAGAAACATTACAAGAGCTTCAAGTCTTATCACAGTATGCAGCCCAACAAGTGAAACAGTGACCCGGCATCACAACCCCAAATGTGTGAGGTCAGATCAGAATAACAGCTCAATAACAAATCCAGACATGCACACGCAAAGTGCGACCAATGTCACCACAATGCATCACTTGTTTTATGCAGTCAGGTCCTTCTCTCTCCACAAACTGAACATTTTAACTCTGCAGAGAATAAACTTTAGTCGGCTAAATCTGCTCCATCCAGCCGCAACACTTTTATGTCAATAAGGTCAATCTATCTGGGGCGCAGCTGTATGGAGCTCCTGGACAAAGTCCCGGACTCCCACAACCACACAAATACACACAGAGATAATTATGTGTAATTGTGTTTATGTTCAAATGGCCGTTTTCCACCTTAATATTCAGCCCACAATGTTCCACTGCTTTAGGAACATTATCTTTGCTAAATGAGAAGAAAATGTAGAGACATCTGTGCAGCCAAATGGCAGCGCTGACAGGGAGTGATGCAGATAATTGTCAAGACGCTGGAGGAGGGGTTTGGGAGGGGTGCTGCGGGGTTGGTACAGGCGGATAAACACACCTGTTCCCTTGTGTTGCTTTAGAGTCTTTTTAAGAGATGCATACACTTGTTGAGCCTCAAACCACAGGGACAGCACAAAGCAATGTTTACATATGGACAGAAAATATATTTGTATTAGCACACGAGCACCCAGAGCAGCAAAGAATTGCAGAATACATACTAAGGATCCAATAGAGCTGCCTCATAGTCGATCAAACGTTAGTTCAGTCGACATTTTTATCGGTTGGGTATCAGCAGACATTTCAAGACCTTTCACTTGTTACTTAGTCAGCTAGTTAGCAGCTACAAGCCAAGACAGAGTCTACCGAGTGAGTTTAAATGAACCCATGGTTTAGATGCTGGTAGCTCAGTTGCTAGAGCGGGGGCTACAGTCTGGGGGCCTTTGCTGCTTATCATCCACACGCTTTACTCCCAATATTTCCTCGGAAATCGGAATCGGAAAGGTCTCGCAACTATACCTCGCAGGACTGAAGCTGAGGAAGTACGATGTCAACAGTGTTCTTGGTGGTTTTTCCAACAAATTTGAATCTTTGAGGATCGCCTTGTTCATTCACTTGTAAAATGTATTTCTAAAGGGCCTTTTATAACATTATTTCTAGCCCTGGAACTCAAACCATTTTCGGATGCCTTAAAAACATGAAAACATAAACGTGCCACCTGTTGGAATAATGTCTTCAATTGACGATTAGTCGTCCACTAGGAAAATCTTTAGTCGGGGGCAGCCCCGGGATCCACACAAACACTCATTTTGTTGAATTTTAGAAGAGCTCGCCGGCCTCTCCCTCACAAACACACAAGCGTGTAAGCACCACCCAGATTCCCTGACGAATTAATCCTCACATCTGTTCAGCTGGAGACTGAGAGGAGATTAACCTGCTGCTTTTACTGCCTCATTGGCACACACGCATGGACAAATGTACACACACACACGGATACATACAGTCAGTAATATCACCTCTATGTCCAAAAATATACAAAGGCACAGGTTCACGCAATTGCAAAGATACATGACCACAAGTAAAAGAAATACAGCGGTAAATTAGTGGAACTCATTCACAGACATCTTTGTCTTAATCCGTCACATCAGAGGATAAAAGTCGTGACATCACCAAAACCTTTTCGTGGAACCAGAGAGACAAAAACCACCAAACCTCCCTAATCAAGAAAATTAATAGAAAGAGAGTTTTCTTCTTTGAACGCAACTACAAGTTTCAGGAAGTTCCTGAAACGCTGCACACGCTGGTGACGCTGCACACACTGCATGCTCAGCAGCACTTAAGTGACTGATATATTACAGTATTTGTGACGCCATGACAACAAACCAGTTACACACACATAAAGGCTGGAATGCGGTTGGGCAAGACTTTCAGCAACCTGACATGCGAATATGACGGGCTGACTCAGAGGTGCATTAAGACTGTAAAGACAGACAGGTACACACACACACACACACACACACACACACACACTGAAGCCAGTTTATATGAAAGTAAAGTTATCACAAGTGAACACACAAAGATGTAATCATGTGAGAGCATGTTTGAAACTGCAAGCGGGGTGAAGGTATGATGACAGATTTATGGAGATACAAACAAAACAACAACACACACAAAGTCACAAATATATGTGAGTGTGTACATAACCTATCTTTACCCGGCAACACCCTTACATAAAATAAGCCAGTATTTCTTTGTCGAGAGTATAATTACACGCTTCTTTACCTCTTTCATGTATGAATGCCAAAATCTGAGATTGTGGGATTGTGTGTCATCAATGTGTGTGTGCGTACACGCGCCTGCGTCAAGTGTGTATCTGCCTAGGTAATTGGATCTGAGCAGAACATGTCGACACTGGCAGCCAATCAAACATTTTTTTTCTATTTAGCTGCCAGCATCATTAAATCTCTGCAATAGAAAAAACCACGCACAAGCACGCCCTGCGTACGAGCACACACACTCGACAAACTAGCGCTGCTGGTTCGCACGTGTGAGGCTACAAGAGATACAGCGGCTTTAAATCTGAGGTATCAGCTTGTGTGTCACAAATAATAGCAACACAAAAGAGCAGAATGAGATGGCGGAGGACAAGGAAGCGGGAGGCTTGCTGCACTGGGGATTTAAAAAACAAATTGCAACAACTGAAGTGAAAAACGGAGTGTCATGAAACATACACACACACACGCACGCATGTAACACACAATCAAGCACCCACTCGCCATTCAAAGGAAAATGTCACTGTCTTTAATTTCCTACCTTTCATGTTTATTGCTGCTTTGTTTTATCTCCCCGTCTTTTATCTGAGCGCCGAAACACACACAGGCTCGCTCACACACACACGCTAACACAGAAGCCCCAGGCAAGTAATAAGTATCTCAGCGACTCAATCAAGAGAGAAAGACAGAAAGCTGCAGCAACAGGAGCTGAAACTTACCTCCTCCAGACTCAAGTTCATCGTTCCAAAAAACAGGAAGGATAAGGGGATGACAAGAGGCGGAGAAGAAGACAGGAGTGTGTGTGTGTGTGTGTTTGAGATTTAAGAGACAAACAGAACAAGGCAGGCGGCTTGCAAAAGGGATTTTGAGGATTTTCAAACTATCAGTCTGTAGCGCAGTTGTTACAGACAGGACAGAAGACGATAGTAGAGAGGAAAAAGGAAGAGGAGAGGGCAGAGGGTGAGAGGTACACAGCATCCTGTTTTTCAGTCAGCGTGGACGTTAAGAGAAGAGAAAAAAAGAGGAGAATCCTACCTGGAGTTGCTCGGACAGCGTGGTGGACTGTCTGGTATTCAGGGCTGGAGCTGAACTCTCATCAGGACGCAGAAACACTTGCTGACCGCGTCTGCAGACATCAAAAAATAACAGTCAGGACGTGTGTGTGTGCGTTTGTTGTGAACACATGGAGTCAGCTGATACACAGTGTGATGATAAGCTGCTGGAAAAAGAGCATTTTCACACACACACACACACACACACACTCAACTTATCTCTTCCCTGAACCGAGGAGTGCAGGAATTTAAAGGTGTGTGTGAGGGAATGTAGGCTAAAAGGTGAGCGTGTTTACATGTGTGTGTGTGTGTGTGTGTGTGTGTGTGTGTGTGTGTGTGAAGTCCTTACAGGTCCTTCCCTTTCTTCCTCTCGAGCGCAGTCATGTCATCTCCACCTGTCGTACGCAGAGAGAGCGCTGGAGTCACACACACATTCACACACACAGCGGACGCACCGATGCACACACTCGCGCCGGCAGTCTGAGACACACACTGGCGCGCTAACACCACGAGCCGCGACGCATACAGCCAAGAGTGAACACAGTCCCTCCTCCTCCTCTCTCCTCCCACCTCTCCCTCTCTCTCTCCCTCTCTCTCCCTCTCTCTCTCTCTCTCTCTCTCTCTCTCGCTCTCTTTGCTCCTCCTCTGGGTCTTACTGCCTCGAAAACGCTCCA